>NW_019154085.1:46897913-47398589 GCF_002288905.1 Enhydra lutris kenyoni
ATAGATAGATAGATAGATAGATAGATAGATAGATAGATAGATAGATAGATAAATTGCACATAAAGATGTACTAAAATTGGTCATACACTAGTCATAAATCAAACTCTAACAAATTTCAATTTAAAATTAAAATCCTAATGTGTATGTTCTCTGACCACAGTAGAATTGAGCTAGACATCAATACCAAAAAACAAAACAACAACAACAAAACCCTACAAAATCCCCCAACTGCTTGGACATTAAGCAATAGGATTCTAAATAACCCATGGGACAAAGAAAAACATCTCATCAGACATTAGAAAATATTTTGAACTGAACGCTAATGCAGATATAACATATCAAAACTGTGGGAGGCAGCTAAAGCAGGACTCACAAGCCTGCAGGGGTCAGGGGGCCTTCACATGTTTCTTGGGTAGATTCAGGCCCAGAGTCCCTCAGCAAGCTGCAGGTTCGCCAGGCTGACCCTCAGGACTCACGTTTGCCTGGAGACCAGCCCAGTGGATGTGAGCCAGCATCTGAGGCTCTGCCAGAGCAGGGCTGTCTCCTGTTGACCCCTGAACCCTGGTTCAATCCAGCAGCACCAGGGGGTTGGAGAGACATGGAAAACTCAGGGAGGTGGTTGGATGTGTGCATCTGAAGAGGGGTCAGGCAAGAAAAATGAATGCATCACTTGTGAACACAAAGTCATGGCAATGGAGGAGATCAACAGGCTGGATAGAAAGGGGGAGAAGGAGATGGAGGAGTGGGAGAGAAGTCTGGAACTCTGGACAGGCCTTCTAGAATCCTGCCCTCACTGCCAGAGGCAGTGGGAGACCCAGGTCCTGAGCCTTGTGGGGACACCACAGGGCACTTCCCAATTCCCCACCAGCCTCCTCGGCATTCACCTTCCTGAATCTGCCATCAGTTAGAATGAGGGTTCTGCTTTTCATTTTCCCAAATGCGTTGCCATGATTTCTCTGTCTTCCACCCTTCCAGAAGGGCTTAGGTCTCTTTCATTTACCTTTACCGTTATGTTAGTGCCATTTCAGGAGGAAGAAAAGATAAATGCATGAACCTCACAGACAGAACGCTGAGAAAAGATGGTCCAAAGATAAAAGTGGGTACACTTTTTATAATCCTACTTATGCAACTTCTTAAACAGGCGCCCCAAAACTGGCAGAATAAGCACATTACTTAGCAAGATAGAGCCAAAAGTATCAAATAGCACAAAACAGCTAAGAGAGCTGGAAGAGGTTGGGAATGGAGAGGAAAACCTGCTGATTTCCTAAATAAGTTTTGTAAATAGATCTGACTCTTTGAAACTGTGCTCATATTTAAAGATTTTTTTAAAAAATTACCAAATGGAGGCACCTGGGTGGCTCAGTCATTAAGCGGCTACCTTTGGCTGGGGTCATGATCCTAGAGTCTTGGGATCAAGCCCCGCATCAGGCTCCCTGCTCAGCGGGAAGCCTGCTTCTCCCTTTCCCACTCACCCTGCTTGTGTTTCCTCTCTCGCTGTGTCTCAAATAAATAAAATCTTAAAAAAATAAAAATAAAAAATTACCAAATGGTTCGGGTAAATAAGTAAATAAATAAAAAGACCTTCAGTTTGCTCATTAAAATTAACATTTGTCAAACCAACAGAAAAACAGGTGAATGAGAGATCTCCACTTTTGGCAACATGGTGGACGGAACTCCCTCCCATTAGAAATCACTGAGAAACTTAGGATAAATAACAAACTTCAGAATAAAATAAGAGAATGTCTGAGGAAGGGGAGAAAAAGCATCAGGAAGAGCTGAATCCAAGAGGCAAGCCCACCAGGGAGAAAGCTGCAGGCATATGTTGACACCAGAAACATGGTGAAGCGGATCTCACCCGCTAAATGGAGGGCCAAGGCATGGCCTCAAGCACAAGGTTGGAACTTGAACCAAACCACCACAAAGAGTTCAATCCTTTAACGCTAGAACCCCGGAGCATGGAAGGCTGGGAGAAAGCCATCTGTCATCAGAGGGACACAGGGGACTTACTCTGAAGGATCTCAGCCTCATGTGGTGAAAAAGCCAGTGTTTCTGAGAACTCGAGGCCACAGACCTGTCTTCATGCAGCTTTGTGTTTCAAATTTGCAATACCTGCATGATCAGTGAAACCTGAGTTTGAGAAGTCAGCTCAGAGTGTGTCTCGGCTGTTTGCAACTATAGGACATCATCACAAACACAAATACAAATCCTCCTTAGAAACAGCTTCCTCTTCTCAGATCCCCACAGATGAAGATCAGTCAAAGGTGAGCTCACAATTACATATTACCCAAACACCACAGAAGCAATTCACTGTGAGCAAGAGTTGGGAAAAGGAAAAGAAAAGAGAACTAGAATTAGATCCTAATCCTGGACAATCAAGGATTTCAGATACTGAAATCACCAGATACAGATCATAAAATATGCATGCCTAAAATGCTTAGAGAAATAAACAGGAATGAGAAATAATGCTGTAAAATATGGAGGGGGGAACCATGTAGAACGTTCAGAAATAAAAATGTGACCATTCAAACTTTAAAACTTAGCAGACATGTTAATCAGCAAATTAAATGAAGCTGAGTAGAGAATTAATGAACTGGAAAACGTATTGGAAAAAATTACTCAGAATGGTCCCACAGAGACAACATGATAAAAACATAAAACCAAGATTAAGAGTCATGCACCATGAAAGAATTCACTAATTCATCATGGCAGAAATTTTAACACATTGCTCACTAATTGAAAGCCCAAACTGACATAATTAACAAGGATGTAGATGGTCTAAACACGATAATCATGAACTAATGAACACATGTGCTCTCTTCTTCTTGTAAATTAGAGAAACACATTCTTTTCTAACACATATGGAAAATCTACAATATTCTACCATTTTGTAGGTCACAAAACAACTCCTAATAAATGTCAAAGACTCTGTACCAAATGCATCTTGTAATTTGAAGATAATTAAAAATCAATAAAAGACCATTAAAAAAAACCTGTGTTTAGAAAAATTAAAAATAAGCTTCTAAATAATTAATACACAAAGAAGAAATCATGATGGAGATATAAATAAACTTAGTAGTGAATGATAATGAAAAGACTACTAGCAACACTTGGAGCATTTCCATGTTCAGCCATGATGGGAGTTATAGGACCACACTTAAACTCCTCCTATAAACAATAAACTAGCAAACCTGGACAAAATGTATGAAAATAACTGTCTTTAGACACTGGACAGCAGGCCATGCAGAACTGTGATCCCTGAGAGAAGGGAAACATACAAGAGAAACCCTACAATCACTCCAAATCCGCCCAGAGGCAATTTCCAGACCTCAGGGTTTGGATGGTAGGACGCCAATAGCTCAGCAGCTCTGATGAGTTGAGGAGATGGAGGCTAGAGTTTGAGTAGTTTGAGGCAGCTGGAAATTGTGGGTCAGAGTTCTGGAAGGGAAAGAGCGGCTAAGTAGCAAAGGTCAAGATATTGCATAGGAGTGCCTTGAGTCTTTGTAGAGGATGCGTCCATCCCCATGTAGTGCAGGCAAGGAAGACACAGGGATTCCCAAAGCTCACATCAAATAAGAAGGTTATCTGTACCATAATAGTTCTCTTGATCCTCCATTCCAGACATTCAGTGGATATCCCAAAGAAATCACACTTGAGTAGTGGGCTTAACCATCCCTCTGACATCTGCTCCAGAGAAACTCTTAAAATCAGGACTTCAAGGATCAAAAGAGCTCAAGTAATTTACTACCTGCCAAAACAAAGCCCAACATGCTTTCAGGGAAGAAAGCATAATTTAGACACTCCACAATGTAGAAGTGTCTAGAACCCAATTAAAAGAAAAATTGGGGCACCTGGGTGGCTCGGTCCATTAAGCATCTGCCTTCAGCTCAGGTCATGATCTTAGGATCCTGGGATGGAGCCCCGTGTCAGGCTCCCTGCTCAGCAGAGGAGTCTGCTTTTCCCTCTCCCCCTACCCCTCCCCTGCCTCGTGTGCACTCTCTCTCTCAAATAAATAGTCTTTTTTTAAAAATTACTACACATGCCAAGAAGCAGGAAAAGATGATCTATAACCAGGAGAAAAATTAGTCAGTCGGAACTTGAGTTTTCTTACAATAGTTAAAGAAGCTGATTTAATAGTTTAAGAATCTACTTACCAAAAAAAGCAGGAGACTTTTCACAAGTGAGCCCTAACATATACTCAAAAAAACCAGTTAATTCCAATCTTATACAAACTCTTTAAGAGAACAGGAAAGAGGGAGACAGGGGTAGAGAGATTATGACCTTGGCATCAAATCAGACAAAAAAATTGGAGAAATGAAGATCAGACATTGATCTCACTAATGAACATAGATATAAAAGTCCAAAACATTAGCAAGAAGGCCCAGCAGCAAATAAAAAGGTTAATGCAGTAGGCTTATTCTAAAAATACCAATATGGATATATATGCAATTTAACATAGGACCTCTATTAATATAATTCACCACATATCAGATTAAAGGAGAAATAGCCAAATGAGGTTCTCAATAGTTGCTGAAAAGGCATTCAATAATTCTCAAAATCTGTTTATGATAAAACTCTTGGCAATAATGAGAAATAAAAGAAATCTTTACTCTCATAACAGGCACCTACTAAAAGCCTACCCAAATATCAGACTTAATCGTAAAATATTAGGAACACTTTCTTTAAATTCAGAAACAAGTTTAGGATGCCTGTCATCACTTCTATTTCACATTGGAACAGTGGTGCTAGCCAGAGTGATAAGGCAGGAAAAAAAACAACAATGACAAAATATGGATTGGAAATGAAGAAACCCAATTTGTCATCACTTGCAGTCTATTTGCTTATCTACACAGAAATCAAGAGGATCCACAGATAAATTATTCAACTTAGTAGGAAGGTGACACAAAGTTGCTAGATACAAACCATGTTGGAATACACGAGAGATAAATAGTTAAAAAAAAATTTTAAGGTGCATTTAAAAGATAATCCAAAGCGTATAGTACCTTTATCATAATAAATGTCACAACAGATGCATATAACTTTTATGAGGAAATTTTTAGCCTTCACAAATATATAGAAAACCTAAATAAATGAACTATAACCTACACATGGAAAAATTTCGATATCTTTAAGATGTTTATTTTCACTCAAATGAATAAAAAATTCAATGTATAGTCAAATGAAATCTCAACCAGATTTTTTATGAAAGTGTTGTTGAAAATTCCTTTGGAAGAGTGAGATGCTATTAATACCAATGACCCATCTGAAGAAACACAAGAGGGTAGAAGACAACATGTCCTCCTGGAATCAAGACTTAACATAAAGGTACAGTAACTAATATGGGGTGGCCAGGACAAGGTAAGTCACCACCCGTGTAATAGAAGGGATCCCAAAAGAGACTTACACAGACACAGCCCTTCTGAGAGTGGGCAAAGGGGGCTTTGCAGGTCTGTGGGAAGGGGAAGGAGTACTGAAGCTCTGTTACTGAGAAAACCTGTGATGGCCTGAATTTTGGGACCCCATATTCCTAACCCAAACCCTACCCCCAGTGGGAAGGGATTAGGAAGTGGGGAACACTGGTATATGGTCAGGCATAAATGAGCTCAGAGGGTGGGCCTCATGAATGGGATTAGTGCCCTTATAAAGGTCCCAAGAGAGCATGCTTCCTCTCTCCAATGCAGAGTTGGCCGTCTGCAACCTAGAAGTAAGCTCTTGCCAGAACCTGGCCCTGCCGGTGCCCTGATCTTGGACTTCCAGTCTCAGAACTATGAGAAATCACTGTCTGTTTACAAGCCACCCGGTCTATGGTATTCTGTTACAGCAACCCAGACAGACGAAGACAACTGGCTAGCCATATGGAAAAACACAAAATTAGATTCCTCCTCCAAACCAAATCAAATTCCATGCATACTCAAGACCTAAATGTGAACAACAGTTTTGGAAGATAAAATAATGAAGAAAAGTGGTATCTCCATATTCTCCTTCGAGGATTCAACCCACAGAAGGTACCAAAAGGAAAAGTCCAGACATCAAGATACCATTAATAGGTGAAGAAGAGTTCACCCCCCTGGAGATGTCTGCAGCACATCTAACTGACAAGGGTTCATATGCAGAACACACAAAGAACACATAAAAATCAAACAACAACAAAAAAGAACACCAAAAAAATAGCCAAAAGTTATGTCTGAGGGTGAAAAGGCCCAGCCTGCAACCGTGAGACATGCAGCAAGGACAGAGAGGACAAGGGAGCCAGGCGACAGTGGTCATGCACGTGGATGAGGAAGTAACCGTCGATAAGGACCACGGGAGAGGGAGACCTGGAGCCACGAGTCAGGGTCTCCGGGGAAGGAGGGGGTTGAACCCATTCACTCGGTGAAGATGTGCTGAGGACCTGCCGTGGGCAGGTTACAGGGGACACAGGGGACACAGGGGATGGGGCTGGCCCCTCAGTGAATACTGACGACTTCACATTTCTGCGTAAACACTGAGTGTGGGCAGGAAGCTCAAGGAAAAGCCAAACCTCTACGGACACATGGATGGGCAAAGGCGTTCTGAGACCCAGGACTGGCCCCCCGCGCAAACCCACACCAAGCACTGCGGCTTCCCCAGCGTCCCTCACCTGGCGCCCATCTACCCCCCAGGCCAGCAGCACCGCCTGGAACGGAGCACCCACACGGCACCTCTCCCTGAAACACTGATTTTCCCTCGAGTGTTGGGGAAAAACAGAACTCATCTTTCTTAGTCTTACAAGAGATGTACATTAGAGCCCATGCCGAGCCCGCCCCGGGGCCCCTGCAGGCTCGCTCTTGAGGCCCATGAAACAGAGGACATAGCCTGCTGGTGGGTCACCCCCATGGTGAAGGGCAGGGGAGAGGCCTCACCAATGACCTCAGGCCCCTAACAATCCTTCTAGAGGCTGGGGTGGGGGTTGGCCCAGAAACAGCCCGGAGGAGGTCGGCATGATAGCAGGGCCCTCCGGGGTTTCTGGGCTTGTGGGCTCAGTGGGGCCCGTGGAGGGAAGACATTCCAGGATGCAAGGCTACAGAAGATGACCCAGGTGTGAGTCTGCAGAACCACCACACGGACCCATGGGACCTCCATCCGCTCCTAGCCGCCCACCCCCACAGAGGGCATGGCCGCCACACCCCCAGGGCCGGGCTCCCCAGACACGGGAGAAGACGTGTGGTGAGAGTGAGAGCGCCAGTGTGGACGTTAGCACCCCACGTCCTGGAGGAGCAGGACGGGACTACATGGACCCCGCACCCAGCCCTCCAGACCTCCCCCGCCCCGTGCTGGGCTCCACCTGGAAGCCCACTCTGACCCTGGGAAACCAGGGGTGGCGTGCTCAACCCCCCAACCCCCCGCCACAGGCATCCCCAGCAGGAAGGGGCCCTCAGGGCCTGCCACATACACCAGGAGAGTGAAAAGCCTCGAAGGTGAAGACTGTAGGGAACCAGCAGGGAGCTCGAAATAAACCACAGAGCAGAAGAAGAAACAAGCAAATGAACAGGAAACACCTCTAGGAACACTCAGAATGTAGTGTGCTTCCAAAACAGGAAGAGGATGCTGTGAAATGGGAACAGTTAGGGACAAGGAAGAGGGAGCTCTTAGAGATGGACACGTAAGTGCTGAAACACATGATCCCAAAAAGAACTCAAAAAGGAAGCCCAGAACTTGCCCAGAAAATAGGACATAAACAAGGAGACACGACATACGAGAGGAAAAAAAACAAGACCAAGACAAGACAACCAGCGCCTAACACCAAGGAAGAAAACAGAAAGTGTAAGGGGTGGATGGCTGCTCATAACACGTGGGCCCACAGGCCAGGACGTTGACACCGAGACGTGCCACCAGACATACCACAGACCCAGGGCAAGGACCGAGCCGAGACCCCATCCCACAGCCAAGGACTCAGCCCCATTTCCAGGAAGTCGCCCAGGAAGCCAAGAAAGGAGAAGCTCTGTGTCCAAGAAACAGAGCCATCCGGCCCGGGGTTGTGGACAGCAGGGGGCAGCTGGGGGGGACACAGGTTGGAAGAGGCTCCCGGGTGTGGGTGCCAGGAAAGAGGGGACTTGGCAGAAGAGAGCACATGACAGAGAGCTGGGGAAATCAAATGTTCCAGAGGTCTGTCCTACCTAAGGTCAGAGCTCACGCAAAGAAGAGCAGGCCCTAAGTTCTCTCCTTGGGTCTGGGTCCGGTGACCACGTCCCTGCTCATCCTGTCACCCTCCGGGCACCAGGGACCTGTGGCCATGTGGCAGAGAGTGAGGACCAGGTGACACGGAGCAGCTGAGTCACCCCAGGCCCCAGTCCCACCCACGACGGCCCCTCAGAAGCTTTGTCCCCATAGACCCATAGGCCTTGGACAGTGATGGCCCCGCCCTGCCCCTTACCATCCCGGCCGATCTGATGACAGATGGGGAAGGAAACTGAGGCCCACCTGAACTCTCCTGGCAGGACTGAGACCCAAGAGCGGGAACAGGGCTCCTGACACCCCTCCAAGTTCCTCCTGGGCACCATCAGCCTCTCTCCTAGAGGCCGAAGGCCAGACTCTAGGGACAGGGGCCTTCAGGGGCCCGAGGGCCCTTCCCACCCCATCCCTAGCACTGCATTTCAGGACTGGCACCTGCCCCAGGACCTGCTGGGCCCTGAATGGGAGATGTGAAGACACAAAGACAACCTGCACATGCCCAGGGTGGCAGCCGCTCTCTCCGGGCCCATGGGAAATGAACCGCTTGGGCTAAAGCAACTGGTTTGGCTGGGCACCCACTGTGTGTGAGGCCCTGCACTGGCTGGGGTGGGCGGGGACAGGGGGGATGGAGGGGTAGAACGGGGATTTGAAGGGGCAGATGGGGCAGAGGATTTGGTCAAGGGGTGGAAGAGTGGGAGGGAGTGGGGGTGGGTGGAGGGGGAGGAGGGGGGGGGGGGGGGGGGGGGGGGGGGAGGTGAAGGAGCAGGGGTAGGTGCCGCTGTGGGGTGGAGATGTGTGGAGTAGAGGAGTAAGGGAGAGAGCAGGCTGGAAGGTAGGGTAGGGGGCAGGTCGGGGCTAGGGGTAGAGGGTGGGCTGGAGGGGTGCGATGAAGTGAAGGGGTGGGGTGGGGGGCAGACTGGAAGTGGAGGTACAGGAGTAAGGTAGAGGAGTGAGTTGGGGTAGAGGAATGAGGCAGAGGAGTGAGGTGGGGTACAGGAGTAGGGTAGGGTGGGAGGGGGTACAGGAGTAGGGTGAGGTAGAGGAGTAGGGTAAGGGGCAGGTTGGGGGCAGGTTGAGAATGGGATAGAGGGGTGGGGTGGAGGAGTGGGGGGTAGAGCAGGGTGGAGGGCAGGTTGAGGGTTGGAGTGGGGGTTGCTGAGGCCGCAGAAAGTCTGGGGTCTAGGGAGCCTTCGCCTACAGATCTGAGAAGCCGTGGGGGGGCACCACCTGCCTGGCTGGGGTCATAGGAGCACCCCAGGAGGTCTCCCAATTCTGCAGCCAATAAATGTTGACTTTCTTCCCCCAGACCACTGCCCACCAGGGCTGGAGGAACACCTTGGGGGCTGCAGGCAGCTTCAAGGTGGCAGAATCTGGGGGGTGTGGGGACTTCCTGTGGAGGTTGGGTGGAAGGCTCCAGAGAGGGAAGAGGATGAGGTGGGAACAAAAACAATGAGGGCACGTGTGTGAAGGGGGTGCATGTGGAGGTGCGTGAGAGCATGTCAGTGTGTAAAACTGTAAGAGTATGTGGGGGGTTGTGTGTGTGTGTGTGTGTGTGTGTGAGAGCACGTGTGTGGGTGTGTGGCTGTATGTGTAAGCTAGTTGTAAGTGCGAGAGAGGGTGAGGCTGGGTGAGTGGATATGAGCACGCGTGCGTGTGTAACAACGCGTATGAGTGTGTGTAAGACTGGAGGGGTAAGAGTCTGTGAGTGTGCGTGGGGGAGTGTGTGAGACTGAGTGTAAGGGACTGCATGTGTGTGGGTGTGCCCCGGGTGACCGATGTGAGGCCGGCTGAGAAGGAAGAGCAGGAGGTCGGGGGCGGGGGGACTGGCTGGCCCTCCTGGCACCCCGGCACATCCCCACCCCTTCCAAATGGGGGGGGCAGCCACACAGCAGGTCAGGATTATTAGGAGATTAAACGCAGGGGGCAGAGGCTCTCCAGAGCAACAGCCCCTCCTCTCAGATGCCCAGCCACCCAGGCGGCCCATAAATCCTGATCCATCCCAGGGATGGCATCTAGTGAGGCCTCCGGGGCTGGCAAGGGGCTCACGAGGGGCTCAGATTACAAAACCACAGAGGAAGCTGGCTGAGGGCCGGGGACATGACCACAGAGGCACACAGGAAGGGCTGGAGAGGAACCCAGAGGGGTCAGGGGGCTCAGCCTCTGCTGTGCCCTCCACTCTTCCAGTATCCCCTCCACTCCCAGTGCAATGACCCCTTTGCTGAGTCCCTGAGCTGGGGGTAGCGTCCCAAGCCAGAACCCTCATAGTGTTCAGGAGTTAAACTGCAAACCTGCTCGGTCAGGTGGGGCAGTGAATCATGTGCCCACAACCCCGACCCTTACCCTCTGCCTGCTTCCCCAGCCCTGCCTATGGGGTGAGGCCCACAGCTAACGGGACAGAACAGGGTATTGAACAGACCCACCTGCCTGGCTCTGCCCTGGGCACCCCAGCCAAGCCAAGAGGTTTGGGGGCAGGGTGTGGTCCAGCCCCAACCGAGCTGTGTGATGCTCCTGGGTGTGGATGGGGAGAGGAGGGCAGTAGAGGTGGGAGGTGGTGGGGGTCCACTCCTTTGATCTAAGAACCCTAAATGGGACAGTGCTCCAGGAAGCATTCAGGATTGGGCAGGAGGGTGAGCATGGGCTCATCCTGGGGGTCACTAGCTGCTGCATGACCCCTATCCCACCAGTCTCCACCCCAGGGGTGGCTGCTCAGACCCCTCCCCACTCTTAGAAGTAGGGGTCTCAGGCATGGAGGGCTGTGTCTTGATCCTTAAAGGCCAGGGCGTGGTTCCCAAAGCTGGTAGCCCCTCCTCGGTCCCCAGTCAGGTGGTAGCAGGCCCCCATCAGAACATCCCCTCCCCCTGCCACACCCAACTCCCCTGCCTTGGCTGGCTTATGCAAATTGAGTGAGACTACGCAGACCCCCCAGCCTCCCCAGAGTCTTCTCCTGAAGCTATGTTGCTCCCATCAGCACCTCCTACCTATCTCTGTTCCCCCACCCCTGTGCCTCCCTCAATCCCATCTTTCCCTCCACAGAACCCACAGGAGGACCTTCTTCCTCTACTTTCAAAGGCCATCGTTAGCCTGGGTCAGCAGTGGTGACACCAGGGGGGCCTGAAGGGAGACCAGGCAGGGTGGCAGGGCCCTCTGTCCTAGGAGTCTGGATCAATTCTAGCTCTGCTCAGTCTCCATCTGGCTGGTGAGGCCCCTGGTGGGGTCAGTCTGTGGGGGCATCCCAGTGTGGGGGAAGGGGGCACACAGCAGACATTCAGCAGGCCCTCCTCACAACCCCTCCCCACTGAGAATCTTGGGTTGGGGAGCCCTGACTCCAAAGCTGATCCCCATCTCTATCCCCTGGACCACACCCCACAGACAACACCACCTGTCTTCAGATCCTCCCTTAATGTGGGACAGAGTTGCTTATCTGCTTCCTATCTGGAACCCAATACCCTCCCCAGACTTCCCACCCAGATAGAGGCTGACTGTCCCCCTCCATAGCCAGTCGCTTCCTTGCCACCATCAACCCTTCTTGGATCTTCACTCCAACAGAAAGCAGATGGGCGGGCCCTAGCAGCATCCCTCACCCTCCACCGCAGACACCGCAGACACCGCACCCCACTGCAGGGGCCACAGCTGCTCTACACCTGACCACCCTCACCCTACAGCCCCAGTAAGGCGGGTGGCCAACCACACCTGCAAAATGGCCGCCGCAGGTAGAGCCCCAACCCCCCACTCTGGACCCCAGAGCTCCCCGGCAAACCTGCAGCTGCCTTCTCAGGCCGAGGCGAGGCAGATGGGCACCGCTGCCCTGGTAGAGCCCCTTCAGCCAGACCGAGAGCAGGGCAGGGAGGGCGGGTCGGTGGCACCGCTCTGCGGGAGCCTGCGCTCTGGGTCTTGCAGAGTCCTCCCCAGGGTTAGGACCTGGGCAGCCCTGCGCATCAGGGACCTCTCCACACCTACTCCCGCAGCCGCAAGATCCGGTGCGATGCCCTAATAGGCCTTTAATCCCAGCAATGCGGGTACCCCTTGGAGGGGGCTGCCTTTTGGGGAGGGGTCACCAGTCTCTCAGGGGAAGTCGCTATTCCTGGGAACGAGGACGCGCATCGGGTCCGCGCCGGGGCGACGTCGCGCCCGCGCCCAGCAGGCCCCATGACTTGGCATTCCCTCCCTCCCCTCCCCCTCGCCCCTGAGGCCCGCTGTCCTCCCCCCGCCCCCGCCGCCCACCTAGCGCCCAGCCGACTGCAGACCCTCCCTCCGCGCCTGGATGCCGCCGCCACCCTTTCCCCAACGCACAGCCAGCGCCGCTGGTTTGGGGTGGAAGGAGAGAGGGTGAGCCGCAGCCTAAAAGGGGAGTCCAGGGGTCGTCGCGGCATACTCGTCCCTGTCATCCGAGTCGGGCGGTCCCGCAGCCCCCTCCCCGCCCGCCGCCGGGCCACACCTGTTACTTGGGCGCTGGCTGCGTAGACACAGGCCTCCTCCGCTGACGGCCCCTCCCAGGCCTTTCTAGAAGGGAGCTAGGGTCTCTCGGGAGGAGGACACGGCTGGGGGATGGTGAAGGGCAGTCCAGGAGGTGCGCACGAGGCTGGCCTCCCGCCGCAGCCCCCGCCCGCCCCGCCCGCCTGTTATGCTCGGGGCTCCAGCATCCGCCCTCCCCCACCCCGGGGACTCGGGCAGATGCCCCGCGCTCTCCCCGGCGCCGTCATCCGCGCGCTCTCCCCTTCTCCACTGCCCGCCGGTCTAGCTCGGTGGCCCCTCTCCAGGAAAGGACTAGAGCGCGGAAGCGAGGGAGGGGGCATCTCGAGAGGCCACCGGCGGCGCGCACTCTCCCCGCTGCGACCCTGCCCCTCCCAGCGACAATCCCGCCTCAGCAGAGGCCGCAGCGATGGGAACCTTTCCCGAAGGCCCTACCGGGACGCGAATGAAAAGGGGACACCCCTGAATTTGCCCCATTGTTCTCGGGGGCGGGGGAGGGTCGGGGGAAGGGAAGGCGCCGCGCGCGCGGCGCCAGCGCCTCGATGGCGACAAGGACGCGGCTCCGGGCTTGAGCTCCCCACGCGCCGCGCGCAGTCGATGCAGGTGCGGGAAGCCGAGCGCAGGTGCCAGAGGCCAGGCGGGCGGCCGCCTTACCTCCCCGGCGTCACTGGCGGCCCGGCATGGACACGGGTATGGGCGCGGGTCCCCGAGCGCGGAGCTGCTGCTGCTCCGGGTCTGAGCCTGTCGCTGTGACGGCGGCACCGCGTGACGGGCTGCGCGCCCCCGGCCCGGCCCGCCCCGCGCCCCTCCCGCCGCGCTGGTTGGCTGCGCGCTGCGCCCAGAGCCCCAGCCGCCAGCTGGTTTGTCCCGCGGGTAGAAGGACGGGCGTCGCGGCCGCCTCGGGGAGGGGGCTGGGGCCGGAGGGGGCCGGAGCCGAGCTGTGACATCACCACCGCCGACACAGCGGTTTGCTAGGTGCAGAGGGGCGAACCCACACGGGGCTCAGACGCGGCGCCCCCTCCGCCGGGCGCAGTCCCAGAGCGCCCTCGCAGGGGAGAGTGACCGGGCGGCGCTCAGCCCCGAGTCCCCCGCCCACCAGAACCTACCACGGATCCCGCGCTGGGCCTTCCCCCACCCTGACCCCTTTCCAGTGAAATCTCCACCTGCCCGCCCACCCGAGAGGCTGGCAGCACAAAAGCTTAATCGCAGAGGGACAAAGCCTCGGTGGGCTCCTTGCACCAGGGAGGGGCGCTGGGTGGGGGCAGGGAGGGACCCTGACTCTGGGTGTAACAGGTGAATTTTCAGTAGCATCTGGAGTCTCGGTCAGAGCACTAGAGGGGACCAGAGCATCTCAGACCGCTCTTCCAGCGGGGATGACATCTCTTCTGCCACCTGTCCTCCCATCATGCCTTGGGTGTAGCCCCCACCCTCCGCCCGCCCCACTTCTGCAGGTCATCAGCCCCCAGTGTCCCCACAGCCTTTCTCCCCAGCTTCACTTCCCAGAACCGAGTCACACGCTGCTCCAGGGCCACACGGGCAAACCCGGCCTTCGTCAGCCTCCCCAGGGGCTTTTTGGGCCACTGTGAATGACTGACAGACATCTCTGCTGCCTGCAACCTCCATTCGCCCCCCAGGGGTAGAAACTTTGACAAAGCCCCTGGCCAGCTCACCCACCGGAACTGCGGTGGGTGCAGTGACGTCATGCCATCGTGAAAGCGGGACGCTGGGGTCCCTTTCCACCCCAGCTCTCCTCCTCAGTGTTCTCTGCATCCCCATGGCTCCGCCTCCCCCAGCGCCTGACACCTGCCAGGAGCTGCCCTAATCCTCATGCGACCCAGTGAGGGAGGGGGGTTTCACCACGATCTGCAGCATCTGTGTGGCGTATGCCCCCAAAGTAACAAGGGCATAGGCACATACCCACTCTGCAAAGGAGACCACCCTCTCACCCCGCCCCCCAAAGGCCCCCAAACAATTTCTCCCTTTCTATTTCCTTGAACTACCTACGTGAAAGATAATTTATTGTTTTTACAAGCTTTTTGGTAGAAACAATAAAACTATGGGGGGTAACTTTATCATTTCCATTTTCATCATATTTATTGATCTGGTCGAGTTCTCTATTTCTGGAGCCAAATTTTACGCGTTTCTAGGAACTAATCAATTTCATCGAACTTTTAAAATTACTAGCATATATTCATTTTTCTATTAATTGCTTCTGTAATTATTTCTACTTTTTATTCTATACTTTATTTATTTGCTTTATTTTTCCTTTTTAAAATTTCCTAAGGACCAACTTTTAGTTTTGTTCATCTTCTCATCTTTCCCTTTATTTCAGTTACTCCTGCCCTTATCTATTATTTCCTTCCTTCCTGGTTCTTCGGATCTAATACGTTGCTCCATCTTGAGCTAAGTGCTTAGGCTCATTTATTTTTGAACTATTTAATTTTCTGATAGGTATATTTAAAACTGCAGAATTCCTCCTCCAGCACTGACTTACTGGGTCTCACAAATTGGGACATACAGTGTTTCATTATCATTCAGAGCTAAATATTCCTTAATGTCCCTAATGATCTCTTTTAAACTCATGGGTTACAAACCCATGCCTTCTTTAATAATGTTACTTACTTCCTAACAGCGTTTCTTGCTTGCTTGCTTGCTTGCTTTGGTATTTTTATTATAACTTGTTGTTACCAATTTCTAATTTAATCATGTTATTGTCTAAGAACAGTCTGTGTTCAGTCAGGATCCTGGCAGGAAGCAGATGGCACACTCCAATTGGGTAATTTGAGGAGTGTTTGATAAAAAGACTATTTACAAACAAGTAGGTAGGAGTAGGGAAACCACAGGACTGAGTAACACTAGGATGACACTGTGGCCTGACTAAGGGGGAGGGGGCAAGGGAGGGAGAGAGACGGAGCAGACCCTGGAAGGAGCCAAGGCCTCAGCTGAGCCCTCATCCGGAGGGATCAGAGCAACCAACCTCTGGGCCTCACGCTCCCTCCTTCCTGGATCTGGGAGTGCTCCCTTTGGCTGAGCCCAAAGGGCAGCTGGAAGGCAGGGGCACCCAGTGACAGTAATGAGGTCCATTTAGAGTGGTTTCTTAGAGCATGGGGTGCAGCACAAATCGAACCTAGCAGCCCAGTCTGCTGGAATTTCGCCTCAGAAACTTATCAAGGCTTCCTTAAGTCCTAACACCTTTAGGTCCTAACACCTGGTCTCTTTCTGTGAATATTCTACATGTGCTCAAAAGCTTATATTCTGTTTGATGGGTATAGAGCTCTGTATACATTTAAGAGTTTAAGATTATTATGTTGATCAGGATTTGGAGATTTCTGCTAGGTTTTTGTCTGCCTGAGCTTTTAAATTATTATTTTTAGAAATAAAATCTCCAGTTACGTTTGTTGAAATCTCTCTCTCTCCTTTCCATTCTGGCAGATGCTGCGTGATATGCATTGAGACATCTCTGTAGGTATTGAAATGATTTTGATGGGTGTACATGTTCGTTCTGTGGCCCATTTCATTAACATGCACATGGTGTCCTTTGTGTTTGTTTTTGTTTTTTTGTTTTAAATTTGAATGTCATGTATTAAGATGTCTATCCAGTTTCCTTTGGTTCATATTCGCCTGGTATGTCTTTTGCCAACGTTTTATTCTAAACTTTCTGTATCTTTTTTTTTTAAGTGTTTCTCTCTCTTTTTTTTTTTTCTTTTAAGATTTTATTTATTCAGGGGTACCTGGGTGGCTCAGTGGGTTAAAGCCTCTGCCTTCGGCTCAGGTCATGATCCCGGGGTCCTGGGATCGAGCCCCGCATCGGGCTCTCTGCTCAGTGGGGAGCCTGCTTCCTCCTCTCTCTCTCTGCCTCTCTGCCTACTTGTGATCTCTGTCTGTCAAGTGGATGAATAAAATCTTTTAAAAAAAAAGATTTTATTTATTCATTTGACAGAGAGCAGAAAGAGGAGGGGCAGAGGGAAAGGAATAAGCAGTCTCCTGAGCAGGGAGCTGGACATGGGGCTCAATCCAAGGACCCTGGGATCATGACCTGAGCCCAAGGCTTACGCCTAACCGACTGAGGCACCCAGGCACCCCGAACGTTTTTCTTTTAAGTTACCATTGTTAGAATTTTAAAATCTAATCAGTTTATACCTCTTTTTTGGTTTCTGCCTTTTGATTGGAATTTAATGCACATATCTTTATAGTAATTACTGTTACATTGAGACTTAGTTTTGCTATCCTACTTCCATTTCTCATTGAGTACAGTGAATATCCTTCTGCTGGTTTATCCTTGTTCTTATTTTTATTCTATGGCAACTGTCCTGAATTTAACACCATTTTAATGTAACCTATGTGCCCTTTGTAGTCATATATTCTCCCTAACATTTAAGTTCTTTAGCCTGGTCACATATCCTTTACTCCCAGGCACTGATCCTGTCTAGGACTACAGTCTGAGTTATTGTGAATATACTTTTCCTTTTCTTTGGTCCTTGCTTTCATTTAAAATAATTAATACTCATTCGGGGGAACTTGGTCTTATTTTCCATCCCGCTGAAAGATTCTCTTGCATTTCTGTTGTTTAGGAAATAGAAAATATTTTAATGTGGGTTTGGGGGTGAAAAACATTCTGAGGCCTTAGATTCCTGAGAATTCCTTTATTATACTTTCCACTTGGCTGGAAATAGAATTCTAGGTACAAAGTTTATTTCCTTCCATTAAAAAAAAATGACTTCGTGGTCTCCTTGTATGCTGTTGAGAACTCCCATGTCCACTGGCTTCTTGTTCCATGTTCTTTCTCCCAGGATGCTTCTAGAACTTTCTAAAGGTGTGGATTTTCCTGTAAGCTTATAATCTGAGGTTGATTTTTTTTTTTCATTCTGGAAAATTAACCTCCCTTGTTTTTCAAATATTTTCTCCTCTCAGTTTTAATATTTTTCTGACCTTAGGACACCTAGCATTTGCATGCTAACCCTTCTTATCCTCTGCAAGTCTTTCTCTTTCTCTATTCTCTAACTCTCCACTGGATGATGGTGGAAATCAGGGCCCCTCCCTCCAGCAACAAGACGGGGCTAACAACCAGATCCTTCACATCTTAGCTCTGCACCCACGCACTCCCCTATGTTCTTGCAACCCACACGAGGATTCCCTTTCTTTTGCCCTTTTTTGGGCTCTGTCTCCATCAGCTGTGCGACCCCGGGGCAAGTTCATTTACCCGCTATGTCCATCACGGGCTCCTCAGAAGGGATAAGAGCAGGACCGACCTCACACGTGAAATGCCAACAGCAGGGCTGGGCACGCGGTGAGCCCCGAATGAACCACGTGCCACAAGGGAGGGACGCCAAGAGGACTCCTGTGACAATGAGCGATTTGCACTGTCGGTCACCTCCATTCCTCTGAGAGGTGTCAGCCACTGCAATGACAAATGAGAGAAAAAAAGGTAAAAATATTGGAAAGGAAGAAACAACATTATCATTATTTGCAGATAACGTGATTGTCTACCTAGAAAACTTTAGGGATGAGGGAAAAGCCGTGAGTTAGGGGCAGTAGGAAGGGGCAGTTAGGAAGCAGGAAGTTAGGGGCCTTAGGAAGCATCATCATGGAGAGGACAACAGCTTCCGTAAAGCAGACAGTAACCGGCTGGAGCCTCTTACGGAGGAGTCTGAGCACAATAACACTAAGAAACGTAAAACATCCAGAAACAACAAGAAATGTGCATGTTTCTTATTTGTAAAGAAGTCAATAGAAAAACTAAAATCCACCGAAAAGAGGTAAAGGAATGGAAAAGCACAGCATACTTTTGGAAAGGAAGAAGCAATATTGTTAAAAGCCCAGTTTTCCCTAAATTAAAAGTACACATTTGATGCCGTCTTAATTAAAATAGCACCAAAAGTTTACATGGAAAAAGCAAACATGCAAGACCAGCCAGGAAATGTGTTTAAAAGGAGACAAATGAGGAAGATTTGCCCTGTTAGACCTTAAAACATGTGATGAAATGCTAAAAATGCTAATGAATGAAATGAAATGAAATGAAATGCTAAAAATTCTAAAAATTCTGAAAGAAATAGATCAAAAGTTTATGGTATCATGTCAAATAATGTGGGGAAAATAGTAACAGGTATAGGCCACTGTGAGAGACACACAAAGCTACCACCTGACATGGCATCAAGAAAAATTTCTGTTGGAGTAAACATTTATCTGTGAAAAAAAAAATGAAACTTTAGGAAAGTAGAATGAAGTGTGATTGGACATATTCAGTATCTCGGTATGGAGAAATCAGGACCCATAACCTGAAAACACTAGAGAAACCCGATGGACCGCAGAAAAACTGGGCATCTGTATAGCCCAAACATCCTAAGCAAGATTGAAACACCAACCTCACACAGAAAAAATATTTCAGAACATGGGAAGGTGGAGGGAAATTTCTAGAACTATAAAAAGCCTATGTGAACTAATAGCAAAAAATGTAAGTAACCACCAGAGAAATGGCCACATACTATGAAGGGACACTTTACAGAGAAACAGTGGCTCACCAAGCAAAGGTCATCACCTTTAAAGGAATGCAGATTGAAATAGTGAGGTTTTTTGTTGACCTATCAGACCGTGCAAAATGCCAGGAGAGATCCAGTGAGACCAGGCTGTGGGGAAAAGCGCACCTCCACAATGTGGCAATGGCCAGGGCCAGAGGCACTATTTTTCGGCAGGGCAGTTTGTCAAAATGGTTCCCCATTTAAAGTCCTCCTGTCCTTTTTAATGTGGGGCTCAAATTCACCACCCCCAGATCAAGAATTGCTTGCTCTATAAACTGAGCAAGCCAGGTGCCCCAAAACTGCTCCTGTCCTGGGTTCAGTAAGCCTGGCCTTGCAGTTTCTACACACAAAGATTGTCCCCCAAAGCTGGAGATAATCCAGGTGTTCCCTCATGGGTACTGGTTGAATGAACTGGGATAAATACAGGACAGATTGTTCTGAAGCTACTAAAAATCAGTGAGTCTCAAAAGTTATGTGTGGCTATGCAAAGATCACCAGGATGTTAAATTATTTAAAAGGGGCACAGAAGCGTATGCATCAAATCTGCCCCCGCCTTTGTTTTCCTGAAAGGAAGCACAAAAAACTGGAGACAGTATTTGCCAAGGCTGGGGCTGCCATTGGGGGAAAGGGGCTGGGGAGGCCTTCACTATTAAAAATTTATATATTGTTTTTCTGTATGCCCAGGTTGAATTTCCTAATCTTAGTTGGGTGTATTCTTTTATTTCAATGTCTCTAAAAGTGGAGATTAAGACCCATTTTCAGTTTTACTTTCTTTTTTTTACCATTCTGAATTGACAATATTAATAAATATTAGAAATAAAAAGTTTTTAGAATCCTATCTGAGCTGTAGACTTCTGTATAGACAAACAATCTGGAAAGACCCCCCAGGCACTCCAAATATTAGGTTTAATCATGAAATCGCTAATGTTCAGCTATTTTTGATCTACATGAAAAATGGTAATTTCAAATGGTTTAACTTAATAAAAATAACCTGTGGAAAAATCTGTCACTAAATTCAAAATACACAAGCCAGGCTTGCAAACGGAAAAGATCATCCCCCTAAGTGCCACGTGCCAAGAGGAAATTCAAAACTATGGTGATGGCCACAGCCAAGTCGAGCCACTCAGGATGAGCAGGGATTGTAATGTCTGGACAGCAACTTGGCAGGTGCAGAGGGGACATGGAGAATAAAGTGGGGAAGGAGGTTTCCCGTCGGCTGGGAGAGCTCTGTAGGCACCAGGATGGAAGGACCAGGTCAGGAAAGTGACTGTCCCACTGGGGTCACCCTTGTCCGAGCAAACTGGAAAGAAAACTGAGCCACAATCCTCCTGCCCTGAGGGTCCAGGGAGTCTGGGTCAGGCCAGCACACAGCAGAAAAGCAGAGGAGAGGCGTGGGGTTCATGGGGACAGCGGGAAACCAGGTGCTAGCCTGTGACCTGAGCTTGGGAAAGATTCTTGAAATTCCAGAAGGAGGAATAGAAAGACATTGAAAAAATATGTGAATAGATATTGGCTTAGAATTTTCCAGAAATGCAGAAAGAAAACGCTCAGTGGAAAATCAACATGATCCAGAATAAGAAAAATAAAACCAAAGCTGCAGAACACCAGAAATATATAATAATAATAATAATAATAATAAATAGAAAGCAGAGTGACAAGACAGGTGACCCGAAAAGAAGCGACATTGGACAGCTGGGGAAGTGCTGAGACAGCTGTCCTTGCCCCAAATAGGGAGACCTTGGCTACCCTTCCCCTTGGGTGGGAGTCCCAGGAGCGGGGGACGCAGGGGTGTCTGAGGGGACAGGTGCAATTCAGAAGATGCTGCAAGGCCTCGAACCCCGGCCCGCGCCGGGCTGTGCAGGGACCACCGGTGATCTGCCGCCAGCGCCTGGGGGACAGGAGCCCGGCCCTGGAGGCCCAGCCCCGTGCAGGCCTCGCCCAGAGGAGGAGCCCCTGGTTGCCTCAGCAACCCGGGCAGCCGGTTCGGGCTCTGCGCTGCCGCTGGGGGGACCAGGCTGCCACAGCAACCCGGCTGAGCGGGGCGTGTCCAGCCTGCGCTGCAGAGCCGGGATCAGCGGTCCCTGTGGACCCCTGCGCACCTGCGGGCCGCTGGCCTTCCTGGGGCTCTCCTGCTGCTGGGGTCCAGAGCCGCAGGGACTCTGGGCTAGACCTGCATTGCCACCGGCTTCCAGACCTGCGCTGGAAGGCCCTCAGCTGCCTCTTCCAGATAGGGAAGCTGAGGCCATGATGGGAAAGCCAGGGGAGGACTTGCTCCAAGGCCATGCAGTTGGTGTCTGGGCAGGATCCACCCAGCCCAGCAGGGACCCTTTTCTCCCCAAATTTGCTCAGCTCACTCTTGCAGGTCCAGGCCCTATGGGCAGCCTCGGTAGGACAGTTTCCCAGTTCCCTGTGGCCATAGAGCTCCTCTAACTGGCTGAAGCTCCCTTGCCCACCGGCCCTCACTTTCTCCCTCCAGACTCCTGCCCAGCTGTACCACTGCAGGCCTTGCCCACTCTGTAGGTCACACTTTCTCTTTTAGCTTCTGCAGCCTTCCCTCAGCACTGAGAATCCTACCCTCCAAAGCCCTCCTAGGATACCTCCTCCATGCAGCCTTTCTGTCTCCACCACTGGATGGAACATTCCCATCCTGAGTTCTCATCTGTTCCAACTCTTAAGAGACTCAGGTCCTTGTGTTTAGAGTGGGGACAATGCCCTTGTTTGGGTTTGGGGAAAAGTAAAACAAAGGAGTCAACAGGCATTGTGTAAGCTGAGAACCAGGCTGTCAGGGCCCAGACTCCCCAGGCTGGGAGGCCAGCCCATGTGCAGAGCATTCAGGGACCTCGGTAATGCTGTGGACAGGTTTCCTGCAGCTCATGGGGCTGCAGAGATGGGGTGCTGTGGGTCTGGGTGCAGTGGAGGGAGGCCCCACAGAGCCCCACGCACTGGCTCAGGAGACTCGGTAGAGCTGGGGCCCTAGAGCTGACCACAGACTCAGATCCTAGGGTCTGGGACTGTCGACCGGGGTGACCTGAGGGCTGCCTGACATTGGGCATGTGGGACCACAGAGGGACAGCCAGCAGAGAGCCTCAGGCCCAGCCTCCAGAGCCCTGCTCCGGATTCTCACCAGGAACCCGGGCCCTCCCAGCACCTGCATCAGAAAGCAGAACTTCCAAAGTGCTTACCTTTGAATAACTGAGCTTGGTTTACACATGCTCTCTTGCACAGGGAGGCAGTTTTCAACCCCATTTTGTGCATGAGGAAACTGAGGCTAAGAGACTTGAAAAGCCCCAGAGGATCAGGGTACATGAAGTCAGTCTCAGTCAGAATCTTGGCTAAAAACTCACATCTAGACTCTAGGAGCTTCTCAAGGGTCAGAGCCATGGAGGGTGAGGCAGACCCTGGGAGGGGGAAAGCAGGTTCCGGGTTCCCAGGCCAGGCTTTAATTAACAGAAGCCCTGGTTGGCAGCAGCCTCCCAGCCCCTCCTGGGAGAGCCGGCGGGGCTGGGATGAGGCCGGGGAATCTCTTTGTAAGAACACACCTGCCTCTCATCAGTACCTAATGTCACGTCACTGCCGAATCACCTAGGAGGTACGACCGATGTTCTGTACTCCTTTATGAAGGAGTGAACAGACCTGCAGGAGAGCTGCATTGCTGGGCCTCAAACTCGGGAACCTGGAGCCGTGGGTGGGACAGAGCAGAGCAGGGTAGAGACTGGCAGGCCCCGAGCTTCTGGCCTAGGAGGCCCAGAGGGGATCTGCACTGCGTGTGGACAGCTCTGTGGGGCTCTGCTCACCGGCCAGTTGCTGACTCAGTGTCTGAATAACAGCAGCTGGCAGCTCAGCAGCTGGGCTGAGGCCAGAGCCCATTGTGGGGGGCTGGGACCACAGAGCAGCAGCTTCTGGGGGCTCCTGCGGTGACCCAGCCAGAAGGAAGTCACTGGCTCCTTAAAAGTCAATCAGAGTCCCCCCATGGAGCTCTCCTTCACCCCTGAAGACCCTGCCATGGTTTGCCCTCCTCCGCGCATCCACAAAGACCCTACAAGTTCTGGGCTGGGTCTGGGACATGTAGGGTGAGAGAACAGGAGGGACTGTCTCTATGTCCTTAACATGCTCTTTGTTAGGTGGGAGCTAAGTCAGGACCCTCCCACTGCCCCCCTGAGCTAGAGTGAGGGTGGAAAGGAAGAAGATATAACATTCCCCAGTGACTCCTGGAGGGACTCTGGGTCAGCCTGCACATAAAGCTGGGGGAAAGCACTGGGGACTAGAGGCTCCTTGGGGTTCTGTGTGCAGAGGCCGTCCAGCACACAGCCAGCTGCTGCCCGGGACTGATGGCCGGAATCACCTTCCACAAGGACTTACAGTGAAGGCAGGGGGAACATTATGCCGTGGCAATGCCTGGGAGTCTGCAGGGTGGGACCCCCTCCAGACCTGGCTTCCCCTCCCCAGTCAGCCTCTGTCTACTCTGTCCCTGGAGGCTGGCCTCCCCTGGTCTGGGCTGGTTTCAGGCAGTGGGAGGCTCCAGCAGGAGATGAGAGGCAGGAGGAGAGGCCGGGGTGCAGGTAGGAGCAGGTTTCCCCAGTTCCTCCCTTTTCAGAGCACCCCTGGTGGATTGCCATGCTTGTGGTAGGCTTTGGCCCCTCCACGGCCTACTCCGGTTCCAGTATGGTCCCCTCCCTGTGCCCTCCAGCACCGGCGAGGATCCCGAGTGCTGCTGACTTCTAGGCTTCAGCTGACTTCTAGGCTTCAGCCCTGCTCAAGCCTGGAGCCACCTTGAGGAGATGACCCCGTGGACTCTGCGATACCCCACTTCAGTGTGCTAGCGAGTTTCCTGAGGGGACCGCCACCGATGCATGCCGGCCCTTCACAACGGCCCGTGGACACTGATGTCATTTTAATTAGGCCTCAGGCCCCTCCTGCAAATACCAGTCAATCAAAGAAGAAATCGTACACACCGTCTTTTCCTGAGTCCAAGGTAATAAAAAGGAAAATGAACCAGAGAAGGATAGTCCAAGGACAAAACACCAAAACACCAAGCACCTTGGAAACTAAACATGTGTTTGGTTTAAGGAGGAAGAAAAGGGGAAGCCGCGCTGTACTTGGAGATGAGGGAGATGGTCCGTCCCTATTGCCAGTGGGGGGCACAGCCACATTCCAAGAGGCAGAGGCAAGAAGCTTTGAGAAAGACTGAAAACAATGGACCTCTCTATTCAGCTTCTGAGCTCAGATAATAAGCAATAACAACAATAAACCGCAGCTGTGGGGAGTCGAAGGAAGGAGCTAAGCCCTGAAGTGATGGAACAGAAAAGAAACACGCCTCTGACGGAGAGCAAAAAGATGCGCGACTTGAAAAGGAGGAGATAGAGCTATGGAAATAAACACGTTAAATATTTATACAAAACGTGAGGAATCTAAAAAAGTGGACAACTTTCCAAGAAAATGTGAATCGCCAAGATTTTCTCACAGGGTGCTGATAGCTGCATGGTTATGTACTGGTGAAATCCCAGCCCCCCGTGGGCCGGGGTTCGGAAGCAGGAATTCTGATAAGTGAGCCGGTCATGAGGGCAGAAGACCTGTCTGGGGGCACAGGGATTCCAGAAGCCACACTGGATGAGCACAGCCCATGTTGCCAGGCCAAACTCTGGAATAAGACCGTGACAAAAATGACAGTGACAGAGTTAAAGGACAAAAAAAAAAAAAAAAAAAAAAAAAAATCAACAAGGAAGAAAGGTTTATGACGTCGGTGAAAGATCACGGACCTGTACCCCCAATATCGAATTCTCTCTAGAGCTTCGGTCCAGGCTTCAGTGTGTTTGGCTGTTTATAAAAGAAGGTATTAACTTTGATGTTTTGGAAAATGAGGAACCAAATGTTGAAAAACTCTGAAGAAGGATGACGCTGAGAAACGGTTCGTGAGGACTCAGGACGGCGAGGGCGGCCTCGGCTGGGGGGCCGCACCCCGAGTCAGGCGGGGGCTCCGGGGCCAGTCCCCCGCGCCAGGACCCGTGTCTGAGCGCGCGCTGGCATCCTTCATTTCTGCTGACTGCTCCTGAGCCACGGGGCTGGTGTAAGGACTCCCCACAGAGTTTGGGGGTTGACGGAGTCCCTCCAGAGGCTCCGGGAGAAACTTCCTTCTCAGCTTCAGGGCCACATGGTCCTCTCGCAGCTCCTGCCTCTGTCGTGTGGCCTGACACACGGTCACCACGATGTCCCTGCCTTCTCTGTGTGTCTGCTCTCCTTCCATCTCCCTCCTCTGAGGACCTTGTGATGGCATGAGGGACCACCAGACGGGTGTCACCCACCAGAAGCAGTGCTGGTGACGCTGACACACACTGTAAAATCAGGGGTCACTTTCATGGCTGCACTGAGACCACCGTGAGGGGCTCCGAGGAATACCCGGGCCTGAGCCTCACCGGACAGTGGTGGAGGCATCTGGCTTCCCCGCACTGATTTCTGCAGGGGGCGGCTGCATTGGCAAAGTTGTTTGGCTTCTGTTCCACTGAAGTGTGAACAGACTTCCTTCTCCTCTGGTATCATGTGAGTGTCTCAGGTCCAGTGGCCGCCCCTGCGTGCATGTCCCACGTTCATCCAACCAACATTGTGTCGCTGGTTGTGAGGGTCGTGAGCATGGGCACGGCCAGCTACACGCGGGCCACCAGAAGCCCCCTCCCCTGGAGGCAACCCTGTGACAGCCTGAGGCCACATCCCCGACGCACACAGTTCTCCTTCTCAGGGGTCATCCATTCTCCTTCATACGCTTGTGTTGGGATCTTCCCGTCTGTGTCCCCCCTACCCAAATCTGTGTTTCTTCCCACAGGATAATGTGCCTGTCATCTTCCCAAGGACTCAGGCAATCATTCGGGACCCCTTCTGCACACCAGAACCGCACGTGCATGCTCCACAGCCTCCCCGGGGAGGCTCAGTGGAAAGAGGCCCCTGGGAGGGTCTTCAGTTCTGCCTCAGCCCAGGAAACACGGCATGCGGAGGCCAGAATTCAGCCTCAGAGGGCAGAGGATGACATCGCAAAATTGAAACTGGCAGCAAAAGTGACTGAAATTAAATCTTTTCTTAGATCTTGGCAGGAGAGAGTCTGACCTTGAAGGAAGGAGTTTGGGGATCAATTCCTCTCTCATTGGTTATTCGAGAGGACGTGTGCAGGAGCCAGGAGCCCAGTGCAAGTCCCAGGGACGGTGACAGTGCTGTTTGCGAAACTTCACCGGGAGCTAGAGTGAGCTGGTTGCTCTCCCCAGGGCTTTGGGCCTCCTCAAGAGGGGTCCACACGCCCCCCACCCCAGGTGTGAGCTCTGGAGGGGCCGTGTGGAGGGGCACCCCAGGCAATGGTGAAGCAGAGGCAGGGGTCCAGCGGGGTGTTCAGGGACTGGGGCATGGCTTGTGCCAGCCCTAACGAGCATGCTGCCTCGGATAGAGCAGCTGGGAATGGGATCCCAGTGACCTCGCGGTCTAAGCCACTGTCTGGGAGCAAGGAGAAAAAGAGGGAGAGCCCAGAACACAATGAGAAGTGACAGGTAAGGGCTCTGCATCAGCCACAAGCAGCACAAGGCCCCCATCTGCTTCCAGGAGCAGCCTCTGCCTGGCCCAGTCTCTCTCTGGGGGGCCCCACACCCTGGCCCAGCAGAGCAGAACTGCCCCCCTCCTAGGGAGACACTGTCGGCCAGCACCTACCTCAGAACAGCCCAAAGCTGGTCACCACTGATGGAATCCCATGGTAGCCCGCTGGTCCGGTAGAGATAGGTCCAGTTTGATGACCCGCCTCATGCCTCATTCGCCTCATCCGTAAATGAGATAACACCAGACTTGCCTCCAGGGGAGTCAAAGATTGGCTGAGTTAAGTTCTGTAAAGTACAAGGACAGGGTGCACCGAGGGCCCACTTGCTACCCACTGGGCTTCTAGAATACACGGGAGCCTACTTCCCACCTGGGCTCTAGGATTCAGCCCCCGCCTCAGCTGGATCTGGCAGAAGAGGGTGTCCCAGGACCCCCAGCACTCCCTGTGACCTGTGCTCCCGGCCAGGTGGGGAGAGCAAGCTTCCTGTCAGGGGTCCCGACATCTCCCCGATGTCTCCCTGGGCCTTGGCTGCCACCTCCTGGGCCATGTCTGGAGTCTCAGGAGCTCAGTAGCCCCACTGGCAATGGCTCCCTGGGAGTGGGTGCCCACGGAGAGGTCAGCAAGATGCTCTTAACTGCAGAGCACCCCTCCGCCCACACCGGGTCTGAGGGGCAGGGGCAGCCCAGAGGGGTGTGCAGAAGCTCCCAGGCCCTCCCTACCAAAGCAGAGCAGAGGCAGGGGGACAAGGAGGGCCAGGAGCTGACCCTCAGGTCTTCCAGGGTGATGGAGTGAAAGTCTGAGCCTGGAGGGAGGGCTCTGTTCTGAGGAAGGGGATGTCTCCTGCTCTGGGGTGACACTTCTTGTAGTGCTTTGACCTTTCCCACCAGGAAACCACACCTGGCCTTGGGCCCCAAGCCTCACACCCTGGGGAAAGTGTCCCTGCTGCCCTGTACCCTCGGCCCCCCTCCCCTCTGCCCAGAGGCTCCAGGGACAGGAGGTCTGTGCCCGGGGCGCAGGAGAGAGACTCAGAGCAGAGGCTGGCCAGGTGGCTGGGGCAAAGAGCTGGCCTCTGTCCTTGAGCTGAGCTGCCCCTCACTCCAGGGCCTCTGGGTAATCGCCTCCCCCTGGTGGGTTCAGTTCCCTCCCTTGGGCCAGAAGACTATGGGACCCTTTAAGGATCTCATGCCCCGATTCAAATAGAATCAGCAGCCCCTTCATTCACCTGTCCCAGCTGTCCCCCTTGCCCTCAAAACTGTCCGTTCTATGACACAGTTG
The DNA here is from genome assembly GCF_002288905.1 of Enhydra lutris kenyoni. Taxonomy (NCBI): domain Eukaryota; kingdom Metazoa; phylum Chordata; class Mammalia; order Carnivora; family Mustelidae; genus Enhydra; species Enhydra lutris. The sequence continues at coordinate 46,925,925 of NW_019154085.1, forward strand.
GAAAATAAGGGGTGACAGGTTTTCCCCACAGCCCCCTCACCTCAGCATCACCGAGGGGACACCTCCTGACCCGCATGTCCAGAGCCGTGCGTCAGAAAGCCTCCAGACCCACCGGGTCCCGATCCTGGGGTGAAATCTATAAAAGACAAAAACAGAACCAGGATGGAATGAAGCTGGCAGAGGTCCACAGATACCTCCAGGCCCAGGGGACAGAGGGCAGTGCTGAGCTCTGAAGGAAGAATACTCCTGAGCCAAGACTTGGGTTCTTTTTTCTTTCTAAAGAATTTATTTATTTATTTGAGCGAGAGAGAGAACACAAGCAGGGGGAGGATGAGAGGGAGAAGCAGACTCCCTGCTGAGTGGGGAGCCCAATGTGGGGCTCGATCCCAAGACCCTGGGATCATGACCTGAGCTAAAGGCAGACACTTGACTGACTGAGCCCCCCAGGCACCCCAAGATCTGGGTTCTTTAAGACGTCAGTGGTGCGGAAAAATAAAAGGGGGTGGGGTGGGATCCCTACACAGGTACGTACAGACATGCACATGTGTACACATAGGTACACACATACGTACACGTGCACATGTATGTGCATATGAGAGGGCGGGCTTGCTCTCATCACAGCACCGGGACCTCATCTGCATCCAGCTCGAACAAATTACCTTTGGAGAGACATTGTCTAGACACCTTGGGCGAGCCAGATGCGACCAAGGGATGTGTTTCAGAAAATGTCTGTTTAGATGCACTCACTCCGCAAGGTGGTGGTGAAGTGATGCAGTGTAGGATTTGCTTTAAAACTCTCCACAAGGGGGGCACCTGGGTGGCTCAGTGGGTTAAAGCCTCTGCCTTCGGCTCAGGTCATGATCCCAGGGTCCTGGGATCGAGCCCCACATCGGGCTCTCTGCTTATCGGGGAGCCTGCTTCCTCCTCTCTCTCTCTCTGCCTAACTCTCTGTCTACTTGTGATCTCTGTCTGTCAAATAAATAAATAAAATGTTAAAAAAAAAAATCTCCACAAGGGGCACCTGGGGGGCTCAGTCAGTCAAGGGTCTGTCTTCACCTCAGGTCATGGTTTCAGGGTCCCAGGATCGAGCCCCACATCGGGCTCCCTGCTCAGCGGGGAGCCTGCTTCTCCCTCTCCCTCTGCCCCTCCCCCTGCTTGTGCTGTCTATCTCTCAAATAAATAAATCAATAAACTCTTTAAAAAAAACTGTCCAGCGAAATTAGACAAGTGGGAGTGGGGGCCCAGGGCCCAGGTCAAAGAGACAAAGGCGGGTGACGGTGCTCTGTCCCGGCGCCTGGGGATTTCCATCGGGACTCCCACTGAAGGTAATGTAAAGATAATCACCCTGCCCTTCCCTGTGTCCCCCTCACTGCCCCCAAGGGGCCCCACAGACACGGGGCACAGGAGGTTGATGTGTCCTTGCTCATGCCCAGAGCACAGCCAAGCTCAAAATTCCTCGTGCAGCACAGTGAGTATCCAGCTACCTCCTGGGACTTCCTGCCTGCTGGCAGCCTTGCGAAAAGACCCCTATCCCCATCTCTGCCCTACCCACAGCAAGCGGCCTGGGAGGCTTTCACCTGCAGAAGAACTAGAAAGCTTTGCTCTGAGGGAGAAGGAGCAGCTCCTGCGGGGCCTCCATCTGGCCACTGGGGGTCACTGTTTCCCCGCGGGGTGGTGCCTGGCGGTCCCACCTTCTCAGTCAGGTCCCCAGGCCGGCCACTCCCTGGGAGGTGGGGTTCAAGCACAGGCTTTTAGAGTTGGGTGACCTCCGACCCCAGACATACCCGCTCTGAACCTTCCCCTCCTGTGGGTCCACTGAGAAGTCTGGCCTCATACGGTTGACACAGAGAAGACACCTAAACGAAAGCATGAATTAACGAGCCAAATGTCCGCACCTCTCCCAGAATGGGACACAAATGAGGCACAGGAATGTGGGTCTGCTCACGGACTTGTTGTGCTAGGGGAAAACATTCAATTTCCTCAGTTTTATAAAGCCAACTGTGCACGCTGGCCAGGGTCCCCAGGGCCACCCGGCTCAGTGACTCACTAGAGCCCCGCCCTCCAAACTCAGCTGTGCTCCCTGCTGGGATTCACAACAGAGAAACAGTGCGCTGCACAGGAAGGGAGAAGTGGGGGGGACCAGGGGTGAGCTTCCAGGGCCCTTCCCCCTGGGGTCACACAGGCCACCAGCAGGCATGACGATGTGTGAGGTGCTGTCTTCAGGGGAGCCTGTGAGAGACGCAGCACCCAGGGTTTTTATTGGGGACTAGGCACGGGGCAACCCCACCTGCTGACGATTTGGGGTACCCAGGAGGAAATGGGTGCTTAGCATGAACCAGGTTGCACAGAGGTGTGGGGGCAGCAAGGTCCTCTCATGAACAAGGGTGCAGGGAACTCTGCTGGGAACTCCTGCCGAGGCCCCCCAGGAGGGCAGTGGGGCCTGCTTGTTGACCCTTTTCTGCACAGCAGGTGACAAACAGCTCCCAATGTCAGGCAAAGCCGATGAAAAGAAATCTGCTGTAGAAACACTGTGGAAAATACTCAATTGAAGCTGCAGCTAAACCAAACACACCTGCTCCCAGGCCAAGCTGATGAAGGAGGCCATAGCTTGCTGTATGTCAAAGCTCAAATGCTTTGAGGGGCGCCTGGCTGGCTCCGTCGGTAGAGCATTCGACTCTTGATCTCGATGTTATGAGTTTGAACCCATGTTGGATGTAGAGGGACTTTAAAAAAATTAAATCTTTTAAAAAAGAAATTGGAATGGGGGCCAAACTCCGAGTGTCCGGGAGCACTTAGAAGAGCACGTGATAGCCTGTGGCTCTGGCCTGTTGTGTCCTTCTGTCAGGGACCCAAGAATGGCACTGACTCTGCTCAAACACCAGTCTACACCGAGTGATTGCCGTGACCTGGGCAAACATCTGGCAAAATGGGCACAAGAAAGTGACCTCCTCCTGTTATGAAAGTGGCCTCATGTAAATAGAGGGTTTCTAGGCATTTAATTTGTTTTAAGTTTATTTTGTTCCTTTTCAAAATTATTTACAGTGAGTGCATAAAGACCTTTATCTTAAACTCATCTGTAAAAGCATATCTCAGGAACGCATGGGATTCATTTCCCCAGAATAGCAGGGCCCACTGGGTTTGGAGAGCATCCGGATAAGGGGCTCAGGGCGATCATCTGCAGAGCTGCAGGGGAGGGCGAGGGCCCACACCACCACAGACAGAGCCCTGAGGCTCTGAGGGAGACAGAGCTCTGAGGGCGTCCGAGCCTGGATCAGGACCAGGGCCCAGACCCAAGAAGAATCTGTCCATTCAGCTCCTCCAACATCGTCCACACGCAGTCTCCCTCTAGAAAATGACCGAGTTCAGGGGAATGGACATTCATGAAGCTCTCATTGAGTGTCAGATGTGGAAGGGCTGTGGGAACAGGACGAAAGTTCAGGGCCAGGGGAGCCAGTCCTCACAGCTGTGAGGGTTCCGTCGGAGCCTCTTCCCATAAGCGCCTGGCTGTGTTTCTACGAGGCAGCCTGGGTCGGGGGTGCCCCAGCCTCCGCCAGCCGGGCCCGGACACAAGAGACATAGCCAAGGATCGCTTCCCCTTCTGTGTGTTTGCTGACCTGAAGTGTCAAACCCTTAGGGTGTGGGAAGGGCAGGAACCGGGAGAAGCTGTGGAAGAGATGCCTGCCTCGGGGCCAGGGGCCAGGCAGCAGGTCCTGAAGGAAGAGGAGGCGGGCGAGGGCTGTATGTGTGCTCAGCAGACCGGCCTGCGGTTCAGCAGGTGCCCATAAGACCCCCGAGGAACTCCCAGGCCTTAGGAACTCCCTTATGTAATGCGTGTGTGTGTGTGTTCAGCTGGTCCGGCCGGTCCCACTATGGGGCCTGGGCCAGCGTCCCCTCCCTGGGGCCTGAGTTCACCACCTCCGTGAGGACCAGCTGGACGACCCCTCGGCGGAGGGGATAAGGAGCCAGGCCCCCATCCCTCAGGAGGAGTCTTGAGACCTGGGGATGCCCGAGGGTGGCACCCTCACTTCACCACACATTTAGGATGCCACCTGCTGCTTGCAGGAGAATGGCCAGAGGGGGCTGGTGTCCGCACTGTGGAGCTGGGGGGCGGGGCAGACATGCGCATCTAGGTGCCAGAGTTCCATCAGACTTTTCCAGAAAATCTCGTGTCCAGGGTATCTACAATGCTCCAGTTGAATTTTGGAATTAAGACTTGTGAGGGCCCCATCCAGTTCGGGCTCCAGGACGCCTGGCCTCTTGCTCCACGTACGTGAAAGCCGGCCTGAGCCAGCTCTCACCATTTCTCTGTGGGGATGCAAAACGCCGCTCTCCCAGGTTTTGGGGTGTGAGAGGGTGGGGCACTTGGGGCAACCTGGCCCAGGTTGCTCCTCTGTTAAAAGCAGTATTTAAATCCAAATGTCAGCGAAAAACATCTCTCAGGCGTGAAATATGAAACTCCTTAAATGTTTCTGTTGTTGGTAAATCCAGCCAAGCTGGTCTTGCAGCTGCCCCACAGGGAGGGCCTGGGCCGCGGGAGTTTGTGGGGGTGTGAGGGGGCCCTTGGACGCAGTCTGGCCACAGCCCCCACATCACAGGCAGACCCAGGTTCCGGACTGGGACAGATGTCAGCCCGCATCCTCCCTGCTTTGCCACAACTGTCACATGATGAAAAAATAGCTTCCCGGAGAGTCCCAGATGGGAAGGGGCAGAGCCCCCACGAGGCCCGAGATGCACCGAGCAGGCACCTTGGGTGGCCCAGGGACACAGAGTCACTGTCGGTGGAGCTGCTCAGTCTCATCCAGCACACATGCCATCGTGACCGAGCAGCCATGGGTCCTACGGTGTGGCCAGGGGCCAGCCGCCCTGCTGCCTGCTCGGTGCCCGGCCCACGGGGCTGCGCAGGACAGAAGCAGCTGCAACCAAAGGCCACGGTCAGCACCCGAGCGGTGTGACAGCTGCCCTGGGATGCGCTCTGAGCTGCTGCTTGCCTGGGGCCAGGCATTTCACATGCAGACCCTTGTATCCTGCACCCCAGGACTCCCTGAGCCCCCAGGGGCAGCTCAGCAGACAGCAGGGGCACTGACGATGACAGATGATGTCAGGAACGTTTGCCCATGGCCACTAAGCACTTATCCAGGGACACCATGCTCTTCAGGGACCCGTCAGTGGGATAGGTTCTGCACAACACCCACGGGGCAGAGACCCCACCCTGCTACTTGCTTGTGGACACCCTGAGCCGGAGCTGCATGGCACACCAGGCAGGCCAAGCAGACTGAGATGGCAGGTTCCTGGCCAATCCCTCCCTCCCCCACTGATCTGGGACCCGGCAGGCTGTCGGTGGAAAGGGGAGTATGAGGCCCTCTCTTGGCCTTTCCACAACAGCCTGGCTCTAGTTGTAGATTTAAAACAGAGCACCCCTGGATACCCAGCAGGAGCGGGCCACTGGCAGAGGGGCAACGGGCCTGTGCCACCCATAGACGAGCTCATCGTTTGCTGGAGCACCAAGGGGACAGACAGCCCGTACCCTGCCTTCCTGACACTGCACTGGGGCTCGGCAGGTGTCAGGCCCATGGGCAAAGCAGTCATTTGTCCTTTTCACATCAGTTATGGAAAACCAGGAGTTAAATTTAAAAAACCAACTGTATCATGGCAGGTGGTGGTCGAGGGGCCCACAACTGAATGGAGAAGGAAGACCCCCTTGAGTCTGCGGGGAGCTGGCCCAGGAGAAAGGCGGAGGACTTCATGCCCCACCCAGAGCCCTGGCGGATGCACAGGAAGCATGGGACACCCACCCCCGGGGAGCAGGGACTGCCACTGGTCTTGGCATCCAGGCTTAAACCTGCCTGGCCCACCTGCCCAGGTGGCCTTTATCTCTGGGACTCCAGAGACAGAGGTCGGGTACCTGCCCCTCCGCTGGCTGTCCTCGCAGGCTTCCTCGGCTCCCAATCGGCTCTTGGCCTGAGGAAACGCCTCTCGGGATTGCAACAGCGTCCTCCCGGGTATGCGAACACAGGGCATCTTCCTGTTTGGGAACAAGGCCCACACCCCTCCCTGGCTTCCCTGGGCGGCACACGCCCACCCACCTACCAGGACTGGACATCCAACCCTGGGCCCCGGCTTCTCCCGCCCTCCCACGTGCCGTGCCACACATGTGGTGCTGCCTGGAGTGGGTCCTGCCCTGAGGGGTGGAGGGCAGACCATAAACAGCATGACCCATGTGGCATGTGACATGATGGAAGGGCATCCAAGGAGCTCCGCACAGTTGAGAGGACTTCCTAGACAGGAGGCTTGGCCATAGCCCTGAGAGGAGAGCAAGCCAAGCTGAAGAAAGGGACAAGCATTCCAGGCAAAGGGAACAACACATGCAAAGGCACAGATGCACTTGTTAGCCTGGAATGAAGGGTCTGTGTGCCGGGAGTGGGGGGTGCAGCCCCCCAGCTGGGAGGGTTGTCACTGAAGGAAGGAGCCCAGGACCCATGGGGCTCTAAACAAGGAACCAGGTCGGCAGCTGAGTGAGGGGGCTGGTCCTGGGGGAGAGTGGGGCCCTGGTTTCTTGCAGGCAGGAAGTGCCCATGGTGATCAGCTCGGGTTGGAGGAAGGGTTCGCCAGGGCTGGGCCTGGCTGACTCCACACTGTGACTCCAGAGGCCTGGGGTCCCACAGATGTCCCCAGATCAGCACCAGGACCCATAGGCCATGGTAGGGCAGGACCCAAGACTGTCAGCTCTTTTAGGGGGGCTCTGCCCAGGCACCCCGCACATGGGTCTCTAGCTGGGGAGATTGCCCCCCTTTGTTCCCTGGCCCCTGCAGATTCCTCTGGGTGCTTCCTGCATTCCGGGCCCTGGCATGGGCCCACTTCTCCATTCTCCAGGTCCAGCTCCCGTGCCTCCCACTCCCCCTTGACCTCCCCCTGGCAGCCCCCTGAGCTTCTCCTCCCTTCCAGGCTCTCAGCTCCCTGGAGGCCATGCAAACCTGGGACTCCTCTGGCCCACCCTCCTCCCTCACCTGTTAGGCTTCTGGTTTTCTTCTTGATGACACTGCATCAGTGGGAGCAGCCGGCAGGGTCCTGTTCCTGGTCCAAAGCAAGGGCTCTGGAAGGAGGGAAGGAGGGGAGGGCGGGAGGGAAGGGAGGGAGGGAGGGAGAAAAAGAGGGAGGTTGGAGGAAGGAAGGAAGGACAGGAGGAAGGAAGGAAGGAAGGAAGGGAGGGAGGGGAAGGGAAAGAAAAGGAAGGGAAAAAAGGAGGGAAGCAAGGAAGGGAGGATGGAGAGAAGGAAGGAAGGGAGGGAAAGAGAAAGGGAAGGAGGAGGGAGGGAGGGAAGGAGGAAGGAGGGAAGGAAGAGGGAGGAGGGAAGGAAGGAAGGAAGGAAGGAAGAAAAGAAGGAAGGAAGGGGGAGAAGAGGAAGAGGAGGGGAGGAGGAAGGAGGAAGCTCCCACTAGGCCTTGTTATGCTGGGGCAGTTGAGGCTAACGGTCATGGTGTGCATGCCCTTGGCCAGCTAGAACCGCATCTTCCCTGCGGCCGGGGCTGGGCCCTGGGGCTAAGCTGGGCTGCCCTCTGCGTAGCCTGTGGGGCTTATTCCCTCTGCCTGTTTCTTCAGCTATCAGATGGACAGAGCACCACCACTTCCGCACGGCTGTGGAGGTCCCCAGGGGCCCAGACCATGCCTGTCCAGCCCGGCTAAGGCTCTTCGGGTCCCTGCACCCCTAAGCTGCCAGACAAACCCAGACCCAGCAACAAGAGCTGAATGAAGGGATTTTGCTGAGCTGGGGACCGAGCTGTCATGTGGGAAGATACCATGCCAGGCCCAGGGGGAGGGTGCTGCCTCCTTGGTGACCGTGAAGAATGCTACAGCAAGCCCTGATGCTCCCCTGGTTACTAAGGCCACGGGGTCGGGGCCCTAAACGCAGGAAGTCCCGTCCCTGCTCCAGCCAGGCCCCCCAAGAATGTAAGCAGGTGCTGCGCAGGGAACAGCCGGTTGGGCACCTCCTTCTCCTGGCTGCTGGCGACACGGGCTTCTCCTCCTTTCCGGGACATGAGCAGCTTCTCTGTGCCCATGTCCCTGGCTTGTCTGGGTCTGGCCCCTTTTCCTGCTTCGTGACCTGCATTTATTCTACCCACCTGTCAGCTTAGCAAATCGGAGATGGCTCCGTAAGCAAGCGTGCCCTTGGTTACGGGACTGAACACCAAACCTCAGGGCCCTTGGGAAAGAAGAGGCACAGGGAATACTTATTTCTAGAAGGATGAGGAAGGAACATGTCCTCAGTGTGTGTGTGTGTGTGTGTGTGTGTGTGTGCGCGTGCGCACACGCGCACGCACGCACGCGTCTATACACACAGGGCATACGTATTTTCTAAACTGAGCCTTTCCCTTAGCTTAGCAAACTATGGCCCTTGGGCCAAATTGGGCCCACCATTTGGTCTTATAAGTAAAGTTTTATTGGCACTCAGCAACCACATTGTTGTCACTTTTGCACTATCACAGCAGGACCGAGGAGCTCTGCCAAGCCAGAAATAGCTGCTCACTGGTCCTTTAAGAAAACCTTTGGGGTCCCCTGAGCCCGGCAGGATGCATTTGGCTGGGGCTGGGCACCTGACAGCTGAGAGGAGCTGGGGGAGGGTGCGGGGAGGGCAGAGGGCAATGCGCCAAGCTCTGTTTCTCATTGACTGGACTCCGGAGGCTCCTCCTCCCTAGCAAGGGTTCAACACCCCGGCTGTCAGGCCCTGACATGCGGGAAACACGTCGATAGGGGGTCAGGTCACCACGGCAAACAACAAAAGTCCAAGGCTCTAGTGGGAGCCCATCGACTGGCCTCACCTCCAGACACCAGCTCGAGGTGCCCTGGGACATGTTCCGAGCACTGGCCAGGGCCACTGCGGCACTGGGGCCCCAAGCAGCGGGCCGGGTGCGCACCATGGCCTCCCACCAGCTGCTGGTGCACCCCCCGAAGGCCCTGCTCAAGCCCTTGTCCATCCCCAACAGGCTTCTACTGGGGCCTGGCCCTTCGAACTTGGCCCCGCGCGTGCTGGCGGCTGGGGGGCTGCAGATGATCGGACACATGCACAAGGAGATGTTCCAGGTAGGCCGAGCAGGGGGCGGCGGCCAGTCCCCAAGCCTCCTCCTCAGCTGGGCAAGGGAGGGGAGCAGGGCCTGACCCATGTGCCCTCTGTCCCCAGATAATGGATGAGATCAAGCAGGGCATCCAGTACGTGTTCCAGACCAAGAACCCCCTCACGCTGGCCGTCAGCGGCTCAGGGCACTGTGCCCTGGAGGCCGCCCTCTTCAACCTCCTGGAGCCGGGGGACTCCTTCCTGGTCGGGGCCAATGGCATCTGGGGGCAGCGGGCTGCGGACATCGGGGAGCGCATCGGTAATATGTGGGGCACAGGGTGCGGTGTGGGCCCTTGCCTCCCCCTTCCCCACGACCTCCAGCCTGCCTCCCAGGTGAAGCTGGCAGACCCAGCCCACCCACCCCACTGAGCCATCATGGCCCTTCCCCAGGCATGCCCATCCCCCTTGTGCCTCCACCTCCCTGCTGGGCCAGCAGCTGCCTTCTCCTAGTGGGCATCAGAGTGCTTAAGAGACTCCCACCTCCCAGGATCCCAGATCTTGAGGACAGCAGTTTCCGGAGCCCGTGGGGAGACGGCGCTGGGGGAAGCTACGGATTTCAGCACAAATCTGAGAGCCCCTGCAGCTCTCCCGGGCTCCCAGGCATCACCTCCACCCTATGACAGGACAAGGTGCCAGAGGCTGAAACCCCCTCCCAGTACCGATATCTCAGAAACAACCCTCTTTCTGGAGCAGCACGGACAAGGCTTTCATTTCCCGAGTACAATGTTCTGGAGAGACAAGAGTCAAAAGCAGGAGTGTGCCGTGGGTTTAATGATTGACCTCGGTGTTTGGAACCATCTCGCAGCTCCTGCATGGTCAGCTCCACACATGGCCGCACTCGGTCCTCATTAATGGACAACCCCCAGTGGCCCAAGGGTTTCCCACCTCTCACCTGGTCCCCTAAGTGCACACACTGGCTTTCAGAGGGAGGCTTCAAGGGGCAGAGGCCGGGCCCTGGTGGGCTCAGCCCCGCGCTCCAGAGGCTCTGCTCACAGCCCGCACCTTGGCCTTGGGATCCCCCATGGGGTCCTGGGACCTCCTCCTGCCCACCTATGGCTCTCTGGGGGTTGGCTATGTGGGGGGGGGACACTGTGGGGGTTGCAGCGGTCCGAGAGAGGGAGCAGGGGCCTGCCTTCCCAGAGCCCCCACTCACCCATTCCTCCTCCATTCGGTCCCCAAATGTTGCTGGGAAGGCATGGGGGCCCCGGGCCTGTGCAAATGCCTGCTTGCTTCCTGGGTGAGAAGCCTGGCTGGGCTCGGGGAGGCTCACCCCAGGAAGGGGCAGTGCAGCTGACCCCACACGCTCATACCCACCTTCCACTTCCCTCTGGCTTCTTCTTTGGGCTGGGATGGGTGGGTTCCTGCACTCACAGGTCCTGCTGGCTCAGCACAGACCCTGTCTCCAATACTGGGGGGCCAGGCACTCGCCACTCACTCTGCCCTTGCCCTCCCCCAGGAGCCCGAGTGCACCCAATGATCAAGGACCCTGGAGGCCACTACACGCTGCAGGAGCTGGAAGAGGTAGGGCCCCAGGGCGGAGAGGGGCCAGCCCACAGAGGGGGCTCAGGGCTAGGACACCAGGGCTGGTGGCAGAACCTCAGCTCTTCCCAGCACCGGGGGACCAGGATAGGAGGAGCACTCTAGTACCTGGGAGCTGGTGGAAAGGGATAGGGATGGTTCTGCCTGGCAGGGAAGCTGAGTCAGGATCCTGGTCCTGTGGGCTGAAGGCAGGATATGGGGGGCAGGACATGCCCTGATGCTCAGGACGCCCCTTCAGGAAAGGTCCATCCCAACCAGCCAAGACCCTGGGGACTCAGCGGACCTCCCAGCAGCCCCAACAGGACGAGGTGGGAAGCTGGCGCCATTCTTTCTTGGTCTCTGGAAGAAAGTCCTTGTCTTCCTGGACAAGCCCACCTCCCAGAGCCCAGACTCTGGCTCAGCGCAGGGAGGGACGCAGATAGGAGACGAGGCTTGCTGCTGATGCCCAGATCTCTACCGTCCATGGGGAGGAAAGGAGAGTGTGGGGGGTGGATTCTGACCTGCCGTCCCCAGCAAAAATCTTTCTGGGCCCAGAGGGAGTCTGAGCCTGCTGGCTCTGCCCACAACAGTCACCTCTGTCCCTCGCAGGGCCTGGCCCGGCACAAGCCAGTGCTGCTGTTTCTGACCCAGGGGGAGTCATCCAGCGGCGTGCTACAGCCCCTCGACGGTTATGGGGAGCTCTGCCACAGGTGAGCCCGTCCAAGGCGCTGGGGGCAGAGCCAAGCGCATGGGAGTCTGCTGGGGGCTGGGACCGCTGGCAGGTCCCTCCAGTCTGGGAGGCAGCAGGCAAGACCCAGATCCCATTCTGATCTTCTATGCCCTCTCCAGCCTCTGTCACAGGGCATAAGGCCCCTCAGGGGTCCTCTGCCCACCAGAGAGGAGGACCCAGGTGCTCCAGGCCAGGTGTGCCCTCTGCCAGCCAGTCCCAGTGGGAAGGGCTTGAGGCGGCCTCTGCTCCCCGGGTCCCAGGAGCTGCTGGGCCTGCCCCGACCTTGTCCTGAGATCCGAGGGCCCCAGAGCGGCCTCCTATGTCCACTACCCTCCTGCAGCCTCCCCACCCCTGCTCGGGATGGGCAGGACCTAGGGTGTCGTCAAGTGGGACCGGCAGGCCCGTCCTAGAGAGTTGACCACAGGGTGCAAGAAGAGAAGCTCTACCCAGCCAGACAGGATTGCCCTGGCAGGGCGGCTATGCACCCTGGGGGAGAGGAGGATACCTGGCACCACCCCAAGCCAGGACAGCCTGTACCCTGGGGTCTTGTCTAGTAAATCAAGCTTGGGCTATGACCCCCCCCAGGACATCCACCTGTCCCTTCTGCGCCCAGCGTGGGCTATGTTCTATGCCTTTAAAACTTTTATTTAAGTAATCCCTATGCCCAACGTGGGACTCAAACTCATGACCCCAAGGTCAAGAGTTGCACGCTCCACCGACTGAGCTGGCCAGGCGGCCTCATGCCATTTTTTTTTTTTTTTTAAATTCCTGAGAAAACATGGAAATGGAGGAGAGTCAAAGCTTTCAGCTGTTTCTGAACCCTGTCCTCCCTGGGTGTCCTTCCCTGGCAGAAGGAAAGCCCAGCCTCGTGTGCTCTGGTCCCCGGGCCCCGCTCAGAGCCCCAGCGGTCCGGCAGGACCACAGTTCAGTGCGGCGGCCCTCAAACACACCTGTGTGGGGGGCCCTATGTGCAGGCCAACCAGGCCTGCCACACTCCCCGGGGTCCCCTCACGGACACCTGCTCCGCCCCTCTGCTCACCCTGGTTCCCACACAGAGCTGGTCCTGGGGGTCTGGCCATCCAGGAGGGTGCACCCTGGAGGAGGCCAAAGGCTCCTGAGCTTTCCTGCTGGCCTTCTGGGGGTTCTCGAGGCCCCTCCCAAAACCCCAGAGAGTCCGAAATGTCCCGGGCTTCACTCTGCTGCCTTGCACGCCCAGGTACAACTGCCTGCTCCTGGTCGATTCAGTGGCATCCCTGGGCGGGGCCCCCATCTACATGGACCAGCAAGGTAAGCCACGCACCTGTACTGCTGCTGCTGGGGGGCCCGGAGCCTGCAGGCCCCTCTGTGCCCGCAAGCTTGCCGTCAGCCCACACCGTGGGTTAGGGCCCCAGGGAAACTTCATCTCCTCCCCCTCCACCAGCTAATCAACACCCCAGTGTTTCCGCTGGGCTGTCAGGTCCCGATGTGGGGAGCAAGTGGGAGGGAGAAGCCCCTCCAGCATCTGGAGAGGTGCTCAGAGCCCCTCAGGTGTGCGTGGGAGAAGTGCCAGGGCCCCTGTCAGCCAGGCTGGGCCTTAGTTTCCCCATTGGCCAGCAACCCACCAGCCTGTCATGTGTAGCCAGCACTGTTTGCAGAGAAACCTTCCAGGCCCAGCATTTCCCCCCAGAGGAAAGTCCTGATCCACATGGGTGGTGCCTGTCTTCGGCCACCCACCCAGCTTGGTTGGCCACACTTCCCCCAAAACCATCTCCATCAGGGAGCTCCGGGCAGGTGAGGGAGAGATTTCTGGGCTGACCCTCAGATCGCTGCTCTGCAAGGAGGGGCACAAGGAGGGGCTCAGGGAGGGGGCCCTGGGGACGCAGTGCAGGTGGCAGGGCTGTCCGGGATGCCCACACTGTGCCCCCCAGGCCGGCCAGCCCACCGTGGTAGAGAGGAGGCTCCAGCCCAGGTCCCCGGAGAAGCTGGGGTGAACCCAGGACACACTCCGCACTTCTGCCCTAACCCTCCAGCCCGTCCTCAGCAGAGGCTGCGGACCTCAGTTTTGGGCCGGCGAGCTTTAGTCATGTCGTTTGGCATGTTTGTCCGTCAGTGTCCTCTGACTCCCTGAACGTACCACAGCTCCCCCTCTCCAGGTGGCAGACCTTTGGGTTCTTTCCAGCTGTGCACTTTCAGGAGTAAACCGTGGACAGTGCTGCTGTCCACGTGAGCCAGTAGCCCACCTCAGCCCACAGTTGTCCCTGCCAGGCTGCACGATGCTCAGACTCACAGCCTCTCACATAAAATTCGGTTTTCGCAGAAGTCAGAAGGCTCTTACTTTGAGATGGAGCAAGAAAACCTGTTTCCCCATCCCCTCGGCCACCCCCACATGCCCACCACCCCTGATGCCACCTGCGTGGGCTTCTCCTCTACCCAGTCCACCGCAAACAGGTGGCCTAAAATTTAACTCCATCTCCCTGGACACAGCGTCGGGTCGCAGAGGTCAAGGGCTGAGTCCGACAAGACTGTCCACCTTGCTTCAGACGGCACCTGCAATGAGCCCGCCCTGGGTGGAGCTCGGCCCCCCAGGAGCACGCGCCCCTCCTCTCCACAGGCATTGACGTCCTGTACTCAGGCTCCCAGAAAGTCCTGAACTCGCCTCCAGGGACTTCGCTCCTCTCCTTCAGTGACAAGGCCAAGTGAGTGACCCGGGACCTCCCACCTGGGGCTGGATGGGCAGTGAGGCCATTGGCCCCTGAGGAGGGAAGGTCAGAACAAGGGAGGGAGGGGTTCCTTGGGCCATGCTCAGACACACCGCTGCTCACCACCCAGCTGGGACAAGTGCACACCCTGGACAGGTGCACTGAAGCTCTGAGCTCACAGGGCAGGGGGTAGCTGGGGCACAGAGAGGGTCACGGGTATGAGCCTAGTAGCCTCAGAAGATTCTCATCATGATGTGTGAGGATGCAGGGCTGGCTTTCTAGAAGCTCCCCAGTTTCAAGCCAAGGACTGGGGGCTCCGTGGCCATGCCCTGTGCCCTTACCCCCAGCTCAGCATCCAGGAGCTGATGCTTCATGGGGTGGGCATGGACCCGCTTTGTCCAACAGCCCCAGTGTCTCCCACGTCCCCAGTGTCCAGACCCTGAGCCAGGGCGGGCAGGGACGGGGGATTGGCCCCAGAAGATGATTACCGTAGGCAGCCCTCGGCCATTTACCAGCTCAGAGACTATCTTGGATGTGGTCAGGGTTTGCACATGGGTGTGGGAACACTGAGCTGCCTGTGGGAGGGCCATGGAGGTGGCTGGGTCCGAGTGCAGGGCTCAGAGCTCAGCTAGAGGCCCATCTGTTCACATCGATCTGGACAATTGATGTATTTAAGGCTTTGAGGCCCGCTGCATTACCAGGGGGCCTGAGAGCCGAAGTCCCCAGCTGTGCCTAGCCCAGGAAGGCACGGGGTCTGGGGAGGCACAGAGCCCCCCTGGGCCAGAGCACAACCACAGGGGTCCTGGGGGACCCTGCACCTCTGGCTCACTTCTGCAAAATAGGAGAGCCTGACGGGACTGCTCCCGGCGCTCCATCCGGACAGGCACGCACTCAGGCTGGTCCTTCCTTCCCAGAAATAAGATCTACAGTCGGAAGACGAAGCCCGTCTCCTTCTACCTGGACATGAAGTGGCTTGCCAACATCTGGGGCTGTGACGACCAACCCAGGATGTGAGGACCGCGGCGGGGCGCACGTCTGTTGGCCTCTCACCACCCAGCCTCTCACCAGTTGTTCACACCTGCCTCTAAGCCCAGACCCCAGCTGGAGCCCCAGAATTCACCAGGGTCAGGCCAGCGATGCCCCCGGGCCTGGGGGCTCATGTCTAGCAGCACGACCGCCATCACCCTTCCATTGGGCCCTCTCCTCTCAGAGTCCCCATGCACCTCTGGGCCCTTTGGACCTGGCCCAGCCACATCTTCCCATTCCTGGGTCTCAGTTTACCCACCTCTCTAAAAGAGGAGCTGAGCTGGGGGTTCCTTGTGAAGCAGCTTTGGCTACAACCTAAGATCCCTTATGACACACGTGGGGCTGAGGGGCTCCAGGAACTGTGCCCTACTCTGGGGCCACTGGGGCTAAGAAAGGCCAGGTGGAGGGGGAGCGCGCCCTAGGCGATCTGGCCAGTGTCCTTGCTCTGAGCTTTGCTCTTTCCAGACCCAGCTGTTTCTCTAGCTCAGAGTCTGTCATGCCCAAAACTGGGCAGCAGCCCCCTGGGAAGCAGGCTGGACCCATTGTCAGAGAGCCTGACTTGCCCCCCGCCCAGTGACGCTGGACCAAGCCCCGTCCTGTCTTCCAGATACCATCACACCACCCCAGTCATCAGCCTGTTCAGCCTGAGAGAGAGCCTGGCCCTCATCGCGGAACAGGTGAGGGGGGCACGGGGCAGAGAGCAGTGTGGAGCAGGGGCAGGGGCGGATCTTGGGGCAGCAGCTTCCAGGAGCCCCTGTGATGAGGCCGGCTGCCCCAGGAAGGCCCCTTCTCTGGACCCCCAAGCCCTTCTGAGGCAACAGATGGGAGGGCTTCCTGCAGAGAAGCAAGGCTTGAGTGTATGGAGAAGAGCATTGCAGGACAGTGGCTCTGAGCTGGACAGGTCGGGCTCCACGAAGGAGCACTGGGAGAGGGGCGGGAGGGCTGGCTGCGAGCAGAGGGGGCTGAGGAGGACAGAGCCCTGTGGTCAGACACAGTGACAGGGCAGGTGTGGACCATTGTTTGCCCCCTGGGCTGCTTAGTGAGGTGCTCCATGAAGGCCCAGCTGAGCGTGAGGGGCTTTGAGGGACTGGAGTTGGCTGGTGGTCCTGAATGTCAGAGGGACTGACTCCAGCAGGCTCAGCACTGTCCTAGAGCCACTGCCAGCTCCCAGGGTGGGGCAGGGGCCGAGCAGGGACAGGCGTGTGTGACTGGGGGTGGGGGTTGGGGGTGGGTGGTGACTTTGTCCAGTGCCACGACCACACTCTCATGGCCCCGGGCGTATTGGCTCTGCAGGACACAGGACAGAAGACACTGCCCCCATCACAAAGGGCTTTCTCATCCAATATCTCCCATGGGCCACGGCCTGCCACCAGCCCAGGGGCAGGAATGAGCACTGCCCTTCTGGGTCTGCTCACAGAGCTGCACCCCGGGGCTGGGCGAGGAGAAGCTGAGGTGTTCTGGAAGCTGGAAGCTGGGTCGTCCCTACACCCAGGCTAGCCAAGGGTTCGGGGGGTATGGCTGAGAGGGGGCGAGGCCCATGGACTAGGGATTGTGGGGGTCCATGTGCTGGGAAGACAGGATACAGTGGGGAGCTCGGAAGCCCCTTCCTGCCCCATGGCCACTTCCGCACCCAGAGCAAGGGGCTCCCACCTCACATTGTCCAGGAGCTGCAAGGTCCGTCCACTGGCCAGGCCCCTCCCAAGTCCCCCAGACCCAGACTATGTCCACTATCCTGAGGTGGCTCCAGCTCTGGTCACTGGGGCAGAACCAGGCCACCAGACTGGGGACTCAGGGGGTCTCAATGGGGATGGGAGTCCAGGCCAAGCCCCCTATGGAGCCCCCTATGGTCTGAAGCTGCCCCCACACCCCCCAGTCATGGATGAGAGCCAGTTTCTTCCACTCTCACCACCGAGGAAGGTGTCCCCCCCACCCTCCCCGGCCCTGCCTACTGGGTACCCTCTGCCCTCCCAGGGCCTGGAGAGCAGCTGGCGGCAGCACCGGGAGGTCACTGCATACCTACACGAGCGCCTGCAGGGACTGGGTCTGCAGCTCTTCGTGAAGGATCCAGTAAGGAGGGCGGACGGCAGAGGGAGGAGGGCAGGGGGGCGTGGGGGGGTAGGGAGAGCTTCTGCCCAGTCCCTGATGAATGGACACAATGTCCTGTGGTCACCTGGGCGGTCATTGTCACAGCCACAGCTCCCCGACCTCTGGATCTTAGGACACTTTGACGCCCCCACTCTCCCTGAGAGCCTCCCCACTTGAAGTAGTTATGGGTGATCTCTGAGCCAGAACATGCCCATCGGCCTCCAGAGCCCTGGCAGTCCCCCAGGCGGGGGGTGGGGGGGGTAGGGTCACCAGCCAGTCAGCCCAGGCTTCTTAGGAAACTGAAGCTCCTTAGCCCCAGGGAGGTCGTGACCTGTCGGAGGGAACAGACACACGGACACACCCAGCGTGCTCGGGCTGCTGGGGAGGTGGTGACCTCACTGTCCTCGGGCCCCTGCTCCCCCACTCCCTGCACATCCCCATCTCTGCCCGGCCCCCCTGGACCCTGAGACCAGGGCTGGCTGGGCCAGATCCACTGGTGCTGGCCACACGCCGTGGGGAAGGTGGCTGAGTCAGGCATATCCTGCAGGCCATCCGGCTGCCCACTGTCACCACGGTGGCTGCACCCGCTGGCTACAACTGGAGAGACATCGTCAACTACGTCATGGACCATTTTCACATCGAGATCACCGGCGGCCTTGGGCCCTCCCTGGGGAAGGTAAGGGGACAGTGGCTACTTGCCACCTGCCACAGAAGCGGCCTTCCCCACCCCCCACATGGAGCACAGTGCACACCAGGCCCCAGCTGAGGCTGGCAGTCATGGGGTCCCTGGGGGGGATCCGGGCAGAGGGACAGCTCCTGCCCCCTTTCACCCCAGCTCAGTGATGTCGTGGGGTGCAGCACCCCCAATCCCACCCAGAAATGGCTTTCCTCTGCTGCGGGTGGACCGACCAGGCTGGAGGCCCCAGGCCTGGGTCCGGCTGTGCCCTCCAAGCAGGCGATCCTGAGTGCTCATTAACCGACCACCATCCTGGCCTCTCCTCCTGAGCTCTGCATGGCCAGAGGGCCAGGGGCTCCTTGTGTGACCGGGACAGGGGCGTCCCCGCTGGAGGACCTGGTTCAGGGCCTGCCTGACATCTGCATGTTCCGCCCCTCCGACAGGTGCTTCGCATCGGCCTGCTGGGCTGCAACGCCACCCGGGAGAACGTGGACCGTGTAATCCACGCCCTGCAGGAGGCCCTGAAGCACTGCCCCCGGAGCAAGATGTGACCTGGAGGCCTGTGGCCCATCCTCTCAGAGGGGTGGGGATGAGGGACCTGGAGCACACAGACATCGCCACATGGCCGGGCCGCAGAGGCGAGGCACACGGGAGTCCCAGACGTCCTTCTCTTCTCTAAGGGGCACCTCCCAGAAGGGGGCTATGTGGGCTCAGGTCCCACAGAACCTCCCATGAGAGACACAGCCCCCAGGTCCCTAGCCCACCCAGAATACTCAATAAAGAATCACTGGGCACCGTCCTCACTGCATGGAGGGTGGGTGGCAGAGATATCTGGCAGGGAGTCACCATGGCCACCAAAGGCTCCTTGGCTCAGGGACTGCTGGGGGACAGAGCCTTGCCTGGGCCCCCCCCCCCGGGGCTGGGAGACAGATGGGGGACCTGTCACTGTACACTGTGGCCCCAGATCTCACACCTGCAAAGGACAACTGCACACACGCCTCCCGAGCTGACTCGTGACTTGAGTCACACATGTTATGGCACCAACACACCCCAGGTGCAGGGCCAGGACAGAAGCCGGGAGGGCTAAAGGTCACCACACATGCGTGTAGGTTGGCAGGTGCCAGAAGTCTAGGGGCCTCAGCTGGACAGCCAAGGTGGCCCCCGGCCCAGGCCCTCACCCCCTCAGCTTGGCCCTCTCTGGTCCTCTGTCCCTTAACTGCCCCCTCACTTGGGGTTTCTGCCTGTGCCTGGCTCCCTTCCTCCCCCTTTATAGGAGTCTCAGAATACACCTTGGCTCAGTCACAGCCACAGCCATACTCCAAGTCCTCACCCATCCTAAGATCCCCAGGTGGGGGGCCGGGCAGGGCCTCTCCCAGGTTGAGGCAGACACCCAGAGCCTAGTGGGCCCCGTGTCTTTGTGCAGGGCCTGGGATGGCCTCCCTCGGCCCCCATCACTCACACAGGTGCCCACCGGGCACTGGGGAGAGCCTTGAGCCGACGGACGCGGCCCACCCCAGGTGCTCACAGCCACCAAGAGAGACATGTGCAGGAGCAGAGAGGGCCCGAGGGTCTGAAACCCCCAAGTCGAAGACTGGGTGGAGGGCGGCTCTTCCAGAGAGAATCGGACGGGGCCCTGTGGGCCACCTTCGTGCTGACAGCAGCCCTGTCTGGGTTGGCTCTTTCTGAGCAGACACGGGGAGGAGAACCCAGCGCAGGTCCCCCGTGCCCCCACCAGGCAGCGTCCCCTACCCCCATCTGATTAGGCCAGTCCTGCAGGTGTTTGCATGTCATATCCACGGAGTCACACAGCACATTCTGTCGTGTGTCTGCTACTTCTGTGTGGCACTGACAATCACACATGCTGCTGCGGGATGCAGGGACGCGCTTTGTCTCCCTTCCGGGGCTGTTCCATGGTCCTGGCATCTGTTTTTGCGCCACTCTGGAGCGTCCTGGGGTCACACAGGAGGTCCGGCTCTAGCGCTAGAAGATGCCACGACGCTCCCTGGGGCTTGTGACCCTTGCCATCCCCACCGGCCGTGCCCTCGAGCCCCAGCTGCTCCATCCCCGCCAACACCTGGGGTGTCTTCTTTTCTAGCGGGGGTGAGATCGTGTCTGATCTGATTTTAACTTGCATTCCTCTGATGCCTCATGATGGACCGTCTTTCCGGGTGGGGACTGGCCATCTGTGGGTCTTTTCTGACTTGTCGGCCTAAGTATTTTCCTCCTTTTATTTGATTTTCATCTTTTCATTGTAAATGTATGGCCATGATTTTATAAGTCCTGGCACTGCGGGTGATGCGTATTTTCCCCCACTCCCCGGCTTACCTAGTCATTTTCTTAATCATGTCGTCCAAAGAGCAGGTCTTTTCCCTCCGTGAGTTCCCAGTTATGTGTCTTCTCTCATGGTCTGTGCCGTTGATAAACTGTCAGGACGCTTTTGATGATGTAGAGTTTCCAAAGATCTCTCTTGTTTTCTTCTGGAAACTTTATGGTGTCAGCTTTAGTGTTGAGGTTCAGGACACACTTTATATTAATTTTGTGCATGGGGTGGAAAGGGGGCAGGTTCGCTTTTATCCACCCCGACAGCCTGTGTTCTGGCAACGTTTCTTAAACAGGCTTTCCTGAGCCCACCTGATGGACGCGGCCCCTCGTCCTTTGATCATCCTTGCAGACGCGCTCTGGCCTCTCTTCCCCGGGGCGCTGCCTCCATCCAGGCCCAGACGGCCGCCCACACCGCAGCTTCACAGAGTCTTGAAAGCAAGTCGTGCCAGCCTTCCGATTCTGCTCTCCCTTTCAAAGATTGCTTTTCTTATCCTAGATGCCTTGAATTTCCACATAAATTTAAGAATCATCTTGTCTCTCTCTTCAGAACAGCTTGTCGGAATTTTGATAAGAATTGAAATAAATCTATGAATCAAGTTAAGGACAACGGACATCATCAAAATATAAATTCCTATTCATGAACGTTAATTTGGGTCTTTTAAATTATACTCAGCGATGTTTTCGTGCACAGGACTTACATACCCCGCGTTACATGTATTTCTGGGTGTTGGACAGTTCTGCCCCTATCGTAAATGGTATTTTAAAAATTTTCTTTCCAGTTGTTTATTCTTAATGTATACAAGGACAATTAATTTTTCTCTCTGTTCACCTGTCTTCTAACCCGGCCAAATTCACAAAGTCTAGCAGTTTCTTTGTGGATTCCTTGGGGCTTTCTATGTAGACAAGCAATTTGTCTGTGAATATGAGTCTCATTCCTTTTCCAATCTTCATGCCTTTTATTATTATTATAATCCTATCTCACTGCACAGGCAAGCCTCTCTGTAACCCTTGGCTCATGAGGGGCAGCTCAGGTCCCGTAGCCTCCAAAGTTCCCGTGGCCGGAGGCTCCTTCCCCACCATGGCCCACTACAGCCACTGCATTCTGATGAGCTGTTCCCTGCTGCAGGTTTGCACGTCGGGGTTTCAGAGACACTACGTGCTGTCCCCTTCCCCCAGGGACACCCTCAGAGCCACGCTTGTGCTGCAGCATGAGCCCATCCCCACTCCAGCCCTACTCAGAACTGACAGCCTCAAGTCACCCGCTGCGCAGACATTCCCAGTGAGGGGCGTGTGACCTATAAAGGCCAGTGGGGGCGGCCTGGCCCTGCCCTCGCTCATCACAGGAGGGGAGCTTGGTCTAAAAATCCCTGCTATTCCTCCGAAGCAATGTCTTGGCATGCCCAGACCACTGAGCCTCTCCAGCCTTCAGCTCTGACACAACCCTGAGACGGTCACATTTGTCTCCCAGCCTTTGGAGTAAAAGTGTCCTACAAGGCATCAGAAGCTCTTGCCAGTCAGTGCTCCCCAGGCCTTATCAGTATGATGTCATCAATGTTGAAAGCCAGCAGGATACTGTACAGGACCTGTCTGGGTGATGAAGGCCCACGAGGCCTGCATCGTGACACAGAGCAGGTGGGCCTACCTCAGCCTGGGGCAAGACCAGGATTTCACACTGTTGCCTCTTCCAGTCCCTCCTGCACAGGACTTGGAGGGCACATGTTCCACAGCTCGGCCACCAGGAGCCTGTGCCGACCCCTTCCGCGCAGTCCAGACCACCCACCAGAGCACCTTGGCTACAGGCCACGTGTCGTTCACCACATTTCGAATGTATTTTATTTTTTAAAGACTATTTTTAGAGGAGTTTTGGATATATAGCAATATTGAGAGGAAGGCATCGAGATATCCCATAAATGCCCCCCTCCCATCACCAACGTCCCTCAGCAGACAGTAGGTGTGTTGTAACTGAGGAAACCGCGTGGACACGTCACCATCACCCAAATCCATCATTCACTTTACGGCTCACTCTCCGTGTCGTGCTCTCTGCAGGTTTGGACACATGTGTAACGACACGTATCCATCTGCATGGTTTCATACTGAGTATTTTCCCTGCCCTAAAAATCCTCCATTCTTCACCTGTTCGTCCCTCCCTTCCTCTCTCCTCACCCCTGGAACCACTGATCTTCTTACTGTCTCTGTAATGTTGTCTTTCCCAGAATACAGAATGTCGCCTTCTCAGATTGGCTTCTTTACTTGGTCATAAGCGTTTAAGTTCCTCTACGTCTTTCCGTGGGTCAACTGCACATTTTTCTTTAGCACTGAGTGATATCCCGGTGTCTGGTGGGCCAGTCCGTTTATCCATTCACCCACTGAAGGACATCTTAGCTGCTTCCAAGTTTGGGTGATTACTTGTTAATGTAGCTGCTGTAAACATTCATTGCAGGTTTTGAGCAAACATGAGTTTTCAGCTCTTTTGGGTAAATACCAAGGAATGCAATTGCTGGATCGCGTGGTAATAGTGTGTTTAGTTTTGTGAGGAACCATTAAACTCTCTTCCAAGTGGCTGACATTTTGCGTTCCTCTGAGCAACAGACACGAGTTCCTACTGTTCTGCATCCTTGCCGGCATTTGGCGTCAGCAGTGTTCCAGACTTCAACCATTCTCATCGGCATGGAGAGGTTTCCCGTTGTCGTTTTTGTTTGCACGTCCCTGATGACATGTGACGTGGGCACTCGTTTCATGTACTTCATCACCATCTGTGTGTCTTCCTGGGCAAGGTGTGTGGTCAGGTCTTTGGCCCATTTTTCAATCAGGTTGTTTGCTTTCTTGCTGTGTTTCAAGATTTAAAAAAAAATACATATTCTGGATAGTAATCATTTGTCAGACATGTCTTTTGCAAACATTTTCTCCCACTCTGTGGTTTGTCTTACTCTCTTGACATCATCTTTTGCAGAGCAGGAGATTTTCATTTCAATGAAGTTCAGCTAACCAATTATTTCTCTCATGGATTGTGCCTTTGGTGTTGTAGCTAAAACATCATCACCACACCCAAGGTCGTCTAAAGGTTCTCCTATGTTATCTTCCAGGAGTTTTATAGGTTTTTGCTTTACATTTGTGTCTCTGATACAATTTCAGTTAATCTTTGAAAAGGGCATAAGATCTGTGTCTAGGTTCATCATTTTGCATGTGCATGTCCGGTGGTCACAGGGAGTATTTTTGCTGCACTATATTGCCATCACTCCCTTAAGGGTCAAAGATCGGTTCGTTATATTTGTAGGGTCTATGTATGGGCTCTATATTCCATTCCACTGACCCATCTGTCTGTTGTTTCTGCCAATATGACACTGTTGTGATGCCTGTAGCCTTGAAGTCTTTCAGGAAGTCTTGAAAATGGCACCATCAGTCCTCCAACTCTGTTTTCCTCCTTCAGTATCGTGTTGGCTATTCTGAGAGAGTCTTTGGTCTCTCTCTATACCTTTAGAATCAGTTTGTCAACAGCCACTAAATAGCTAGCCGGGATTGGGATTGCATGGAATGTATAGGGCAAGTTGGGGAGAACTGACATCTTGACAATGTTGAGTCTTCCTATCCATGAACATGGAATATCCATTTGTTTACCTCTTCTTTGATTTTGTTCATCAGAGTTTTGTAGTTTTCCTCACATAGATATTTTACATATTTTGCTGGATTATATCTAAGTATCTCATTTTTTATTCATCTGATTTTTGCTAAGGTTGTACTGGTGAAATAGGGTCTTTCAGGATGATGCTAAGTCATTCTTGCCCCTGGGATACAGGACGTTTTGCTAGACTATTTTAGCCATGAGAATAGAAGTGCTTTTTGAAGTCTTTCCTTTGGCCTTTCCTACCACTAAGAGACATCCTGATACACACTCGGATACTGAAGAAATGATCATAGGGTGGGCCTTTGTACCACTGTGAATCAGATTGGACCGAGGTTCTGTGCTCTGCAAGCCTCCTCTCTAATGGCATTTTGTGTCCCCCTGTATGAATGTCAGCTCAGGCCCTGAGTCCCATGGCCTTCAAAGGACCTGGCATTTCCTGTCCTCCATGTGTGGCTCTTCTGGCCCATGGCCATTGGAAGCTTTGGAGGAAGCTGGGGAAGATGCTGCTCCATGCACTTGCCATGGGAGCAAGCTCAGCAGCCTGTCTCCGGGAGACAACTCAGCAGCTGAGGAATGAATGTCACTGAGAGGCAAAGAGGGTGGAAAGTAGAAAACATAGGCTCTCACGTGAGAGCTCAGTGGGGAAGGAGCTGCAGCCTGGCTGTTATGGGCTGATGAGAGAATGTGGCATGGGGAAATGGAGCACTGAGGACAGATGGAGGGGGTGGTGTCAGATGCCCGGAGATGCCACCTTACACAGGAGAGGGGGACCACCCCCATGATGGGACTAGCACAGGTGGGCAGCGGGACCTGCAGGTATCCCCTGTCGGCTTCAGTTCCCTCGATGAATTAGAAGGTGGGGACATTTGGGGAAGAGGGTGATCATTTATAGGAAATGGACAAAGTTGGAAACTGTCTACCCACTAGCTTCTTTTACTTCTATGTCTCCCGGGGAAATATTCTCCATGCAGATGTACAGAAAGTGGTAGGTGCCATCCCCACTGTATCCAGTGCGTTCCTTTATTCAAGGTCAGATATATAGTATTTTGTAGCCACAAAGCAGCATGCAACATAGGTGGGCACAAGCCATTGAGCTCCAGGTCTCATGCAGACGCCAGGTTCTGAGAGTCTAATAACATCACACAGAATGGATCAATATCCATCTGGTGAAGCACAAGGCACCTTCATCCTGGGCTCTGGGGGGTCAGGCTGCTGCTCCCGGGGGCCTGCTGCCCAGCATGCTCAGACTCCTTCCAGGCCATCCCTGGACAGGTGGTCCCTATGGACATCTCTATTACCCACCACCTGCCTCCAGGTGAAGCCCATTCTCCTCTGCAAATGGCCTGGGATCCTCCGTGGGGCCGTGGGGCCAGGCCGTGGGCAGTAAAGACCGATCAGGGGATTGCTCAGCACTCCTCGTTGTCCAGAGTCCTGGTCTTCCAGAAGATGCTCTGCATGGCCAAGATCCGGTCCTTATCCTGTATATTGAAGACCTGGAACTGCAGATGGGACGGGGCATAGTGGGGTCATGGAGCTGTCTGGGGGCCCCATCACAGGGGCCTGGACAAAGTGTGGGACAACACATGCTCCTTGACCACCAGCACTTCCTGCCTCTGGGTCTCTACCTGTATGGTCCTCCCCAACCTGCACGGTCCTCCCCCACCCAGGGCCCTCTCCTCCAGGTGCCCTTCTTCACACACAGGTATCCTCCCCAGGTGGGCCTGACACCTGGGGAGGATACCTGGTGGAGGCCCCACCAGGTGCTTGGTTGAGGGCCGAGGAGGCAACTCCCCTCTTGCTTTCATCCCTCCAGCCCCCATGGGTCCTGGAAGGAGATTGTGTTGGCTCTTTAGGTGAGGGTGGGGGTCGGCCCTGGGGGAAAGGAACAGGAATGAGCTCGGTGGGAGCAGGGGAAGGGAGGGCTTAGCAGAGCTGACGGCACCTTGGGGGGTGGCTGGGAGAGCGGCCAAGTAAGCCCTGAACAGGCCATAGGGGGTAAACTCCTAGGGACACAGCGTGGGACTCCTGAGTGCAGGGAGGCAGCAGGAAACTGTCCCTGTGAGGCCTAGGGACAGCCATTCCCATTCACGAGGAACAGAGTCCCAGGGTAGGCAGGTGGGGCTCGAGCTCTTGCCATGTGTGGCTTTAGGGGCAGTTCTGGTGGGTAACGGAGGCTGGCTCAGACCTGGCCTCCAGGGGCACTAGTGGGCAGGGGCCCTCATGGCCTGTCTGGCCTTCAGATGTCCCACTCTTGCTGTCCAGAGGACCGACCTGCCCTGCCTTCCAGCTCTGTGCCCACCTGCATGTCCCCCTGGGCCTGCCCGAGACCCCCTCAGCACGCCACGCCCACCTTGTCCAGCAGGACGTCAAAGTAGGCGGTGGCCCAGTAGGCCGGGTTGCTGGCAGGCAGCTGCAGGAGCGCCTTGACCCCACTGCCGA
The DNA here is from genome assembly GCF_002288905.1 of Enhydra lutris kenyoni. NCBI lineage: Eukaryota > Metazoa > Chordata > Mammalia > Carnivora > Mustelidae > Enhydra > Enhydra lutris. The sequence continues at coordinate 46,952,128 of NW_019154085.1, forward strand.
GGCGCGGCGGGGGGCTGCGGCCCAGGTGGGTCACGTGGATGCGCAGGGACGGCTCTGGCTGGCTGGCGAAGTGCTCCACGCGTTGGTACAGGGCGTTGAGGTCCAGCCCGGCATCCGCAAGCAGGTTCCGCTCGGGGTGGAGGAAGTCCGGCAGGTTCCTGGTGGCCAGACAGCAGAGCAGCACCACCAGCAGCCGGTACACGGCGCCCTGCAGCTCCGCCCAGTCTTCCGGCTCCGGGAAGAGCACTGCGGCCCACAGCAACACAATCTGAGGCAGGACTGGGGGTCAGAGCCCACCAGAGCATGTGGCCTGCTCCAGCCCAGGGCAGCCCACCCCTCCCGGCTTCCCCACCAGCCTCACACCTGGCCCCTGCAACCCACCCCCCTCGTCTAAGCCTACCCCCCCCAGCAGCCCCCTGTCCCATCAGCACCCCTCCCCCACACTCCATGCCTCTGCAGCCCTCTGTCCCACCAGCACCTCTCCCCCACACTCCCTGCCTCCCCTGGAGGTCCCAGGGTGGGCTCAGCTCCTTCCCACCTACAGTCTCCATTCTGGCCCCTCCCCAACTCCCCGAGGGCGAGATACCCCGCCCCCACCCAGCTCCCATCCCAGGACCCCTCAGCTCCTCTGGCCCTTTGCTCCTGCCCCACTCCCCTTGGATGATCATGACCTCCTACTGTGCAAGGCAGCCTGAGCGGAAGAACCCTACCCTTGGGCATTGTCTTTGCGTGCGCGCGCGTGTGTGTGTGTGTGCGTGTGTGTGTGTATGTGTGCGTGTGTGTGTGTGTGTGTGTGTGTGTGAAAAAGCCCTAAGAATGGAGCTTCCTGACTGCACCAGGCACCCTCTACTCTCCCTCTCCCTGAGGCCCTCAGCCAGAGGCCCCTCCCCTGCCACACCACTGCAGCTACCTCTCTGTGCCCTCACTACCCCTCCTCCCACCAACCCCCATCATCCTTCGCTCACTGTGGGGCTCAGGAGCCACTGTGTCCCAGACCCCAAGCCCCCCCCCCCCAGAAGATGGCAACCCCTCAGAGGTGGGATGGAGGCCTTCAAGGGATGGAGAATGGGTCAGAGGGAGCTCCCTGACAGGCCAGCCCACACTCCCAGCCCCTCTGAAGACCAGCCTTACACCACCCCCCCAACCCCAACACAGCTCACTATGGGCAGACCCCACACAGGCCAAGGAGGACATGGCTCCAGCCAAGTCCCAACAGCCCAGTGAGCAGCCGAGAGCTGCAAACAGGGCTGCTTCCTCTCAGAGGGGGAATACCCGGCCGGTGACCTTCACAGCCGCCAGGGGCCCTTGTGGCCGAGAGCCCCCCACCCCTGGCCCATGCACCTTCAGATGGCCGAAGGTCAGGCCAGGGCTCTGGCCACCATCACGCCAGCTCTCGTGGTTGACCCGGTCCAGGATGGAGAGGCTGTCCAGGCGGTGGCCCGGGAAGGAGCCCAGTGCACCCAGCAGTCTGGTGAGCAAGTAGTCAGTGGAGACCCTGGGAGCCGGGACAGGCACACCACAGACGGTTAGCATTGTGGCCCCAGCCAGGAATCTGGGGCAGCCTGCCTCCACCACTTCACCCCAGGAAGAAAAGCCCCCAGCTTCTGTGGCCTCCCCGAGAGAGGACCCGCGCACAGTCCAGGCCACGACAAGGCCAGTGGCTGCACCTAGCACACCCTCCCCATGGTTCCCAGGCCTGCACGTGTTGGGCAGTCAAATGGGAAAGGCCAGTGTTCTTGGAGAGACGTGTAGGCCCCACAACATGGAGAGGTGGAGGGAGCCTCCAGGCCATCTTGGCCGTTTTGTGTGGACAGGAAGGTGCCACTCTGACCTGCCCAGGGTGGATGGGCAGTTCTGGTCCTTGGGCTCGCACGTCCACTCCATGCCCCATTGGGAAGTCCAGCCTTCCCCGGGCGGCCACGCAAGAGCTTGGGGCACTGCACCCCCGTGGCACTCACTGTGGACTTGCTGAGCCGCCAAAGGGGTGGAATCTGAGGTCCCCCCAAGGGCCCCCTTCTGTGGAGTCTCAGTACTGGACGGCCGACTGCCTGCACACCCAGAGTCTGGATGGAGGGACAGGGGAAGGACCGTTCCCTGCTGGCCTGCACACATGACTGCCCAGCCCACCCTCCCTTCCTTCCCGCAAGCCCGGACAAAGCCCTGCTCAGGGTGAGGGGCTCAGAGGCGCTCAGAGGAGCCTTTCTTTGGGGGCAGAAGGCCACAGGAGGGCATAGCCAGTGCCATGAACATCATCGACTTCCAAGAATTACCTGTAAGAGCAACACCCACCCCCCCGCCTTACTTCAACCCGGTGCCCGGTTCCCAGAAGCAGCACCTGCCGTAGGAGCTGGTGGGTGGGTCACCCCCCTCAAATCACAGCACCCCTGCCTGCAAGGTGCTGTGGAAGCCATTTTGGAGCTGGAGGGGGCTCAGTCCCTGCCCTTGGCTTGGGGGTCTCAAGGGCAGCTCAGCCTCTGCCACGTGCCCCCCACCCCCGACTCTCTCTTTCCATCTCACAGACACCAACTCAGGGCCTCTCTTTCCTTCAGGTGCATCTGAGGAATGGCCCTAAGCACCTCACCGAGGGATGGAGACTGGAGGTCCACAGGAGGCTGGTGGGGGAGGGGACAAGCAGCTAGCCCCACGGGTGGGGGACATACCATATCCCATCTGGGAGGATGCTAGCAAATTCCTCTGGTCACCCTCACTGTGCGGGGACCCCTCCCGGCCACCCCAGGACCCTGTGTGACCCAGATAAGTCTCTGTCCTCTTTCCCACTTTCCCACCTGAAACAAAGGTGTCAGTCTTGGTCATGAGGGTCCCCTTCCAGGCGGCCTCCTGTGTTTCCCAGTTTCTCCCTGCCTCTCCTCACAGCCTGCCCTGCCCACTCCTCATGTGGGGTGGGGGCACAGCTCCCCCCTCACCACTCCCTGCAGCTGTAAGGAGCTGAAGCTGGCAGTAAGGAGTGAGCATCCCGGCCAGATCCCACATCCCCCACCCCTCAGAGATCCCAGTGACATTGGTATGGATGACTAGGGCAGGGAGGACATCACCGCAGACCTTCCAGCTCAGAGTGAGGGGAACAGTGGTGGGGCAGCCCCCTTCCTGCCAGCTCCCCAGGACCCCCAGACCCCAGGAGGCGTGTCCTACCTCCAGTGTTGGGCACCAGCTGGTACCAGCGCCACCTCTTGGCTGACGATCCTCTTCAAGCTGCCTTCAGGGAACCCATGCGTCAGCTGGGCCCCCTCCAGGGAGGGCACCCTCTGCCTTCTTCGTACCACAGGCACGACGTGGAAGCACACTGTTCTCCAGCCACTGGACACCAGCAGGGACAGATGGAGCTCCTCCTCCCTCAGGCTGTCTGCGTTCAGAGACCCTGCAACAACCCCCATGCCCCGGAGTCCCCATCTCAGGCTGCCCCTCACACCTCTTGGAAGGGGCTGAAGAGGTGCAGGATGGCCTGGGATGGCCCAGGAGTAGCACACGTGTCCCCGAAGGCCTGATGTAGGACATGCTTGGTGCCCAGCTCCCAGGAGGGTCTGGATCCGAGGGCTGACAATGAATGAGCCTGCCCTCCCTCGTTCTACTCCACACCCTGGGTCCCCAGAACAGCATCCCAGACAGCACATCGGAGTAAAGATGCTCCCACATCCCTCATGGCTGACGCAGCCCAGCGCCCACTCCCCTGACCCAAATCCCCCAGACCAGCCAGGAGGGGACATTCCAAGGACAGTGGGGGCACTCTGGTGTAACCCAGGGCCCTCTGGACTTCCATGTCAGTTGTCCCTCCCCCCACCCCGCCGAAACATACTGATACCACAGAGAAGGAAAGGGGATCTGAACAGTGTGGGGAACCCTCGCATCACCAGCCCTGACCAACACCAGCCAACACTGGATTCAGAGCGGTCACCCCTTCCCTCCCCTGGCGCTGCCCAGCGAGGGCGCTGGTTAGAGGTCAGGGACCAACCTTCTGGGAGACATGTGCCAAAGGAAGTCCCCAGTATGTGCCTAGGAGAAAGGTCTCTATGGGACTGAGCGTGGGAGCTGCATTCCCACACTGTCCCACCGCACACAGCCCACCACAGCCCTTCGCAGCACTGGGGGTCCTGTATGAAGGAGCCTGGTCCCCCATTAGGCAGACCCTTCCCCCAAGTCTCCTATACAGTAGTTCTTGGGCCACTTCTGGGGACCTAGCCCAGAGCAGGTCCTGGTCCTGCCACCTGGGCCACTCTATCCCCCCCATGAGCCTCAGTTTCCCTGTCAGTTAAAGGAAGAAGGAGTTAGGTGATCCCTGGCCCCTCCCAATTCAGGGTTTGAGCTGCGGGTGGTGGCTTTATTTCCTTATCTACTGCTGGTCACACCTTCTGGCGGTGGAGGCAGGCGGCTTGGAAGGCAGCCACACCTGCAGCCCCAGCCCGGTCACGCCACACCCTGCCTTAGCCCCTAGGCTGGTCTCACCGGTTTCTGCCCTGGGTGGGAGCATCCTGGACCTTGTCACCTAGAGGGAGCTGCTGTGTTTCCCTTTTAAGGTAAGTGTCAGGAAGCAATGCCTGGAATTTCCCTGTGTGCTCAACTCAGGTGGGTGTGGTCCCAGGCTCCTCTGCTCTCTCAGCCAGGAACTGAGGATGGTGGAGACCCAGGGATAGTGAAGAGAGGCAGCTCAGAGTGCGCCCAAATGGCCCAGACTGGGCACACCCCAGCAGGTGGGTCTGCTCCCAGACGGGCACAGGGCTGGCAGGGGCTAAGGCCAGGTGGGAGTGGCTATGTTAGGTCACAGAGGCAGACAGACAAGGCCTTGAGGTAATTGAGAGGTTCAGAAGATGAGCAGAGAAGATGTGGAAGGGGCTGGAAGCTGGCCACACCTAATGACAGGCTCCGGCTGCCCCAAGAAGGTGGCCACCGGCCCCAGGTCACCAGGCAGGCCTGGGAGGGGCCAGATCTGGAAGTTGTCCCCTCTTGGGGCTGGAAGTCCATCCAGGAGCCACTCTGAGCAGCCCAGGGCGGGTCACTCTCCCCAAGATGGGCTGACCATCTCACTCTGCCATCACGGCAGACATGAGGACCAGCCGCCACCGTGGCCTGTCCTTCCCAAGGGAGGCTGGACATTCTGTTTTGGTCCCCAGTCCCTGCCAGGACAACCCAGTATATTTGCTCTGGTCCCCAGGAGGAGGCCCTGCTGTCCGGATCTCTGCACCTGCCTCTTCCCGGGACTCTCACAGTCCAGGCGGCCCCCGCTGGAGGGAAGCCTGCCATTTGTGGTCCAGCCAGGAGCCCTGCACCCCCCGGGGGCTCCCCACCCCGAGTCACACCATGTGGGCACCCAGACAAGACACTAAGGCCAGACTCCAGCACGGAGCCTGCTCAGGGCCCAGGACACCAAGTAGCAACAGGACCATGCACTGAAACAAAACTGTGCAGGTATACACACACGTCCACACACTCTCTCATGTGCGCCCACTTCTGCATGCACATGTGCACACACTCACACATGTGTCCACAATCCTGCACACACACTCACTCACTCATGTGCACACACTTCCACCTACACATGTGCACACACTCAGACATGCATCCATAACCCAGACACACACACATGCACACACATAGTCTTCCCAGTGCAATGTGACCAGGGACTGCACTCAGGGACATCTGTAAGGACAGCAGGCTGAACCAGAGCTGGTAACAGGACCACTTGCCCAGACCTGTGGCTAGACCCTCATCTAGCAGGTCGGTGGGAAGATGGTGCCCTGGCAGGCGTCGTTTCCAGCTGTTTCACTAGTAACAACCTGTCCCCTGTGGCCACCAAAGTCATCAGGTGACATGGAAACAACATGATCTGTCTTCTCAGACGTGTCTGGAGCTAGAAAGGACCTCAGAGCAATGTCCCCCGACTCGTGTGCCCTGACACACACACTGAGAGACCCTGTCTGTGCACGCATGCGCACACGTGCACACATACACACTGCCATCACACGTGTGCCCCGACACACACCAAGAGACCCCGTCTGTGCACGCACACGCATGCATGCACACACTGTCATCACACATGTGCCCCAACACACACGCTGAGAGACCCCATCTGTGCATGCACGGGCACACACGCATGTACACACACACACACACACACACACACACACACTGCCATCATGCGTGTTCCCACAGTCGCTTGGTGGCTACCTGGTGCGATGAGGCTCTGGTGTTTGCAGTGCACGATGGCCGCCACCAGAAGGTCCTTGAGGACACGCAGGACCTTGCTGGGCACAATGTGGCTGCAGCAGGTGCCACTCCCCTCCGAGGAGATGCTGGAGACGTCTTCGGCTGTCCACCGCTCCAGGTTGGCCCCTTCCCTGGGGATACCCAGGCGGCAGGACGTGGGTCCATCCCCTTCCTCGGCGGCCCCCGCCTCTTCAACCAGGAGGACCTCGGCGTCCACCCACAGGGGCACCTCCATGCGCACTGGGTCCTCGGAGGAGCGCAGGGCAAACTGGAAGGCCTCCAGGTCCCGGGAGTAGTCCACGAGGAAGCGGGGGTCCAGCTCGTGCACCCGCTCCATCACCACTAGCAGCACGTTCTCCGCTCGCTGGTAGTCCTGTGCCCGGGGCGCCCCCCTCGAGCGGATGGCCTGCAGGTAGTGATGCCACAGGGACACCTGCACGGCCATGGCTGGGGCCAGGGCACAGGGGCAGCCAGGGACTGAGGACCCAAGGACGTGCGCAGGCCCCGGAGAGGAGCAGGTCTGCGGGCGGGGCCCCAGCTCCCCGCAGAGCAGAATTCTGGAGCTGCCACCGGGTTAAATAGCTGAGCCAGGCCGGGCCTTTGAAGAGGGGGTGAGTCAGTCCCCAACCATTAGGAATGTCACTGGGAGCCTAGGGCAGGGGGAGGGGCTGGGTCACAACTCAGCTCTGGCTCCTCCCTCCTGTCACACTGACTGCCTCTTAGCTGTTCCAGAGAGCCCTAGAGAAATACCACAGTCAGGCCGTGCCCCTTCCAGGGCCTGGCCACCTCCTGCAGGCCATTCCTGGTGCCCCCCATCCCTGTGCAGCGGCCACAGAAACTCTGTGACACGCAGGTCTCCCACCAGCCTGGGGGAGGGACACAGGGCAGCCTCCTTGCTCAGATGACAAAGGTGAGAGTGGGAGGTAGCCTCCCCAGGCCCCCGGAGGAAGAGCCCGCTGCAGCTGCCTCTGAGGAGCCTGGATGGCAGGCTAGGGGGTCTGCACCCCCTCAACAACCTCCACATTCCACTGAGGCACCTAAGCCCGGCCAGAAGTGGGGAGCCTCTAATGGGGGGGTCACCTGCCCACCCACCACCCGGGTGAGAATCCTGCCTCCTCTCCCTGCAGCGCCACACTTCCAAACCCCAACCCGGGCCCTAGCTCAAACTTAAGAGAGCCTGTACCCACCTGGGTCTGCAGCTCTAGGGGACATCTCCTGGGCTCCTTACCGGGTGGAAAGTCTCGCCCTGCGGGCCGCTTCAGCACAGCACTGGGAGCCCTGCCTGGCCCAGCCTGTCTCCCTGCTCAGGTGGGCAAGTCCCAACCAGTCACCAGGGAGCCACCCCCACTGACCCTTGGCCCTGCTGGGCCAGCCCTATATGCACACACACCCCACCCCACCCCCACCCCCCACGCCCAGTGTCTGCAAACAGTAAACTTGGAGATAGCCCCTAATGAGGTTTCCCGGAGACCGCAGCCCTGCAGCCCTCAGGGTGAGCCCTCTCCTCCACCCACACTTGGGCCTCAGATACCCAGAGCTGCAAGCAGAACCCAGATCCAAGGGGCACCTGGGTGGCTCAGTGGGTTAAAGCCTCTGCCTTCGGCTCAGGTCATGATCCCAGGGTCCTGGGATCAAGCCCCACATCAGGGTCTCTGCTCCGCAGGGAGCCTGCTTCCTCCTCTCTCTCTGCCTGCCTCTCTGCCTACTTGTGATCTCTGTCAAATAAATAAATAAAATATTTAAAAAAGAAAAAAAAGAACCCAGATCCAAGGTGCTCACTTCCTGGTCCTTGGAACCCCCAGGGCCTGGCTCTCTCTTTCATACCTCCCAGGACAAAGATCTCACCACCTCACAGTGCAGCCCATAGTACCATCAAACAAAAGATGAGTTTCCTTCCTCAGACCTGACCTGGTCCTGTCCTCTGGGGTTGTCCAGAGCACGTCAGTCCCTCTCCCAGGGCAGCCGCTCAGTGTCAAGGATGCTGATGCCCTTGGCCAGCCTCCTACCCCATCCATACCATATTCTGCTCCCCACCACACACTCTGCATGGCCCTTCCATTTTCACGGGACTCTGATCTATAGGGAGGGGCATTGCTGTGGAGGACCTGGGTCCCGCGCTCCTGACTCTGGCCCTGCCTGTGCCTTGGCTCCACCATCTGCAACCCGTGATATCACGTTTCTCCAGCTTCCTTGGACCTCAGGGCAATCCTGAATTCCCCCAGGAGAGCAGGTGGCCCCCCTCGGCACGGCGCTGCAGGGACCTCCCCGGCTCAGGGGCGGCCCCAATGTTGTGTACCCCACCCCCGGTCCCAGGACCCCCCTCCTCAGGGAGAGTGAGGCCGTGTCACCCACGGCCCCAACCCCCCAGTTTTCCCTGGAGCTCTGCTGAGAAGGCCCTGCTTCCTTTCCCAGCTGCCTCCAGCCTCCAGTCCAGGCTGCGGGCTTGTGGCACGGGCTGGGGGTTGAGGACAAAGCCCTATGGGAAGCACAGAGACCCGGAAGCAGCTGGGGTGGGTTAGAGGGACAGGGTGTAGCCCGTGTGGACCCCAGTGGCTAGGGATGGGAAGAGCCATAGCGCCAACGGGGTCAAGGCCTGGCCCCAGGAGGGGGGCCTGCACTCCCGGGGCGGGGCTGCGGTGAAGGGGCCTCAGGGCACGGACCCCAGAGCCGTCGGGCACCAGGGTCCACGGTCACTCAGGAAGCTGGGCCCAGGGAGACAAGGCAGGAGCCGGCAAACTAGAAACCACAGCAGGAGAGAGAAACAAGCTCCTCACAGCCATCCCCGGGCCACGGTCTGACCAACCGGCCAGCCGGCCAGCCCGAGCTGCTGGAGCTTTTGTGTGCTGGAGTGTCTGGCCTGAGGGGCAAGGAGCAAACCCACAGAGTAGGAAGGAGGGCTCAGAAAAGGCCGGGCCCCACGCTTCCGCACGGGACCCTCACTTGGCAGGGGAACAGTCCAGGCAGGAGGGACGATCCCAAAGTGGTGGGGGGGCTTGCTGGGAAGGGAGCCAGGCCCTAGGAGAAGGGGTCCCCAGCCCCCAATTGGATCACAGCCCGCACCCCCGCCCGGGCTTCCTTCAGAGATTTCTCACGTGGTGGGGTCAGAGCAAGGAGACGGCTCTGGCCCTTGGCTTCCGCAGGGCTCCCACGTGGCTACATCCCTGTCACTGGGTGCCACAGCTCAGCCGTCTGAGCACCAACAGCCTGTGGGCTTATGCTGACCTTCAGTTTCTGGTGATTTCTTGAAGGGATCTTCTGCAGAGTCACCAGACATGGAAGGCACAGAGCACAGGACTTAAATCAGCGCTCCTCATCCCCCCGGTCCCAGGGGCCGTCCTCTGACCCCCTGCCCATCACTGCCCATCACCTCCCCTCGTCCCCTAGGTCCCATGGGCCATCATCCCTCCTGACCCCCCGCCCATCACTTCCCAGGAGCCCTGCGGGTCTGCTTCTTCGCAGGTGGCCTCTCCCGGCAGCCCCAGAGCGGCCTTCCCTCCCCTAGTCTGGGGAGGACACGGGGGCTGTACCACCTGCCCCAGAGCCTGGGGCCGGGGGCTGGCTACCCGGCCAACTGCCTCCTCTCGCAGAGACCAGCACAGGGGTGCCCAGCTCTGGCATAAAGCCCATCACACCCTTCTACCTGCACCACACCATCAAGCAAGGGACACGTGGGACTGCACACAGGAGGTGACAGTCCACAGGGCAGCTGACAGGGGTGCTGGCCTGGGGGGACAGAGGGCACTGAAGAGGCACTGGGGAGAAAGTAGGCAGACCTTCCTGTGGAAGGTGCATGTGTGCTGGTGGCTGGGGTGTGAGGGTTCATCTGTCTGCTGTAGGCTGCTGTCCGGCTCTTTGTGGACCCTCGGGGTCCCCCAAGGAGAAGCAGGTGTGGGCCAGCACTGTCACCCAGGAGGTGGCCATCCTCAGCCAGTTGAGGCAACAGTGAGCAGACAGCTAAGCCATGAAGCTTTGCAAGGCAGGAAGGAGGCTGGGGCGGCCACAGCCCAAGAAGGGGGCTGGCAGAGGCCGTGGGGAGAGGGGTTCCAAGGGTCTCAGATCCAGCCACTCAGTTACATAGCCGCTACCTCTGTCCCCTAGTTCAGGGGTACAGACACACTGACAGTGACCAGTAGCCTGGGGTGCTCCCCCCACGGGCAGAAGTCCGCAGCTCTGGGCGGTGCCCGAGCCCGAGTGTCCAGAGGGAGGCTATATTTAATGTAAGTGCAGAGTGTGCAGCCTGCTTCCTGTCCAGCACCTGCAAGGGACACACCTGATGGAGGCCGTGACCCTGGGTCAGTTGAACCACAGCTGCTGGCAGGAGCCATTCCTCTCCTGAGTGATCACCCACCCTCCCGATGGACTGTCACCGAGGACAGCTGCCCCCGGGGGTGGGGGCGGGCAGGTCCTCAGGGGACAGAGTCACTGGAGAGCAGACTAACACCTGGACAGATCCTAGAGCCAGTTAGGGTGGCCTGGCTGCTAGGAGGCCCTGCGGGGCTAGGACAGAGGCAGGCCATTCCTCTCTTCCGGGGTTGCCCTGCGTGTGACCCATCTTCAGAGGACACATCAGGGCAACGTGTCCCATCCACGGCAGGCCCGGCCACACCCATCCCTGTCACGCCTGTCAGAGCGAATATAAGAGATGTGACCAAGGGTTGGCCTTCACACCAGGAGGCCAGCACTTTGGTGCGAGTTTTGAGGTCCCTTCCCCTCTCAGGGAGGGTCTGAATCAGATGTGGCAAATTCTGGTGCCCCCAGGGCCGGCAGCAGACAGAAAAACTTGAGGCCATTCTCTTGCTCTGGGTCAGGACCAGCTGTGGTCTTTCCTGAGCCCTGCCCCTGCCCATCCCACAGAGGTGCTACCTGCATGCTAAGGACCTCTATCACACCCTCCATCCACTCCAGAACATTCCCCAGGAGCCATGCCCGGGCCCAGGGCTGCCTGGTCCTGAAGGTTCTCCTTCTCATCCATTGACAGCCCAGGACCAGGAGCCACAAGCATGGACACCAAGCAGTCAGGCCATGGGGCCTGTGGAAGCCCCGAGGGGCTGGGCATCTCCCTAGAGAAAAGGGTACAGGGGTGTGGGCGAAGGCGGACCTGTGCCGGGCTTCTCTGTGTGGCCCGAGGGCTTAAGGGGGAGAATAAGCCAAGGTGAATGCTGGGTTGGGGAGTAGGGGCAAAAGGCACAACAGGCTGTCCCTCCCACCACGGAGCCATGACTCTCCTGGTTTCCTGAGAGAGATGGCGGATAATCACGCTGGCCTCCACAGCCCCCTCGTGCCACCACCACACAGATGTCCCACACTGAGCTCCCCGGGTGGGAAGACTTACTGGAGGCAGGCCTTACCCTCTATGCCCCCAGAGCCCACCTCGTCGGGGTCAGAGGAGGCCCAGCCCCTGAGCAATGTTGCCACTCCCTTTGCCTCCCTGAGGACACCTGCCTCACACCTCTCCAAACCCCCTGGGCTCAGATTCTGGGGGGAGGGTGCTATAGGCAGCCTAGGGTGCTGGAAGGTACCCAAGCTACAGCATGGGTCCCCTGGGCTCTGAATCTGGATCTCAGTTTTTACCTTCAGAAGCTGGAAGTTATGCTTGTCCAGAGGGGCCTGGGGTGAAAGGACTGGCTAGGGCCCGTCCACTTGCCTGTCCAATGAGCCCCATGCCAGCCCTGCAGGCCCAGTGGGACTACGTCCAGCCGGGGAGCCTGGCCTGTGCCTGCGTGAGGCACTCCGGTGGCTGTCCTCCCGGGGGGCGGCCAGCAGAGGCCCTGAGGATTCCGGAACAAAGATCCCGTGCTTCTCAAAGACAGCTTCCTTTAAGCACAGGTGACCTGGTCTTGAATTTCCATCTTGAGGAGACAGCCTGGTCCCTCGCAGTCCCTCAGCAGCCCTCCCACCGAGCACCCCCCCTCACCACCAGGTCCCTTCTGGCCTTGCCCAGGCAGGCTGACTCCTATCTTCTCGAGTGGCCTCAGAGGAGCCCAGGCTCTGGGGGTCCCCGGCACATCCCCAGAGTCCCACATAGGTCTCCTCTCATTCGAGGGGCAGTCATTCCCGGCTGCTGGGCCCATCTCCAGCTGCTGTCCCTATTCAAGAAGGACTCTGCTGGGAGAGACCCAGCGTGGAATGAGGCGTGGGGAGGGGACAGTGGTCTGCCTCGATGCCCAGTGCCAGACTCAGTCCAGAGGCCCCAGGAGGCCCAGGCTGGGAGGGATACAGGTCTGTGCCTGTCCCTCACTTGCTCCTGGGCCTGGGTCCCATCACCCCAGTGGGTGAGCTCTGGGTGTCCCTGCTGGTCCTTTATGTGGCTCTGGAAAATTTTTCAGTGACAGGGGTACAACGAGTGTGGCACAAATCACCCGTGGAGTAGATTACCCTGAGACTGAGCTCCAGAGGGAAGCGTCCAAGTGCAAGGTTAGGATGATGGGGGTCTCCTTTGGTCCTCGGGCAGGTGGTTTCTCCTCTCCAGGCCTCAGTCTACCCATCTGCTGGACACATTCCCACTACTGACCTGAAAGTTCTTTTCTAGATGTTAGAAAAGAAAGCCATAGGGGCTCCTGGGTGGCTCAGTCATTAAGCGTTTGCCTTTGGCTCAGGTCATGATCTGAGGGTCCTGGGATCAAGCCCCACATTGGGCTCCCTGCCTAGTGGGAAGCTGCTTCTCCCTCTCTGGCTCCCCCTGTTTATGTTCACTCTCTCTCTCTGTATGTGTGTCAAATAAATAAATAAATAAAATCTTAGAAAGAAAGGAAGGGAGGAAGGGAGAAAGAAAGAAAGAAAGAAGAGAAAAGAAAGAGAGAAGGAAGACATAGCTTCTGATTTTCCCTTAGGAGGAAGCTGATGCGTGGCCCCAAGCACACAATTTCTCCCAGGAAGAATGCCCCTGGAAGACCGGGAGCCCTTCCCCACAAGGGCAGGGGAGGGGGAGGCCTGGGGAAGAGCCAGCCCCTTCTGGCTATGGTCTTTCAGGTGAACAACTTCACCCAGGGCGTCTCCAGTGTCCAGGAGACCGCTTGCAGACAACAGCGTTCCTTAGTCCCCATGGCAACAGGGCCTGCACTCCTGTTTCCAGGGAAACTCAATCCTCAGCGTTGCGGTTGCCCCAGCAACGCCTCTGGCTTAGTTGGCTGCTTGGTCGCCAGCCTAGAGGGGGCAGCTGGACGCCCCAACCGACCGACCAACCGGAGGAGCCAGGTGCTACACAGGTGTGGGGCTGGGTGCACTGGGGCAGGTCCCAGCCCGGCCAGGGCACCAGGAGGACACTCACCGGGCAGCCAAGCCCTGGCTCTCTCCCGAGTCCTGTGCTCCCATCGGAGATGAGCTCTGCCTCCAGCGAGCCTGGCCACGGGGATGCCACTGCAGAGCGGTCTCCACTGGGACTGGACACCGTGATCCAGGTCAGTGGGGTGCCCGCCCTCTAGCACCCTCCTGGGAGTAGGCTCCGAGGGCACCTTGGGAGGGTGCACAGAGAAGCCACACCTCCCCAGCTCCAAGGGGCCCTCGAGCACTCGCGTGGTCAGCACGAGCACGCACACGCGCGTGTGCACGCACACATACACCGGGGCAGCCTCAGCTCAGGAGAGGGGCCTGGGGAGAGAGTGGCCTGGGCGTGGGGAGACCTGAGCCGAGTACCCGGCCTCCCTGTTCATGCCTGGGTGAGCTCAGGCCACCAGCCCCCTTCTCGAGCCTCAGGGTCACAGCCTGCGCACTGTGGGTAGGGAGTGATGGACTACCCTTCCACACCGGGGTCCCATATGCTGGAATCTCATTCCCTGCTTTCTTCCTGGCAGAGTGTGGGAGCCGCCATTGCTGGGCAGATAGGGTTCATCCCAGGATCTATTCTGTGACTTCCAGAACTTTCCCGTGTAAATAACAGCAACAACAGTGGGGACCGCGAACTCTCCCCCTGCCCCTTTCTCCTTTGTTCCCCTACTTCCCAGAGTCAATCCCGTGCCCAGAACCGCCATCCCCACTCCTCAGCTGCCCCCCACTGCCATCACCTGGCTCTGGCCACCTGGACCAGGCCGTCCCCACCCTGACTGACCCCTTGGGGATGCCGGTGAACCCTCGGTGCCCTGGCTGACTCAGTTGTTAATTAACCCGGTTCTTAGAATCTCAGCGTGTGCTGTAGGGGGTTGACATGGGGTTGACGTGGTCAGAGAAGAGTGATAGCCCATGGTTGGTGCCAAGTGATTACATAACATGGTGGAACCACCCTCCACATGCACACGCACATGCGCACCCCCGTGCACACACACATGGTGCCCACATAGGGTACGACGTGATGGGATAGGATCCTTGAGTTGGGCGACGCAGCAACACAAAACAAGGGCCGGGCCTGGTGACCTTGTCCGGCTCCCAAGAGTCTCAGCTCTCTGGCCGGAGAGAAGGACAGGCAGAGGGAGGTCAGGCTTGCACATCACAGTTTCCAGACTCTTTCAGCCAGGCATCGCACCCTCCCATCAGCCGTCAGCTGGGGAGGAATCTCTCATCCCCTCTGGATTCCAGGAAAACGTAGGCTTGAGGGTTGAAGCACGTTGCTATGGTTACCGGCGTCTGAGGGAGAAACTCGGGCTGGAGCCATTGTCTGGCAGTGCGCGCAGGTGCCTGGCGGACAAGACTGTCCCGCAAGTCCCCACTACCTGTGGGAAACTGTCACCTGGAAGTCACAAGGAGTCGCACCCGAGGTCCGCGCCGCCCACCCAGCCAAACCTGTTATTTGCATCGTGGTGATGGAGATCCGGGTGCCGGCACCCGGGGGTGAGCAGGCAGGCTGGCGCCAAGAGATGCTCAGATAGGCCTGTCCAGACGGGGAGGCGGGCCCACAGGGCTCCCCCAGCCCCGCCAGCTGCAAGTGGGGAAACTGCGGGGCCTGGGAAGGGGCGGTTTGTGGATGGGGGCCTCGCGGGGGAATGGGCCTGAAAGTACCCCGGTGCCTAGAGAAGCGCCCATTGCAGCCTGGGCATGGCACCCCAGAGCGCCTGGCCCCGCGCCTCCTCCTCAGAGCTGGGTTCTCGGGGTGTCCGGGCCCAGAGCAGAGAGACGGGAGAGCCCGGGCAGGGGGCCAACACCAGAGGGCCCTGGATTCTGGGTTAAGAGCTACCGAAACAGATGCTCTTTCTTTTGGGTATAGGTTCTGATTAATGATATTTCCTGGGAATTTGTCCACAATATCTGAATTTCCAGACTTACTGACAGAAGTTATTTCCAGTATGTTCTTGTTGTTGTTCTGATGTCTGAGGACCTGAAGCAGATGGCCACCGGCCCCTGGAACTGAGGGGCTGGAGAGCCGGGGCTTCCCGCGTGACATTCTGGGGACCCGGGACAGGCCAAGAGGGGTTGGTCACCCTGAGTGATACCACATTTCCTTTTCTGATTTCAGTCATTGGTTGATCCTCTTTCCAGTATTTTTGCCTTCTCGTCCATTAATGTATAGACTTATTATCCTTTGCTTTTCAGTTCTTTGGGATTGTTGTTCATCTGACTTTTTGAGATGCGTGCTTATCTCATTAATTTGCAGGTGTCTTTTTAAAAAAAAGATTTGTTTACCGGTGCACCTGGGTGGCTCAGTCGGTTAAATGTCTGACTGTTGGTTTCAGCTTGGGTCATGATCCTGCAGTCGTGGGATCGGGGCTGGCATTGGGCTCTGTGCTCAGTGTAGACTCTGCTTAAGAATCTCTCTCCCTCTTCCAGTCTCACTCCCTCCATCTCTCCCTCCGCACACGTGCTCGCACATGCTCTCTCTCTTTCTCTCTCTCTCAGGTAAATAAATAAAATCTTAAAAAAAGGTTTTTTTAACTTCTTAAAAAATTATGGTAAATATAGATGTATCTAGGCATAAAATTTACCGTTTTCACCGTTTTTTAAGTGTGCGGTTCAGCGGCATTGAGCCCATTCACACATGTGCAGCCATCACCGCCAGCATCTCCAGAACTTTCTCCCCTTCTTAAACAGAAACTCTGTCCCCATGAAACACAGACTCCCCACCCCCACCCCAGCCTCTGGCACCCGCCTTCTGCTCCCTGCCTCCATGAATTTGGCTCCTCTCAGGACCTCGGAGGTGGGGTCGGACACTAACTCTCCTTCTGTGCCTGATCCATTTCACTCCATGCAGTGTCCCCCGGGGGGGAATCCATGTGCTCGCCGTGGTCACAGTGTCCTTCCTTTGCAAGCCTGGATTGTGCTCCATTGTGCGGCTGGACCATGTTGTATGTCTCCGCTCACTTGTTTACAGATGGCTGGGTTGTGTGAATACGCTGCTGGATCGCTGATGTGCAAATCTCCCTTCCAGTCCCGCCTTCACTCCTTTTGGGGATACACCCAGAAATGGGGTTGCTGGGTCCCCCAGTAACTCCTGGTTTAATGTGAGGAGCCCCCCCCCCCCCGCACTGTTTACCACAGGAACTGTATCATTTCCCACTAGCTTTTGGTTCTTTTTTTAAGGTCTACTTTTCTTTCTAAACAATGCATTTGCTACCTTCCATACATTTTGTCATAATAATTTTTGTCATTATCCAGTTCAAACTATTTCCTAATTTCCATTTGATTTTATCCATGGGTTCTCTAGAGGTATAAACACCCTGATTTCCAAACATGTGGGGATTTTCATATTGTTTTTTTAAAACTTCGTTTGACTACACTGTGTTCAGAGGTTTTGTTTGGAACATCTTGGTGAGGACAAGCCTACTGGCATCCAGGTGGGGAGAGGGGGGGAGGTGA
The DNA here is from genome assembly GCF_002288905.1 of Enhydra lutris kenyoni. Taxonomy (NCBI): domain Eukaryota; kingdom Metazoa; phylum Chordata; class Mammalia; order Carnivora; family Mustelidae; genus Enhydra; species Enhydra lutris. Next base: position 46,969,063 of record NW_019154085.1, read on the forward strand.
GTGGATGCACGGAGCTGATCTCAGGGAGGAGCTCCATGCTGGAAATAGACAATTGGGGTTGTTGGCAAGTGAGTAGCCAAGTGTGTATGTACATAGAAAGAGGAGCTGGAGCACTCCCCACTCAAAGATGGGGGAGGCAAGAAGGAACCAGCCAAGGAGACCAAGACCAATGATGTGTGAACAGCTGGGAGGGGTGGTGTCAGGAAGACAGTGTTTCAGGGAGGAGGTGGGACCCACCTGCTGCTAACAGATCAAGGAAGTGGAGACCACGGACCACTGGGATTAGCAGCATGTAGATCACGGGTGACCTTGACTGCAAGGTCCCCTCATGGGGTATGTAGGAGCAACACTTTTTTTTTTTAAGAGTGGTATAAATTAAAACAGTTTGTGTCTATAAGAAAGGTCTGAAAGAGAGAGAAAAATCACTGATGCGTAAGGAGAAGGCAGGTTTGCTGGAGCCATGTGTTAGGAGCATGACAGAAGATGAGGTGGGATGGGACAGAATGGGGTGGGATGGAAGCTGAGGGGGCCCACCCATGGGACAGGAGCTGGGATGGCTTGAGAGCATCACAGTGTGGCAAGCCCCCATTAGTCATTTGCCAAGGGCCATGGCCTGTCTTCCTTCCAAGCCAGCCAGGGACAGAGGCGCTGGCCCATCTTGAATCTTCTGTCCATTTGCCCTAATGCAGCCAAGGTCACAGCAGACCTGGTTAGATCAACCAGCTATGCTGATCAGATGGGCCACATCCCCCTCCTTGTTCAGACACACTGCTCTTCCTGCCGCCACCCTGGGGTCCAAGGGGACTGTGGTGGCAGAGCCACCAAGGAGCCAGGCATTCAAGCCTTCCATAGTGTCCTCTGCGCCCTCCTCCCCCAGGCCCCACGCAGACTTTGAGAACCCTCCCCACTGCCTTTGCTTCCACTCTTCCCTCTACCTGGACACCTGATCTGTGTCCCCACTAGCTGTTGGACAGCTCACTTGCCACTTCCTCTAGGAGGTCTGTGTGGGCACTGCAAACACAGGAGCAAACAAGACCAACAGGGGCCTTGCCCTTCCAAGAGTTCCTTAATATAAATTGTTTCGTAATTGGTGATTTGCTCCTTAGGCTGGGTTTTCCGCCATTCACATGGTGACCTGTGCCAAGCGTTGATCATGCTGGGGACACAGAGATAAATGACAAGTTGTCCCCCTCTCCCCCAGATGCCTGTTCAGTGCCTGGCCCGCATCTCCCATTTATTATGAGTTGAGGACCAAACAGCCCCCCATAAGAAGCACGGCCTGCTCCTGGGGTGATACCCAGTGCCCCAGAGGGCTCCACAAATGCGTAGAAATCTACACTGGCCAGTGCTGAGACACAGCAGTCAGTGGCCAGGTGCTACCCCAGACACAGAGAAGCTCTTTTTCCTCAGGAAACGGAACCTGGCAGGCATTCACCCTGGCTAGGGCCCTCTCTGCCGCAGGCCAAGCCACGGAAAGATGGCAAGCAGACGTCCGGTCGCTGGCCTTGGCTGCAGGCCCTGTCCTCGGATATGTTCTCCCAGCTGTGTCCGCTCCTGGCGAGGCCAAAGCCTGCTGCCAAGGGATGTGGGAAGGCCTGTGGTGCCCACAGGTGTGGGAGGGCTGGAGTGGGCACACAGGGAGGAGAACAGGGGCGGGGGCCTCGAGAGCCCATCTGCCTGGGCTCAGGGACGTGCCACACTGGGGAGGACACCTGAGGCCAGCATGCCTGCTGAGACCCAGTCTCCAGCCACCAGGAAGGTGCCAGGACCAACAGGTGGCTCAGTCCTAACACTGCCTTTTGTGAGTGCATGACCTTGGGGGAGCCCCCTCACCCATAAAGTAGACAAGAGTGGGTGTGACAATGTTCGCTAAGAAATCCTCAGTGGTGAGTGCCCTGCCTCACTCCACTCATACGGGCTCCCGACCTGACCTTCACTTCTCGGCTTCTCGGAGGGGCCAGTGAGCCCTGCACCCTTGCACGTCTCCCACCCCCTGCCGCAGCCTCCTAGCTCAAGGGCTGGGACAGGCGCAACCTCTTGCAGTGCCGCTAGCGGCCACACGGCGGCACTGTGGGAGCTCGGCCGCCAGGCCCTGGCAGCGGCGGGCGGTCCACGCGCAGAGCGACCCAGGACAGCCCCTGGACTCTCACTCCCTCCCTAGGTCTGCTGCTGCCTCAGGACGCTGCAGCCTGTGACCTGGCTGAGCTGGGATCGTCCTCAGGACGCTCTCTCCCAGGGTGATTTTAATCAGAGGTTCTGGTGCCCCTCCCTAACCGCCCCTGGGCTCACTCTGGGGCACCCAAAGATCCCCCTCAGTCGGGTGCAGGGTGCCTCACCTTCTCCATCTTGAAGATGCCAGGCTCCTCTTGTGAACCCATCCTTCTCTCCGCCTGGGTCATAGGCTGTCTGTGTCCCCGTGTCCCTAGCAGCCTGGACGTCCAGAGGGGCCACTCAGGGACTTACTGATGCTGCCCCAGCAAGAGGAAGTAGTGACATTGCTCTTCGTGATTTCCATTCCTGACCTACAAGGTCACCTGCCCTCCGGAGAGGCCTCCTGTCCCGCAGACTCCACACCGCACCCTCCACAGAGCTGCAGCACCCCCAGGGCTCTAGGATGCCCCCTCCCACTTCACAAAGGAGGAGCTGAGGCAGAAGACACACCCAGGGTCACAGCTTGCGCTGGCCGTGGCAGGACAGGGACCCCAGCCCGATTCTCATGGGGAATCCTACTCTGATCCGGGGTGGGGGATAGATAGGGGAGCCCAGGTTCCTACGCGTGCAGGCTATCCCCTCCACATAGCTGCGGTGGGGAGCGGAGCAGTGACCGTGACCAAGGGGTGCCTGGCCCCGTAGGCGGGTATCTGCTTCCATGGACAGGGCCACACAGGGGCTGGGAGCTCGCCTTTAGTGCAAGTTGAGCTGAGGAGGGCGCTGGGGGCAGGAGGAAGGGTAATGGCTGGGTTCAACTATGAGTCTGAGGTCTTTGGGGAAACCGATGTCCAGCCTTCCGACGGTCTGAGAGTACGGGACCGGGCGGGGAGTGGGATAGCCCGAAGTCTCCCTGTGCACTGCCGGGACACGCTGACGCCCAGTCACCGGAGTCAAGCCACAAATAGCCAGCTGGGGAGGAGGGTCCCGGGGCGGAGTGAGCAGCCTCTCTGGGCCAGACTCAAGGCTGCCCGGAACAGGCAGAGAGCAGCGAGGTCCTGCCCCCAGGTCCGCGAGGCCCGGCGATCCGCCCCGGATGGAGACCAGGCCTCTCTCCTGGCCCCGCCCCCTCCTGGCTCTTCCCTTTCCCCTCCCGGACCCGCCCCCTCCCGGTCCTCCCCCTGCCGGCCCGCCCTCCCCTCCTGCCCCTCCCCTCCCCCTTCCGGGCCTGCCCCTTCCCCGCCCTCAACACCCCACGGTCCCTCCCCTCCGCGCGCCCCCAGCCGCGCCCCCTCGGCTCCAGCTGGGCCACGGTCCATCGCAGGCACCCGGCCACAGCTGGAACCCATTACGCCCCCAGCGCCTCTTGGGACGTCTCGGCTAATAAGTGACCCTCTGTAAATGTTAGGAATGAGTCAAGTTTATGCGGCGCTGCTGCCTTCCCGTTAGCGGGTGGCGCCTCGGATGCCCAAGGGAGCGGGGAGGGTGGGGGAGGGCGAAGGGGCAGAGCCGTTCCGGGCCTCGGAGGGAGAACTTCCTGGAGTTCATTGTTCTTACAGCGGGGCCCGGGGTGGGTCTCGCTACCCCGCTGAGCCTCAGTTTCCCCCGAGTGCAAATACAGGGTTCAGGGCAGACAAAGGCTGAGCCCCTTCAGCCGCCTTGCCTCCCAGGAAGACATTAGAGGCGGTTGATGGTCTTGGCACCCGTGCCTTGCTTGGCCCAGAAAGGGTAGCAAGCACGTCCTCCCAGCCCCCAAGGCAGGCTGCTCACCTCCCACCCGGGGTAATATTGAAGGGGGTCATCTGGGGGAGATGTGGGGGGATGGCGCTTTCCCAAGGCCCCCTGCTGAGTCAAACTCAAACATCCTGCAAAGCAAGGCTCCAGCCTGAAGAAGGGCTGGGTCCCAGGTGGGCCAAAACTAGGGTTCTCGCTCCAGGGGGAGGGCAGTGGAAGTCAGTCAGTGGTATTTGCTCAATGATGGTCCAGGAACTGGGCTGCTGTTGGGGATCAGAACGGGGCCCTACCAAGTGTCGTGCAGGAGCCCAGGTCTGGGGGTGACTCTTGCAGTCTGGTCCAAGTGGAACATGCCTTGTGTCCAGGGAGAATTGGAGGCATGTGGGCAGAAATACCAGGGCAGTGGAGTGGGCAGGGTAGGCCCAGGAAGCCCTCCACCCCAACCAGCCAGGGGCTGAGGGACAGAGCCAGGTGAAGCGGTCTGAACCTGGAGAAGGTCTTCAGAGAGAGCTAGGAGGAAATCAGAGGAGGGAGGGGACCGGCAGTAGGAGGTCACTCCTTGGGACCCCAGGCTGGGAGGGAGATCTGGAGAGTCACAGGGTGGGCGAGCAGGCTCTGAGGGACCACAAGGAAAGGGATCCTGAAAGCTAGAGGAGGGGTGAGTTTGAGCACATCTGGGACTGGGTAGGGGGTGACAGGAGGAGCCCGGTTTGCAGCCCTGGAGAGTCACTGGGAGCAGACATCTGTCTCCAGGATCCCCTGGGAAGCCTCACATGTCCAGAAAGGGCGCAGGCCCCTGAATGTCCTTCCCAGGGCCAGTGCCGCAGTTAGACCCGGCAAGAAGGGCCCTGTCCAGCCCGGGGTTTGGAGGGTGATGCCCGGCCCTCCCCCAGCTCTGCTCACCTAATGATGCAGAGAATCCCCAGGGCCAAAGCAATGTGCCAGCAGAGCCCAGGACCCCTCAGCCCCAGCCTCTGGGTATCCAGGACCCTGGGATTTCCTGCCTGCTTCCAGGCCTCCTGAGACATCTCCCACAGCAGGTCAGCTACTCCGGACAGGCTAGGAAGGAAGGCTGTCATCACTCTCCTCCCACAGCCCCTCCATTGGTTCCTGTCCTGCCCTCTCCCAGGGCCTCCTCATGCCCTTCCTGGTGGGCAGGGAGGTAGGTGGGTGGGTCTAGGTTCTTACAAGTTGCCAGTCCCTCTCAGAAACCCCCATAGCCAAAGTGGTGAGACTGTGTGCTGCAGGGGGGTGCCAGATCGGGTCCCATAACCGAAGCAAGGGCAACTGCCTCCAAGTTTCTCTGGAGGGGCCCAGTATGAACACTCAGCCCGGCCCCCACAGAGATGGAGCAGGGCCAGAGGGCAGGGCACTCGTGAGCAGCTAGGCTATGTGTCCTCCTGGCCCCCAAGGCTCAGGACACATCCCAGGCAGGCAGGGTGCTGTTCCACCCTGCAGGTAGAGAAACCAAGGCATGTACTTTGGGAGATAGCCTCAGGCAGTCCTTTCCAGGGCACTGCTGCTGGGGACGGGGGAGCCCTGCGGTGGCCCCACTAACCCCAGTGGGCTTGTGGGGAGGTATTTGGCAGCTGTCCAGGAGGCTGCCAGCCTCCAGTGTGTCTTCATGGCTGTTTTTCAGAGGCTGGAGGACACTGTCTTGAGTCCCATGGCCACTAGAGAAGCCCGGACACTGACCGTTCGTGGGGCAGGCCGGCGGGCTTTGCCCACGCCTGTGCCCGCCCGAATCCGTGAGATCGTGGCTGGCAGCCTGGGGGACGAACCACACCAAGGTGATGGACGGTGGTGGGGGTGATGATGGAGGTGGGGGTGAGCACCAGGGGAGCCACAGGGCTATCAGCTTCCTCACCGGCCCCATAGTGTCCGAGGGGCCCCTCCAGGCCAGTCATCTTGCGGTGTGATGGGGCACAGAACCACACCCTCCCACAGGGGTCACCACAGGGGTCCTATGTCAAGACCCACAGCATATTGACCACAAGGCCACAAGGACTCTCCAGCGCTGCATTTCTGTTTGTGACACATTTGTGACCAGCCATCTGGATTTCATCGTATTTGTTTCATTAGATGAGTGAAAATCCTGAAGGTCAAAACCCAGGAAGCACAGACACTGAGCTAGTCCCCCCAGCCTGCCCAGCCCTCTGCTCACCCAGCCCGCAGGTCCCCTCCAGACCTCTGCTCACCCAGACCTCCCCCCATCCCCTGCCACAAGTAGAGGCTTTGCAGCTGAGGGACTGGCCCCCAGCTGGGTCCCCACAGCAGGCCACCCAGCTGATCAGGCCACTTGGCCCTTGCTAGTGCAGGTGACTCCCTCATGTATGTGTCCTGAGACCCCTTTCTGTAGTCAGGGTCTGTCCAGCCTCCTGAGGGAACCAGTCACTCACAAAAGGTGTGTGCCAAGGAAGAAGAAAGCCCACTGTGTGCTTAGAAAAGCTGCTCACTATTCAGATGTGATCCGGTTACCCCAAATCAGTAGTTCTCACTGCTTCACAGGGGGCGGGGGTCCCCAGAGTCCAGGCCACTCCCACACCCTCCACTCTAATTGGTTTGGGACTGTGTTGGGGTTAGAGATGTGGGTAAGAGGTAGGGCAGCCGTCAGTGGCCAGTCCTCCAGCAGGAGAGGGAAGAAGGCCTGGAGCATGAAGCCCACATCTCCCAACCAGGGTCCCCAGGTCAGACCTGGGACCCTCCTGGAAGAGCAGGGCAGACCAGCCATGGGAGCCCAGTGTGGGGCCCAGAGGCCCACCGGACAGGGTGCGGTGGCTGAGGAGATAGGGGGACCCTGGTTCAGCCACCCGGGCTGACACTGGTGCTACCTGTCCAGGAACACAGGAGCCGCTGGCCGTCGCGGCCCGTGTGCAGGAGGAGAACGAGCTCCTGCAGGAGGAGCTGTCCAGGCTGGAGAACCTGCTGACCCAGGCAGGCTCTGAGCAGGATGAGCTGGCCGGCAGGTACCATGCACTCAGTGAGCGGGTAAGCATGTGCCCCGGGTATGTGGGCACAAGCAGAAGGCGGCAGCCTGGCCTGCGGCAGGGCGGTCACCTGCTGGGACTGGTGGTCAGAGGGCCTGGACCATTGTTGAGTCTTAGGACACAGAGTGACAGGAGACCTCAGCCACAGCACTAAACCAAACCCCAAGCCACAGACCGGAAAACGGGCTGGAGAGGGGAGGGTGAGAACAGGATGGGTGTCCAGGCCCCTCTTCCTCCTAGTGCTCCTCTCCCCTGGTCTCTGAAGTGTGGACTTGTGTCCTGGCTGCCTGGGGGCTTTGTGGGGAGAACCTGGTCATCCTGAGCCTTTGGCCCCAGCACCTCACTTTTGGGGTCTGCTAGGAATGGGCCCCAACCCTCAGACAGAGCCTGTAGAGAATTGGCTTTGCCCCCCCTGACCTTTTCCTGACAATCAAGGCCACCACAGACCTCAGAGGACAGCTGTGACCAGTGGGTCCTCAGTCCTCGGTCCCCAGAGCACTTACAGTGCCTTCCGCCGCAGCAAGAGGCCATGTGGTTATAAAGTGTGGAGTTGGGAGAGCTCCTGTTGTTCAGGTGGGAACCCATGCCAGAAAGCTGAGGAAGTCTGCCAGGCCTGAGCCTTTTTCCAGGGTCTGCCCCTCCGAGCCCCATGGCTCCTGAGTGGGATTGAGCCAGGATGCCCGGTCCCAGTGTGGGGTGCTCAGGGCCTCCGATGCATCTGGCCCACCCTACCCTTGCTGTCTTCAGAGTCCTCCTTGCACTACGTGGCAGGATAGATGACCCCACTTTCCTCAGAGCAGCCAGACTTGCCGAGGGCTGTGCTGCCCGTGTTGGAGCCGAGACTGAACCAGGGCTGGCCCTTCTGAGCATGACCAGTGACCCATGCCAGCTACCCAAGGGCATCACCAGCCCCCACACTAAACACCCGCTCTCCCCGCTGCCCCACCCCTACTGCACCCCTCAGGGCAGGACCACGAGGGTCGGTGTCCTCATCCCCGTCAGGGCCAGGAGGACATCAGCAAGCTCCAGCCCTCCAGGGCTGTCTGTGGCCTGGGCCCAGTTGTGGGGGTGGGGGACCTTCCTAGCACAGGGTGGGGAGATGTTGGGAACCAGGGGTGGGAAGAGAAGCCAGAAATCCTGCGGACAGATTAGTAAGCCTCATGAGTCAGAACTGAACTCCCAGACCCCGCAGCTCAGCGCACATGGCCGGCTCCCGCGGGCGTCCAGCCTCCCCCTTGTGCAGGCGCCTGAAGGGGCCAGGCCTCCCCAGCATCACCCCCGAGCAGATGGACAGGGTGGGGCGGGGGTCAGGGTGGCCAGTGTACCTGCTCTGTGGACACCCCCAGCCCCTGCCCAGGCCTCCAGCCTGCCCACTGGACCTGAGTTCTCCTCCCCAGACACCCCAAAGTGTGCTCTGGGTCAGCAAGCTGAGGGCAACCCCTGGCACCTCCTGTTCCCCTTGGAGCTCCAGGCTCCCCATCTGCTCAGGTCCCAGCAGGGAGCCAGGAAGGACACAGGCTCTGAGGCAGGCCTGGTCCAGCTCAGACGACCCCTCTCTCCACCAGGCCTGTGGGGGTACGAAGCCCACTCGTGGTGGTGGCCATGCTCCTGCCCACCTGTGAGAGGAGACACTCGGAACGCAGATTCCAGCACTGGGGTGGGGGAGGGGTGCAGCTGGAGTGGCGGGACCCCTATCTTCAGCTCTCTCAATGGAGAGTGACCCCAGTTCAGCCATCCTGCCCCTTACGAAGCAGGCCCTGGAGACCCCTCCTCAGCCAGCCACAGGCACTGGGCATAGGGTCAGGGGCGAATGCCTGTGCCACGGCCCCCTTGTGGGGAGGGGCCTGAGCCTCAGCAGGCCCCTGCTGGCAGCCGGAGGGACACCCCTTCTCCCACCTTGGGGAGGGCTTTATCCACAGCCGCCCCGCCTGGGGGCTGGGGAGCCACTGGCCAGGTGGGGGCTTCTGTTCCTCTCCAGCTACAGGCCCGCCTGGAGAGCACGGAGGCTCGGCTGCGGAGGTCCGAGCTGGAGCACAGCGTGGACCTGAAGGAGGCCTTGGGCCGTCTGGAGGCTGCTGAGCAGAGGTGAGTCGGGATGTATGAGGCAGTCAAGGCTATTGGGAGCTGGGCCGTCACCCCAGAGGTGGCAGACCCCACTGTGCCTTGGGGCCTTTGGCCAGTCTCTTCCTAAAGTGACTCCAAGTCAAATTTGCCTGGACACGTTGGCTGCAGGCCTCAGAGGCAGTGGAAGGAGCGGGCAGAGCAGGGTGGGGAGGGGTCCCACCGGCTGTGGCCTCAGGTGTGGGGTGCAGGTCCCACAGGTCTGAGGGTCTCACAGGCCCTGTGCTGCTGAGTGTGCCCCCTCCAGGCCCCCGATGACGCCAAGGCTGGTGCCCTGGCCAGCTCTGCAGGCAGGCCCCTGAGCTGACTGTGGCCCCTGTTAGTGCAGCCAGTCCCGGGGTGCCCATGGGGGCTGCCCTCAAGAACCCCTTCTTCATGTTCTGGCCCTGCCTCCCAGGTCCCCTCGGCTGCATGGTCAGGGACTCCTCTGCTCACCAGCAGCCAGTGCGTGTCGTGCCCTAGCCTCCCGGTGGTAACCCCAGCTCTCCAGAAGTGGCCCTGATCCCCAAGCTCCAGGACCCCGTCCCCAGAAGGGAAGGGCATATCTCCACACCGCAGGGAAGACAGACAGGAGGGGTTACACCCCTGAGCCCAGCGGCAAATCCAGACCTGGGGGAGGTTAGAACATTTATGGAATACTTCCCATTACTTGCTTCATCCTCAGGGACTCTGGAAATGGAAGGAAAGTGCTGAGAAGCATTTTGAAAACCAGTTTTCAAAAACAGCGGGGGAGGGGGGAGGGGTCACAGCCCAGGAGGAGAGGACGCCCAGGTTGCAAAGAGGAGCTCAGAAGGTCCCTTTTGTGGCCTTGCAGCCTGCCTGGAAGGGCTGGATCTCAGAGAGACACTCCACCCCACACAGCCGGCTTCAGTGGAGAAAGGACCCCATGGTCACAGGGGGTCTGCCCCCTTCCCAGGGCGTGTAGACTCCCTTTCTCCACTGCCCCGTGCCCTCCTCCCAGGCCTGGTGCCCTCAGCTCCCAGTGCCAACCTTCTCGTGTGTCTCAGGGCTCACGGCCCCTGCGACGGAGCCAGCCACACTCATGGAGCACAGCCAGGAGCGCTCAGCATGGGAGGAGAGGGAGAGCAGGCATCTCAGAGACGGAGGAGGGTGCTGGGGGCACTCAGATACTGGCACCCTTTGGGGAGCTGTGGGGGACCCGTGGCAGGTGGTCCGTGTCTCTTAGGTGTGGCCTGGGGACCTTCACACCGAGCTGGGTCAGCCAGGCCCAGGAAGCATAGGGCTGGGCTCTCAGAGAGCCTTTCAAAGGAGAAGCCACTTGCCCACTGTCACGCTGCTGTGGTTTCGGCCCATCCAGGAGCACGGGGCTCTCCCAGGTGAACGCCCTTCTGCGGGAACAGCTGGAACAGGTGAAGAAGGCCAACGACAGGCTGGCCGAGGAGCTGGCCAGGACGGCGGATGGCATGCTCCATCTTCGGGGCGAGCTGGAGCTGAGGGAGGCCCAGCGCTGGACTGGTAGACAGGTGCTCTCCCACTGCGCCCGTGGGCGGGGGACACGGGCTCCAGTGTTTGTGGCTGGTGGCAGGGAGGATGCAGAGGGGGGCTGGGAGAGGGTGAATTGGTTCTCGCTGTGGTTGCTCCTGGAAGGCAAGGCCACTGACCTCCTGCTATCCCACGTTCCCCACCCAGCTTGGCCACAGCAGTCTACAGAGTGGGGGCACCGGAGGAGGGAGGGACTTGAGAATAGGCGGGACCTCAAGATCAGACTCAGAAAGTAGAATGAGGGCACAGGGTCCTGCTCTTGCACAGCCTGCCCCATTCTTGAAAGAGAAGGCGAGCTCGTAGGCCTGACTCCTGCTCGGACTGCAGGGTCGGGGACACTCGGAGGAGCCAGGAGCCACGCCATTGCTCCCAGCCCACGGCCAGTGCCAGCAGGGCCCTCCCAGGCCTTGCCTGATCACAGTCTTCTGAAACCCTAAGCCCTGCAGGGGTTCAGGGCACAGTGCCCCAGGCCACAGCCTCAGGGCTGTTCTCTAACGGCAAGACCCCTGATGTGAGCTGGGAGAGATGCTTGGGAAAGATGACGCCCCACTCCCCTGTCTGATCCAGGTCTTCCCATGGCTAGGCTGTGGCCCCTGAGTGAAAAGAGGCATTCACACCTCTGCTCTGGTCTGTCCTTGGACACAGTCCCCTGAAAGGGGCCCAGCCTGGGGCAAGGTGGGCCTCTGTAGCTGTGGTCATCCCAAAGGGAGGGTCAGGTGTCCCCATGGCCTTCCTAGACACCACTGGCAGGATTCCTCTCAGACACCACCTGGAAAATGCTTCCAGGTGAAAGCCAAAGCCAAGGGGGTCCAGTGTCCCTGGGCCCCAGGCTGACCCCACACAGATGTCCCTCAAAAGAACCCACCTCATGGGGCCATCCTGCACTGTCCGACCAGCATCAGGCGGAAAGGACAGCTGGCTGGGCCCCCGCAGGCCCGGGCCACAGCTGCCACACAGGAGGGCTTATCCCCCGTGCCCAGCCATCTGTGGCTGTTGTTCCATGGAAGGCTGGGTGGACCTCCTGCTGAGTGGACGGGGAGGAGCAACAGAGGAAGAGTGCGCCTTTACACATGTCACTGAGAGGGCCGTGTCGGTCACCACAGGGTGGTGGCTGACAGCAGGGCCGGCCCCTGCATGCGGCAGAGGGCCTGTGAGAGGCAGCCCCACGTCCCTGCTTCCACCTCTTCCTGTGGCTGGACTTGGGCCCACCGAGCGGAGATGAATGTCCTGGAAGACAGGTCTCTAGTTCAGCTTGGACTGGCTGGTCAAGGGTCTTCATCTCCCCCTGGGCCGTGAGAGGAAGTCTCGCTGGTCAGCAGGTGTTCTCTCTCAGTACTTTAAAGACCCTTTCTTTGTCCTCCGGCAGGAGGTTGGCCCCCAGGGCCTTTGATGGTATCTGTCCTCCCACCTGACAGCTTTAAGATCCTGGCTTTGACTTTGAGGTCCTGAGGTTTTACTAGGGTGTGTCTCTGTGCAGATTTCTTTCTATTTATTCTGCTTCGGACTCATCTGCTGTGTCTTTGTTACTTTCGGAAAGTAGCCCTCACATCTCTGAGTGTTGCCTGTGCTCATCCTCGCTCCTCCCGACTCCGAGCAGGCCCACTGCTCTCAGGACCCCTGACTCCCTCAGCCTTCTGAACCTGGCATGTCTTCTTTGTGTCACCCTGGTTTGTAGTCGAGTCAATGTCTTCAAATACACCTACCTGGTCAGCATGTCTGTCTCTGGTGTCCAAGCACTGTTAATCCCTGTCTGCTTTGCTTAAATTCCAAATATCCTGGTTTTCATCTTTAAGAATTCTGGTTGATTCTTTCCCAAATATCTTACTCTTAACTCACATGTTCAAGCTTCTTGTTTACTTGCTGAGGCATCCTGAAAATAGGTATGTTCTCCATTGTGTTTGATGTTCCGACATCTCAAGTTCCTTAAGGTCTGATTCTATTGTTCCTTCTGGCTCTTAACCATAGTGCTCTGTTTCCTTGTGTCTTTAGAGATTTTTTTTTTTTTAATTTTAAACCAAGAGCTGTTTATTTTTCTTAGAACTTTGTGAAAGTTCTTTGCAACCTGGAAAGGAGGTGGCATCTTCCAGAAGGGATTTTTGTTTGCTTCTGACAGGTGCATAGGGGATCTGACAGTCTTTGGGGCCCAGTGAAGTAAATTTTCAGCCTGAGTCCTTTTTAAACCCCAGGTTGTATGAATTCAGACTGAAAACTGCATATAGGCTGACTTGGGACCCCATATCCATAGGGAAGATATTTTTCCTTCGCATCTTACCATCAGGCTGCTGTCACAGAACCACAGACTGAAACTTATGTCATGCTAACATTAATTCTACAGTTCTAGAGACAGGAAGTCCGAGGTCAAGGTGTGAGGCCATTCAGCGTGCAGCTAGGGGACAGCTCCTTCTCACTATGAACACACACAAACCCACGCACAGTGGAGGGGGCAAGGGAGCTCCCCAGGGCCCCTTTCACAAGGGCACTAACTCCATCATGAGGGTGGAAGCTGAAGGCCTCACCCCCAACCCCATCCCACTGGGGATTAGGTTTCAACGTTCAGATTTTAGGGCACGCAGACATTCCATCCACGGTACCTCCTTACGGCACCCTGCAGGCAGGGCTGTGCGTGTGCTCGCGTGTGTATGTGGGCACAAGGGTTCTGGTCAGTCCTCGCTGGCACCCCAACTTGGAAAGCAGCTTTGAGTTCTCACTCCTGAGTGTGGGCAGACTCCCCCTTTGGATGGGCCCCAGGCTTCTCTCTCGGTCCCTGGAGCCACTGTGGTCAAGGAAATGTGTTCGAGTTACTGAGTTTGGCAGGAGGTTGCCTGTGTTGCTCTCGTGTTCCTGACCTCGCCGGTTCCTGGCGTGACTGTTCCTCCCCACATCAGCCAGCCCGGCCTTGCATTCCGGAAGCTGTGAAGTCTGGAATCTAACATAGTTAATTGAAGTTCCTGGGCAGCCAGGCCAGGCATCCGCTCCTCCAGGGGGCAGGTCTAATCCCTGCTCTTTGATGATCACGATGGGGGGTCGGTGGGCTGGGCAAGCACACGGAGGACTTGGGGGCACACAGCCAAGTGTTCCTGGGCTCAGTGGGGGGGCCTCGGATGTGGGATCAGGACAGGGGATGGCAAAGGCTTCATGAAGGAGAGAGGGTGTATGTGTCCTGAAAGCCGGAGGAAGTGAGGGCGCTTTGTCGGAAAGCAGCATTCCAGGGGCACCTATAACAAGCAGGGAGGGCAGAGGGAGTGCGGGGCAGCGCTGGGCACGTGCTGCGCCCTCTGGAAGTGCAGGAGGTCAGCACTCAGGGCACAGCCAAGTTCGGGGCCAGGGAAGGTGGTGTGGAGACTCAGGACCCCTGGGCTTCAGCTCCTTTCCCTGGAAGGCAGACACCGCTGGACGTACATGGCTCCATCCTGTTACTGCCCCCAGCTCTGTCCCCTCTCCCACCCCTACAGTCCTGCAGTGGCTTCCTGCTTCCCCATTACTACCCGAATTCACTTAGCCCTGTCTCAGCGGGCAGCTTCTGCAACCTCCCCTCTGTGAGCTCCAAGTGGTAGAGGCTTCTGGGTCCCTGGCACCTTCGAGGACCAAGCCCCACAGCTGGACATGTTATGGGCTCCCCCAGAGCTGCTCTCTTGGTGCTGGGGGAGGAAGGGGAGCTCCCCTCCCTGCACTGGGGGAGGGAGGTGACCCAATTGCGGAGGGCTGCAGGGAGACCAGGCTGGGTGAGTCCTGGTCCCAGGCAGGACCCAGCTATGGTCACCTGCCCAGGTCCAGGTCCTCAGGGTGGGGGAGTGAGCACCACACCCCAGAAAGCAGGGGATTTGCATTATTTGAGAAGGTAAGCCCATGGGAAAGGGAGCTGCAGGACCACGGGCTGCTCCCTGTGGGTCTGCTCCCTGCCGTGGCTGCCAACCCAGCTTGGCATCTGGAAGAGGGACTTGTGGGGAGGGGCTGCAGGGCTCCTCACACCACCCACGCCTGAAGCAGACCCCAGCCTCTTGTTTTCAGAGCATACGCCCACGCTCAGGGGGGCCCCAGGAACTCCTTCCCCTGTGGAGACAGGTCACCGCACTCCGCATACAGCTGGCTGACCTGCGTGCGACCACAGAGAGGTGCGGGCACTGGGCCTACCAGGGTGGGGGACATGGGGCATCAGGTTGACCTTGTGGGTGCAGAGGAATGGACAGGAGAGGTGGGCGATGGGGGAGAAGCACAGACAGAGTGAGGTAGGCAGGGGTGCAAGGGGAGAGAAGGCAAGGGGGCAGGCCAGCTGGGAGATGCTGCAGAGAGGGTATCCCTAGGCAGAGTGTTGGGGCCCCTCGGATCCCTCTGCTCTGGGATCCTTGAAGTGCATGTCAGCAGGAGACAGGCTCAGCAGGTCAGAGAGGCGGTCCTATCTGGCCTGGCCCAGCCCCCGCTCCCCTTCCCTGGCTGGGATGTGGCCACAATCCAGGCCTTGTGCTGGGGGCTTCTGAGGATGGCAGGGGAGAGGTCTTGTGGGCAGAAAGAAGGGCCCACATGACCGGATCCTGCCCATCTGGGCGGCTCATGACCTTGGGTCCTGAGGCTCAGCTGGGGGTGCCGCCCTTGCCTCGCAGGGGTCTCACGGACATGCGAGCGGAGGCAGCCAGGATGGCCTGGCGCCTGCAAACAGCCTGCCTGAACCTTGACTCCCACCTGCGGCTGTCTGCTGGCAGCGGGCCAGGCAGCCTGGAGCCGGGGGCCCAGCGGGCTGCATGGCTGGAGCGGCAGCTACGGGACAAGGTGCGGGAGATGCTCCAGCTGCAGGGCCACTGGGACGCAGAGAAGGTGGCGCTCCAGGCCAGGTGGGTGCTAGGGACAGCAAGCTTGGAGGTGGGACACCTACCCCTCCCCACCTTGAGCAGCAGCGGGTCCAAGGCTCACGCACACGCCCGTGCTGCTTTGCCTCCTGACCCGCATCCAGTACTCCCACATCAGGGCACCTCACACGCTGCTGGCACCAAAGGGATGGTCCCCAAGGTGAGCTCCTGCATCCCGAACCATGCCCCAGAGGCCAAGCTAGAACGCCCGAACTTTGAGGGTTTCGGGGAATGTGGCAGGGGCACATCTGGACGGTGTCCTCCTGGCTGGCTCCCAGAAGGGACTTCTCCGGCAGAGAACACATCCCTGCAGAGGTGGGCACCCGCTTGGAGGTAGAGCATTTAAGAAGCTGAGGGAGATGGAGGGGCCCAGGTATACTCCTGGTGCAGAAGAGACCAGGGCCTCTCCTGGGGTCTGCGAGGCTCAGAACAAGCCCACGAGGTTTTGGACAGAGCTACATTGGCAGCTCAGAAATTTCAGGAGAGCAGCTCCAGCAGACAGTGGGGAGGCAATGCCCCAGGGGAGGCCTAACCTGCTGAATCCAAGCACAATTCCTCAGAACCGAGGACCGCCTGGCCACAGATACCTGCAGGCCTGCCCTCAGGGAGCCAGCTGAGTCCAAGAACCCCAGACCAGCCCCAAAGGAGCATGGTAGCCTGCAGCGACTGCACCCCAGGAACTGCACCAAAGATGCAGGGCCACGGGAAGGGGGACCCAGAGGACTCTGAGAAGGAGGTGGCTCCTGGGAAGGAAGGGATAGTGACATAACTTGTTAGACTTTCGGTGGAAGGACAGGGGCATGGCCTCAGGGGGCCACTGGCTATGATGCTGGAGAGCCAGTCATGGTAGTGGTGGGGGCCTGGAATGCTGAACTCTGATTCTGCAGAGACGGCAGGGGCCACTGATGGTTCTGGAGCAGATGAGAAGTTCCTGCCCAGACAAGGAACCAAGGCCAACTCGCCCAAAGCCGGGGTGTAGGCTGCACCACAGGGGAGTCTGGACACAGCCTGCACTTCTGTGGGCGCCCCCGTGTCCACGTGCTGGGCTTTGTTCTCTGCTCCGACAACCCTTTCCCCAGCCCCACCTTTTCTCCAGACTCTCCGAGCAGACCCTGCTGGTGGAGAAGCTCACAGAGGAAAACTCAAAGAAGGAGACCACCCTCTCTTCCCTCAGAACACAGATTCAGAAGCTGGTGCGCAGGGCTGGGAAAGCGGCTCTCCGTGGGGGGCCAGCCCAGGGTGGGGGTGCGGGGCCAGCCCTGCTGAGGCAGCTGCTCCGGCCATGGCAGGCCCGGAGCCCTGGAGCCCAGCTGGACGCCTTGGAGGAGGAAGTTCAGTCCCTGCAGCGCATTCTGAAGAGCATCACAGAGGTGCAGGCCCTCGGTCCTTCCCACGGGAGAGCAGCTGAGGCGCTGGGGTCCTGAGGGCTGACCACTCACGGGATCTGGAGGGTCCCCACATGGCCATAGCCCTGAGCTCCTTCCCTCTGTCTCCTCCTCTCCGTACCCTGAAGGTGGCCCAGGCGGATGCCGGGGGCCCGGAGCCGGCACAGAGCGGTGGGACGGGCGCCAAGGAGGCACGGGGCCAGCAGGGGTGGCCCGCACGCTCTGTGTCCCCCTACCGGGGCATGTCCCCACTGCGGGCCCACCCCCTGGACACCCCGGAGCCTGCACTGCAGGCTGTGCAGACAGCCATCGAGAGGCGGCAGCGTCTGGAACAGGTGGGCACCCACGGCCCACAGGGGCAAAGCTGTGCCCGGATCCCCACCAGGGCCAAAGTGCCATTCTAGGCCTGCTGTGGCTCTCCCAGAGCTGGATCCCTGGGGGCCACAGGGAGGGCGGCCTGGGTGCCAGCACAGGGAGCCGGGGGCCTTTGAGAAGGAAGTGTGTGTGCTCCGGGGAAGGGTCTAGACACAGCCGGTGCATCTTCGAGGCCAGGGAGTTTTGGCTCTGGTCCTGAGGGCATCCTTCTGGGGAGAGTCTGGTCAAGGGTCAGCGGGGGCTCATGCTGCACCCCCATCCCGGGCAGGAGCTGCGCCTGCAACTGGAGTTGTCGCAGGCGGTGGCCGCCAGACTCCGGGAGCAGCTGTCTGAGAGCCAGCAGGAGCTGCAGGCCTCCAGGAGGCTCCTCCAGGAGCGGGCGCAGGAGCAGGGGCGGGAGCGCGAGGACCTCCTGCGCCAGCTGGAGATGCAGAGCCGGGAGGCACAGCACTGCCGGGCAACCATCGAGCTCCTGCGAAGGTGACGGGAGGGCTGAGTGGGTCAGGCCAGGCAGTGCCAGCCCAGGGGTGCTGCCAGCAGGGAGAGAGGGGGCCCCACCTCCAGGACCAAAACTGCTCCTGGCGAGGCCCCCTCCCTTGTCCCCTCAGGCCCACGGCCACCCACCTGCTCTGAGTCTCCTTGCCCTCAGCTGGGCCCACCTGGGCTGCCTCTGCCCAGGACACACCTTCCCAGAGCCGGGGCTCAGCGGATGCCCTGCCTCCCTCAGACTGCCTCTGTGCCCCACTTCTCTCTCTAGCCTCCCGCCTCCTGTCTGACTCCCAGGACTCCTCCCAAGGGTCTGTCCATCCTTCAGAAATGGTCCATAAATCCCCCCAAACTCCCTTCCCTCCACATGCATTGGGGTCGCTTGAGAACCCTCCTGGGTTGCCCTGTGGATCTAGCGACCTGTGGTACAGTTCGCCATGAGGCTTTCTGGAGGCTTCTGTGGGCATCTTACTGCCCTGGGGTTGGTGGGATTTGGGAAGCACAGGACAAGAATCTCCTCGGACACCTAGTCCTGAGTGAGGGGATAGGTGGGACTTCCCAAAGCCACAGGCTGCCTGAGCTGGGACGTGGGAGGCCAGCAGGCTTGGGCTGGAGGATCAGGGCGCTTGCCCAGGGAAAGACAAGGGCAGAGGAGCTGAGCCTGACATGGGGTGTGGCACGGAGTGGTGGAGGAGGAGGGTACCTGGAGGGCCGAAGCCTTCCTCTGACGGGGGGAGGCCTTCCCGGGGGCAGACAGGAGCCGAGGTGGGGGAGCACAGAGCCTTGCGATGATGAGCAGGGTGAGGCTGGGGGACCCTCTCCCCATGGAGCAGAGGGCAGTAGGGGCCGGGCGGCTATTAGCAGGGGGCACTGCCTCCTACACCCATGGCTTGGAAGCGCTGGTCTGGCTGCTGGGGGGCAAGCTGCAGCAGCCGGACAGGGGTCCTGCGTGGGTGGGCATCTGAGCGTGTGGGGCAGAGGGGCCAGATCCCACGGGCACTGGGGAAAGGGAGGCTTCGGGACTGGGTGCTTCAGGGGCCAGAGCCCGAGGGGGAGCAGCTGAAGTCCAGATTCCTGGCTGAGGGGTGGCATGCTGAGAGGACCCGGGGTGGGTCAGCCTGTGAGCACAGCTTTGCACAAGGCTGCTACACCTCCAGGAGCCCAGGGCTCCTATGGGACAAGGTGAACAGGGTGCCAGCAGACGAGGGGTCCCTTCCTTCCCGCTGAGCTCTGCAAGGACTAGCTGAAATTGGCCTTTGTGTGGCAGAGAGCTGAGCACGGCACACACCAGGGAGCAGGACCCTTGAGTGCTTTCAGGGCTCAGAGAAGACCTCCAGGAGGGGACCGGCCTGCCAGAGCCCGAGCTGGTTGGGTCTCTTCTGTCCCCCACCATGCTTCCCCAGCGTGCTGCCCTCTGTGACCCCCTGGCCTGGCGTCCACCTGGCCCTGCCATGCTCCTGGGACTCCCCTTATGTTTGACTCTACCTAGGGGATGTCCCTCAGCTCCCCTTCCCCAGATCCAGTCCTGGGGCTGCCCCAACCCTCCGCCTCCCCTGCCACCAGAGAGAAAAGGGCTCTGGAGACTGCGGTGGACGAGATGAGGGGGAAGGCGGCCATTTCAGATGCAGAGAAGCAGAGGCTGGAGGCCCAGACCGAGGAGCTGCAGAGGGGCCTCCTGCTGTGGGCAGAGCGGAAGGAAGAGCTGACGCAGCAGGCCGAGCGGGGCCGCAGGGAGCTAGAGACCAGGTGTGCCAGGCAGAGTGGCTGCCACGCCTCTCAGCCTCTGTGTCCCCAGCCACAAAGAGGGCCATGTCCTCACCAGGATGGGAGTGGGGGCACCTGATTGGACAGCAGCGGCAAAGGGTTCTCCAGATTCCCCCAGGCTGGGCATCACCCACACCCCCTCACCCCTGCTCCAACCTCCCAGCAAGGTCTACTCCCCACCCCCAGGGCCAGAGTGCGCTGTGAGCGCACACACACAAACACACACACACACTCTCCTCACCCAGGGCTGTCAAGGTATGGACCAAGACCACCCACCCAGGCCTGAAACAGGACTAATGAGTTTCTGGGCCCTACAAGGCTGTGCATACTCCTCTGGGGCTCCCTGGGCTCGGAGGGATCTGCAGGCCATCATCCTGCCCATTGTGGCCCCCACCTTCTGAGGTGACCTCACAGTCTCTGTCCTCTGGTTTCTGGACTGCAGTCAAGGGCGCCTGGAGCAGCTGGAGGAGAAGGTCTCGGGGCTCAGGAAGGAGCTGGTGTCAGCCCAGGAGGCACTGAACTCAGCCCGACTACAGAGGGATGTTCTGGAGAGCGAGAGGGAGGGCCTGCGCAAAGCCCTGGCCCGGGTACCCACCCTGCCTGCTCTCCCCCACTGTCTACGCTGGCCTGCCCCCTCCCACACACTTGTCTCCTCACCCTCCAGGGCCCTCAGTCCATCACCAAAATTCCCAAAGCCACCAACAGCCTTCTGGGTCCCCAGCTGGTGGGCGCAGGCCTGTCCTGCCTGGCCACTGGCCACACCTGCTTCTCCGTGCATCTCGTGGGGCTACCCCACCACATCTGGCTGCAGCCTGAGGACCCAGGGGGCCAGTGCCCCCTCAGAGGCCTCGCCACCCTGTCCTGCACAGAGCTCCCTCCCTTCCTGGCACCACAGCTCCACCTGGGTAGGTCTGCTTGCAGATCTGAAGTCTCATCAGAGTGACAGCGCTGTCCCCCTATAGGCCGAGTCCAGCAGCACTGACCTGGAACTGCTTGTGACCCGGCTGAAGTCAGAGGGAGCAGAGCAAAGGGACTCTCTGGCCAGGATGGCGGCCCTGACGGAGGCGCTGGCTCACGACAAAGGCAACCTGAACCACCTGGTCCTGCAGGTGAGAAGCAAGCCCCCCACCCCCCGCCACCATCCTCCTCCCCTTCTCCATTCCTGCCAAGAGAGCAGGGGTCCAGAGAGGAGGCATACTGGGGTACAGGAGACTGCCAGGTCCCGCATAGGCCAGGCGGGGTGCTCAGCCCACGGGACTGAGGGTGCCGGCATATGGAACACATCTGCCTCCCTGCCTGCAACCCCCACCACCCCCGCCCCCCGCCACCATGGCAGCTGGAGCAGGAACGGGACCAGCTGCGGGAGCAGCAGAAGGCACTGGAGCGGGAGCAGGCCGGAGTGCGGGAGCGGCTGGTACGGGCAGAGCAGCAGCTGGAGCTGGTGCAGACAGAGCGTGGGGGCCTGCAGCGGGCCTGCGGGCGCCTGGAGCAGCAGCTGGAGCAGCAGCTAGAGCAGCAGTTGGGGCAGGCTGCCCGCTTCCAGCTGCAGAAGGCCCAGCTGCAGGAGCAGGTGGACCAGGTGAGGCGTCCTCCGGGCTCCTGGGCCCTGCTCCCACCTAGCAGTGCTGCCCCACCCGGCTCTCTGGGGCATGGAAGGCCACAGGTCACCTTTTGAAGTCACGCTGGCTCAGGATGGCTGCTGCAGTGCCTTCTGCCACCAAAACTAACCGCTAACCGCTGTGGCCAGATTCAAAGCCCACTCTGACACCGGCTTCCCGGTGTGGGTGTCGAGGGTTGGTGGGGAGGAGATGGGGGTGGGATATGCAGAGAATCAGTACGTGGAGCCTGTCCCCCATGTCCAGGGCCTGTCCTAGGACCCCCTCAGAGGACCGAAAGGCTCTGTCTCATGACTTCCACACACTTGGGGGTCAGGAATGTCACTGCTTCCTCCTCTATCCTGTTTCTCTCCTCCCTGGACCTCTCTGTGCTCACTGTTCTGTCTGCGTCTTTGCTCATGCATTCATTCCCCCACTCTCCCGGACCTCGGCCTTTGGAGGAAGGCAGGCTCTGTGGGGAGTGACCCTGGAGCACTTTGCTTTCCTCCAATCCCAGCCTGTTGCCCCATGTGGAACGCTGCACCCATAGTCTCGGGCCCGGGACCACCAGCTGTCTTGGGTGCTCTGGGACTCAGCTCTGAGTCCTTCTGTCCCTCAGGCTCTGTCCCATCCTTTCCAGCCCGTCTCTTCCCTCCTCCTGTCACTGGAGTGTGATTTGCACTCAAGAGCCACCGCGCAGGTCCACGAGTTGTGACCACTGCGTGCACGGCATGGCCAGCACAAAGGAGACAAGGACGACAAGGCTCCCTAGGGCCTCAGGTCCACCCCGCCCCAGGCAGTCTCTGTGCCACGCACCCCACCCATGCACGGTTTTGCCTGTCCGAGAGCTTCTGGTAAAGGGAGCCGCAGAGCTGGGGCCCTGTCTCAGCACGATGTCAGGGGGCACCATCGCACTTAGTCATAGTGAGAGCTCGGGGTTTTGACTGCCTAGTAACACTTCACATAGAAATAAACCACATTCGCTTTCCCATTTCCTTGCTGCTGGGCATTTGGGTTCTTCGCAGTCTGGGTTTTGATGCACAAGGTGGCCACGGACATAGGTGTATGAGTTGCAAACATGTATAGGGAGGGGAATGTGGCCGTTGGGCAGGTGGGTGTCAAACCGAATAAGAAACGGGCCAGTGATTTTCTGAACTGTTTGCATTGCTTTCTCTAATGCCAGCAACGGACTGGTGGGGGGCGGGGCGGGCTTTCAGTGGCTTCGAGGCCTCGTCCACACTTGGCATCACCCATTTCTGCTTTTCAGCTCTTCTGTGTGTGTGTGTGTGTGTGTGTGTGTGTGTGTGTGTGTGTGTGAAGTTATATACCATGGTGGTTTGAACTGATATGTCCTAGATAACAGATGATCTGAGCACTTGTTCTTATGCTCGCTGGAAAGTTGCATACCGTATTTTGTCAAGTGTCTGTTCAACTTTTGTGCCCGTTCTTACTGGGTGTTTGGTTATGGACATATAAGAACTTTTGATGTATCTTGAACGCGAGTGCCTTGTCAGACAGATGTACCTGGAATAGTTCACTCACCTTTGTGACTTGCTTAGACATTTTCTTACTGTTGTTTTTAACTTTGGTAAAATCCAATTTGCCAAGTTTTTAAAAAATGTGTGGTTAGGATTTCCTAGGTACTGTCTCAGACACTTTTATGTAGCCCAAGGACAACCAAATGCTCGCCTGTGTCTTCACCCAACTCTAACATAGGGGTCTGTGAGTATGGCAGTGGTTCTCAAAGTGTTCTCCCTAGGGCAGCAGCAGCAGCACCTGGGAACGAGGTAGAAATGCAGATTCTCAAAATGCCCTGCTCAAAACTGACTGAGCCAGAAACTGCAGGGTGGGCGGCAGAAATCTGGGTTGTAAGGAGACTTCCAGGTGATTCTGATGCCCCCAAAATGTGTGAATCCCTGGAGTGTCATGTAAAGTAAGACCTACAGTCCGTTATTTTTCATACAAATATCCAGCTGTCCCGGCACCAATTTTTAAAGACTGTCCTTTCTCCCCTGAATTACCTTAGTGACTTGTTGAAAGTAAATTGAACATATGTCTGCACGTAGGGGCACAGATCAGATTGTTGACATGTGCAATCTCCTCATTCCTTCCCCCAGACCACACGGTCTTGGTTACTGTACTTCTCAATAAAGCTTGAAATTGAGTAGCATGGGTCCTCCAATCTTATTCTTCTTTTTCTTTTTAAGATTTTACTTACTTACTTGAGAGAGAGAGAAAGATAGCAAGAGAAAGCACAGTTGGGGCGACAGGCAGAGGGAGAGGGAGAGGAAGAAGCAGACCCCCTGCTGAGCAGGGAGCCTGAAGCAGGACCTGATCCCAGGAACCTGGGATCATGACCTGAGCTAAAAGCAGATGCTTAACCAACTGAGCCCCCCAGGCGCACCTTTACTCTTCTTTTTCAAAATGGTTTTTGACTGTTCTAAATTTTTTACATATCCATGTACATTTCAGAATCAGCTTGCAAATTTCTGTCATTCCCTGCTCTCCCCACCCCCGTAAAGCTTGCTAGAACCTCGATTAATATTGTGCTGACTTTACAGGTTAGTTTCAGAAGCCTGGACACCTTCACGACATCATGGTGTCCCTCCGTAAAGGTGTGGTATCTCTCTTAATTCTCTCAGCTGTGTTTTGTGCTTGGTGTAAATGTCTTGCCCACATTTGATTAAATTGATTCTTAAAGTTGATATTGTGAATTGCTTTGCTGTTTTAATTTTATTTTCCTACTATTCATTACTAGTGTAGAGAAGTACAGTCTCACCTATGAAATTTGAGTCACGTGACCTTACCAAGTTCACTGGTGAGCTCTAAGGTTTCCGTGTTCATAATCATGGCCTCTGTGAAGAGCAACAGTTTCCTGTTTCTGGTGTGCACGTGGGTACAACACAATTCTCACAGGCCCCTCAGTGGACATGCTGGGTACTGACCAAAGCTTCTACCTTCTGGTGAGCCCTACCTCCAGGTTTTGTTTTCCCAATTCTGTTAAGACTGCCCGAAGTTCTGTGTGACTTCTCAGATCCTTGGCTCCCACTTCTCATTCAAATTCGTAGTCCGTTGGCCCCATACTTGTTTGGAGTTATTTTATTTTTAGAGAAAAAGAATACCATTTTTAAAAACAATAGAGAATCTGAGTCTCCCCTCCTCTCTGATATCTTTACCTCCCCAACTGTTTCGGTAGCTTTGAACTCAAGGTTATGTCTCCCTAGTCTCGTAAGCCTGCTGAAACCATAAGTCAAGTCCCCAGCCTTTAGGTAAGGCCTTATTCAAGGCTGCAAAGGAGCCTTGAGCTACTTAGGAGCTGGCCAGTACCACGAGGGAGATCTGTGGTACAGTGTTGGGCTCAGCTGGACGCACACCTGCTTGGATCTTGACTGCTTTGGCAGCTCTCGGGCCCTCATACAGTTTCTTATGTTGCAGGTGCACTGCAAAATTTTCCAGCTGCCCCAGATGGGAGGGCTGGTCTTCAACCACCTCCTTCACCATTATCAGAAGCAGAAAGTTCTGGTCTCAATGTTTGAAGGATTTTTTAATAGGTTATAGAATAATACCAGGATAGCCATTATTGCCATTAGCATTTTGATGAATTCATCCCACTGTCTTCTGACTTTTCTTGTTGCTGCTTGGAAATCAGATGTCAGTCTTCTTGTTGCTCATTTTAAGGTAATGTGTGTTTTCCCCTCTGGTTTTGTTTTTGTTTTTTGTTTTTTTAAGATTTTATTTATTTATTTGACAGACAGAGATCACAAGTAGGCAGAGAGGCAGGCGGAGGGGTGGGTGGCAGGTTCCCTCCTGAGCAGAGAGCCCAATGCAGGGCTTGATCCCAGGACTCTGGGATCATGACCCGAGCCAAAGGCAGAGGCTTTAACCCACTAAGCCACCCAGGCACCCCTTCCCCTCTGGTTTTAAAAGGTGTCTTTCTTATCTCTGGTATTCAGAAACTTTACTATGCTCTGTGTCTGTGATAATTTCTTTGTATTTATCCTATTGGAGGATTATGGTTCATTTTAAATCTGTGGCTTGATGGATTTTACTGGATTTGGGATATTCTTGAGTAGTACCTGTTCAAATTCTCCCTCTCCTCTCCTACTGCAACTTCAATTGTACACATGTTGGACCTTCTTACCTTGTCCCATGTGTCTGTCACTCTTTCCTGTGTTTTTCATCCATTTCTCTCTTCATGATTCAGTCTGAATACATTCTTTTGTCTATCTTCCAGAAGAGTAGTCCTCTTTTCTGTCTAAGCTGGCATTGAATCCATATATTTATTAATTTCAGTCACTGTATTTTAAAATTAGATTGTTTAGAGTTTCTAGTTCTGTTGTGAAATTCCACATCTTGCCATCCATCTTCTCAAACTTTGAATCACAGCTACTTTAAACTCTGTATCTGACAACTCCAATATCTGAGTACCCAAGAGGCCAGGAAGACATTGGTATTTATTTTATGTTCTTACATGTGTTTTTTTGTTTTGTTTTGCTTTGTTTTTTGCTATATGATTCTATCTCCTGATATGCCTGGTAATGTTGATTAAATGCCAAATATCATGGGTCAAAAATTGTAGAAACAACTTGACGATCTTGATGACTCTATTCTTCCAGGAAGACTTACTTCTGGTTCTGGTGGGCAGTAAGGTAAATGATCACCACAGTGCCTGGTGTTAGTGACTCAGACCTGGGCTTCAGCTTGTATGAGGGATGATCTAGTTCTGATTCCATTCCACTACCAGGGTGAGGCCCTCTGTGAGTGCAACTGAAAGTTGGGCTGTTTGTTACGGCCCCTCTGCTATGATGGTTCTGAACTTGAGTTTTTGTTCCCCTGAGGCCATAGTCCCATCAGAAACTCTGTTTTAGAAACTGAGAAATGGAGGCCAAAACTTCTAGATGAACAAATTCTGAGGAGAGAAGAGATGCCAAGTAGTGGCTTCAGTCCTCTGTGTCCCTCCCTCTAGGTCTCAGTTCCTTCAGTCCCCACTGCCCTGGTAGCTCTCTGAAGCCTTGCGCAGATCCTTGTGTCCAATCCTGTCTAGAGTCTTGTGATGTTCTTGATGGAAGTGTTTGTCTACAGCAACCTGGTCCTCTGCCACCTTCTCCAGTCATTGTTGTGTCATTTTTTCTGCTTCCTGGACACTTGTGGGCCAACCAAGGCTACCATTTAGATCAGGAGCAGGCTCTTCCCTGGGAATGCTCAGGTCAGGGACTTCTCTGCCTTTGCTTCAGGAGAGGAGGCCCCTCTGCTGTGAAAACACACACGTTCCCTTCTGAGGTCCAGCCTGTCTTCTGTCCACTCTCCTGTCCACTCTCCTCCCCTTCTCCTCCCCCTCTCTTCCTCTGCACCATTCTGCACAAAATTGCTTCTTTTCTCACCTTTCCCTCACCCTCCCACTTTCTGCCAGACTGTCCCTGCCCTCTCCCCTAGGTCACGTGCAAGAAACAGGCCCTGGAAGAGCAGCTGGCCCAGAGCCTGCAGGACCAGGAGGCCCAGATGGACTCTCTGCAGAGGGCTCTGCAAGAAAAGGAGGCTTTGTCTGATGAGCGGACCCAGCTGCTGGCCAAACAGGAGGCCTTGGAGAGGCAGGTCCAGCTCACAGCTGAGGAGGCAGCTGACCTCAGGTACCCGGGGTGCTTCCAACAACTGGTGTCCACACAGCCTCATCCTTGAAGGGCCTCCAGTGTGGCAGCGGACAGGCACCTACTCCAAGACTGTAGATCAGAGCAAGTCTGTCTATGTGGGAGAGAGGTTGTGAGCGAGAGGCAAGCACAGTGCCTGGATAGGAGGAGCATCTAGAAGTGAATCTAGTGAGAACCCTGGGATAGCCCTCCTGAGCAAAGTGGCTCTACTGGCCAGATTCCAAGTAACCAGAAACCCAGTTCAGACCAGCAGAAGGGAAGCATGGGATGTCTTGCTCATGGGTCTAAGAAGTTCAGGGTACACATGGCTTCAGGCAAGGCTGGATCCAAGTGCTTCCACAGTGCTATCAGGATCCTGTCTCTCCCTGATTGGTGCTACTTAACTCAGGGAATTTTGCTCTCAGGCAGGCTCAGGGTAAAAGGTGGTAAATTGTCAATGGCCACTCCAGACTCCCTCCTCCAGCAGACATAGTGCCCTTCTCCCCACAAGTCCAAAATCTGTGCCATTGACCATCATGAACCATTAGATGTTTTGAACCAATCCCGGGAGTTGCAAGGCTCAGGTTGGCAGGATGGAGTCACGTGCCCACCCCTGAAGCCAGGGGCAGTGTCAGCCCCAGGGAACCATGAAGTTGAGGCCAAGATGAGCTTCAAAGACCATCAGGAGTCACTTGCAGAAGGATTGAAATAGGCACTTGGAGGTGAGAACAGGGTGCCTGTTGGCTATTGCCCCATGGGCGGAGCTAGTTCCAAGGTCTCTGGAAATCCAAAAGCTGGTGGCTTTCTGGCCCCAAACTTGCAGGCTCTCTTGAGAACATCTAAGTATTTTTGTAGAAATTCTTTTTTTTGTGGAATTCTTGGAATTCCAGAATCTGGGGAATCACAAGAACCCTTCGAGTCCCAGGTCCTTAAACATCTTCACAGACAAACCTCTTTTGCAAATGAAAGCGATAGAGAAATTAGAACAGAAAACTTAACAAAGGCTACTCTGGGTCAGCAGGAGTGGAGATCCCTCCCTGCTGCCCCCTCCCAGGCCCCACGGGTACTCAGAAGAACAGGGATTAGAGGCCCATCACCTGCCAACATCTACTGCCCGGATCGCTGGCAGAGGCTGGGCAGAGGCCTCAGGAGCCCAGGATCCCCTCTCCAAGCCCAGCCCTGACCACTGGGCCCAAGGTCCCTGCACCTGCCAACCCAGTGGCCCCCAGACAGAGCTCGCCGCTCATTAAACAGCACTTCACAGTGAGTAGTCTGAGCTTCTGCTGACAAGGCTGCTGAGGACTCATCAAGCCACCTGTGCCTGGCACACATGACCCCCAGCAGGCACAGGGTGTGTTTATCGGGCAGGCTCTGTGGGCTGGAGGGTGTGACCATGGCAGCCTTAACCAGCTCCAGGTGATGCCGACAACCAGCAGGGGTGCGGAGTCCTGCTGTAGCTCGATTCTCCTGCAGTGGGCTGCGTGACAGTGACGGAAGACCCCAGGGTTCCAGGTCCTACAGCCCCCACAGCAGGGCCCTGATGAGGCGGCAGCCCCACAGACACATTCTCAGTTCACAGGGTGCTGGGCCACTCGCTGGCCAGAGAGATTGGTGGGGTCTCTGCCTGGCCCTTGCCTGCAGCCTGGCTGGTCTTGCCGGGCCTCTACTCCAGGAGGCTGAGACCCTTGGGGCTTGATCTCACCATCCTGAGCTCAGGGCCTGAGCTGAAATCAGGAGTTGGATGGTTAACCGACTGAGCCACCAGTGCCCCTCTACTATTTTTATTGTTCTGAGTTGTTTATTTGCTGCTTGTTTTGTTTTGTTTCACTTAGCTTTTTAATCCATCCGAAAGATTATTTTGTGCAGGGCCTACTTTGGTTCTAGAGATTTAAAATGAATGAGATGTTTATTCTGTTTTTCTTGTGATTTGTGAAACTGGCCTGGCGGGCACTGTCCCACTGTCTCGGAAATGAGCTCTCCACCATCACTCATCGGCAGGACTGCCTGGGTGACAGGCTCCGTTGTCTGACGACTTTCTGCAGGGCTGAGAGGGACTCTCTGGAGAACAGCCTCTTTGAGACCCAGCAGCTGTCCAGGCAGCTACAGGCACAGAGGGAACAGCTGGAAGGAGAGGCCCAGAGCATGCGGCTCGCTCAGCAGGCCCTGCAAGGTGCTCCTCGTGGGGGCTCTCTCTGATCTTCTCCCCCGTCAGAGGATCTCAGTCCCCAGATGTGCTGCTTCCACTCCCCAGTGCCTTGAAGGGAGGCAGACACAGGCCTGGAGCTCACAGGGCTGGACAACTCCTGCCACTTTGTCTGGGAGGGATGGGCACCCACCCCACCTGCTTCCAGGGATGGGCCCAGACACCAAACTGGGCTGTGGCCACAAGATCAGCAAGCTGGCTCCCTGCCCCTCCCCTATGCTCCCTGGTCAGCCCGCCCGGCCTGGGGTGGCCTGGTCATAGCAAGTATAAGGTGAGAACTTAGGACGCACACAGTGAGGCAGGGAGTGCTTTGTCTCCGGGCTCTGGCAGCCTCCTCAGAGCAGGTGGCTGTCCCTCCATGGGGCTGGCACTCCACAGGGGGTTCGTAAGGGCCACAGGGGTTCCATGCTGTGGGGGCCTCGTAGCCAGCCCCTGATGCACCTGTCACTTCACAGTGGAAATGCAGCAGCTGAAAAGTTCCTGGGAGGTCCAGGAGACAAAGCTACAGTGGGACATGGAGAAGCTTCAGCGGCAAGTGGCGCAGCAGGAGCGGGAGGGGCAGCTGGCCCTGGAGAGTCAGGTGCTGGCCCACCATGAGGACCTGGCTCGGCTCCAGAGGGAGAAGGTCTGCTTCTGTTGGGCCACCCAGCTGCCTGGTCACTTCCCTGGGGTCTACCATGTCCTAAAATGCAGCAGACAGCTGGGGGCGGGAGCCTAGGAGACCAGCCAGGAGACAGAGGTGCCCCAGCCATGCCGTGGCTAGGGCCAGAAGAGGACTCTTCCAAGTTCGAGTGAGCCTGAGCCACCCAGAGCCTGGGGCCTGTGTGCCAAAGAGCCCAGACCTCGTGCAAGCTGACCTGGCTGCAGTCTGAGGGCCAGTAGCTGGAGGGAGGTTTCCCTGCAGGTCGTGCTTGACATATTATACATCTCATGAATGTGGAGGCTCTGGAGGGGGTTATGAGCCACTACATAAACGTGGGAGGGCAGATGGAGAGACTCGGGTCCTGCTTTGGTGTCATCATGTGAGACAAGTGTGATATAGCTGGAGTGGCCAACCTCTGGGGACCTGTCCTGACCTGCCGTCTGTCCCATGAACCAGGTCTCACTTAGGACCTGCTGGTCTCACATGTCCTGACCTATGCAGCCATCACAGCCTGTCCCTTTGTGTTGGCCCAGGAGAACCTGAGTCTGTCTCTGACAGAGGAGAAGGAAGTGGCAGCTCGCCGGTTGGAACAGGAGAAGAAGCTGGTGGCAAAGAATGCAGCCAAGAGTGAGGCTCTGAAGGATGAGATTCAGAGCCTGAAGCATGAGAGGGATGAGAGTCTCCTCCAGCTGGAACATGAGATGCAACAGGTGACAGGGGACTATGAGGCAGCAGGAAACATGCACATCAACATCACCATGCCTTCTCTCACCCAGCAAGAGGGCTATGAGGGCAACCTTTCTAGGTCACTGCTATTGCAACTATGGTCTTCCACAGAAGTTCTGGTGGACAGACATCCAACCCCCTGCTCATCCATCCAGCAACCCATCCATTCATCCACCCATCAATCCATCCATCCATCCACCCATCCACCCATCAATCCATCCTTCCATCCACCCACCCGTCATCCATCCATCCATCCACCCATCAATCCATCCAGCCCATCAATCCATCCACCCATCCACCCATCCGTCATCAGTACACCCATCCATTCACTCATCCACCCTTCTGCGCATCAATCCTTCCACACATCCATCATCTAATCCATCCATCCATCCACTAATTCATCCACCCACTAATCTGTTCACTCATCCACCCATCAATCCATCCACCCATCCATCCACCCATCAATCCATCCACCCATCCACCCACCCATCATCCATCCATTCACCTATCCATCCATCCATCCATCCATCCATCCATCCATCCACTAATCCATCCACCCATCCACCCACCAATCTATCCACCCATCAATCCATCCATCCACCCATCCACCCATCCACCTCTCTACCCATCAATCCATCCATGCATCCATGCATCCATCCACCCACCCACCCATCCATTCATCCACCAATTCATCTATCCATCCACCCATCAATCCATCCATCCACCCACCAATCCATGCATCCATATCCATCCACCCATCCATCTACCAATCCATCCACCCATCTATCCATCCATGTACTTTACTGTCCCTCCATTTATCTGTCCATCATCCATCCATTCACCTGACTTGCCATCCTTCTATCTATACACCCAGCTGATGTCCCATGTACATGGCCATCTATCCACATGCCTAATTTTCCATTCACACACCTAACCACACATCTATCCATCAATTTGCTTAAATATCCATCCAACTATCCATGCACCCAACTATCCACCCATACATTCATGTGACTATCCATCTATCTAACCACTCACTTGACCATCTATCTATCTATCACATCCTTCCTTCTATCCACATACTCATCTGTCCATCCATATCCACCATCCATCTCTGTGTCTGATCATCCATCCACCTGATCAGTCAACCAGTGTATAGAGAGCTGACTGAGCAGAGGCACAGAGGTTGGGCCATGTTACACAGAGCGAAAAGGCCCCATCGACCCCACTCAGGACAAGGGCTGCCTCTGGGGTGATGTTCCTCCCCAAGCAGGGGTGTGCAATCAGGAGCACACCACATCCTCGCAGAGGCTTTACTACCCACTCTTCTGCTGCAGCCTCTCCTTAAAGAGGCCTCTGAGCCTCACAAGCACCATGTCCCCCAAATCCCTCCAGGCCCTGACCCTGAAAGAAGAAGAGGGGAAGCTACTGAGGGAAGAGCTCTTCAGGTCCACGCAGGAGCTGGAGCAGGTGCGGCAGGAGGCCCAGAGCCGGCATGAACAAGCCGAGGTGAGCCCTGGGGGCCCAAGCAAGACCCTGAGCACCCAGCCTGGCAGGCGCAGGCGGATCCCCAGATGCACCCCCTTCCTGCCTGGTCCCAGGGACACAGCCCCTTCCATCCTGGCCCCCTGAGCCTGAATGTCCCTCGGGAAATATCCAGGTCTCCTTCTGGAAGGAAACACTGTCTTAATGGGAATGAAAGACCCAAAGAACCAAAGCTGGGGGTGGGTGGGGGCTGTGAGAATCGGTCCCTGCTCCCCAGCAGTGGGCTTGGCCAGGAAAAATCCAGAGAGAGGAGGGCCTGGGGCCACAGGCAAGCCAGTAACAGAGAAGGGCGGAACCCAGACCTGGGCCCCAGCCAGCCCCACAGACATCCAGCTCTGCCCATCTGTGCACCTGAGCTGCCCTTGGAATGGAACTGCAGTAAACAAGTGTGAGGCCTCTAGGGCCAGCTTGTTAGATGCCTCTGAAGGAGAAACCCAACCTGGGAAGTCCAGCACTGTGCCCGAGGCAGACCTTCACTGGGAAGGATGCCCACAGAGAGTCCCAAGCTGAGCCGGAAGAGAGGCATCCCTGAGGGATGAGGAGTGGGAGAGACCCTGTAGGGACTGGCCCACCACTGCATTGAGGCTTCCTTGGGCAACCGACTGGGTCACCTGGGACCCTGGACTCCACCAGGAGCCCATGTCAGGGGTCAGGGCAGGCAGCAGCAACTAGGACTTGGAGTGGGGGCCATGACCCTGGGGGCCCTGTGCCTCCACCGATGGGTGGGACACCCACAGCTGTGTGCCATGGGGGGGCCTCCGCCAGAGTGTCTCTTCACTCTCCTCCCCCCACCCCATGGTTGCCTGACACGGTCACTAGGAGAAGAGCTGCCTGGAGGGGCTCCTGGCACCCAGGAAAGTCTCATCCAGGAGCCTCCCTCCCTGGAGCCCCTGCCACACTCCGTCCCACCCTTAGCCTGGGTGGCCCTTCCATGGGCACAGCTGGGAGGAGTGGAGGCCCTCCTTCCTCCCATCCCCACTGAGCTGCCCCCAGTCCCATCCATGGTCAGGGAACCAGGAATGCCCCCGCCCCAGACCCCGGGAGCTGACACCCCAACTCAGAGAGGGCTGGCTCAGGAGGATTCCCTCATGCTGGCTCCAAGTCTCTGGCTGGACTGGGGATGGCCCGCCAGCCAGCAGGGACCTCGTTAGGGGTCCTTTTGGCACCTTGGCCTGGAAAATTAAAACCCACTGAGGACTGAGAGAGGAGGGATGCCAGCTAAAGGAAGCCGGCTGTGGGATCAGAAAGCACCACTGGTGGGTGGAGGGGCTGGCTGGAGGTATGCGGTCGCTCACAACCCTCCCAGGGCTTCCAGGGGAGACCTGTCCTGGAGGCACAGCCAGACCCGGCCACCCAAGGTGATACCTGTCACGGGGGAGGGACAGCAGGGGCCCAGGGTGGAGGGGGCCCCAGTGAAGCCTGATGGAGCCCCAGCCCACCAGCACCCTTGCTCTGCGGCAGCCACCGAGTCCTGGCAGGGGTAGTGGGGAGGCCTCTTAGAGACGCAGCATAGGGCCAGTAGCGTGGGCACCTGCACCTCCTGGAACAGGAAGTCAGCTCCATCCCCTACCCTGGAGGCCCAGACCACCCTGGGAACAGGCAGGAGGGAGGAAGTCATCCTGGCAGGGAAGCAGGTAGGCCTCATGGTAAGTAGGCAAGCCGGTGCTGTCCTTACTCAAGGACAAGGAAAGCTTCGAGCACGGCTGCCGAGCCTGGGGCCCAGAGGCCCCTCACTGCCTCCACGTGCCCACCAGTGAGCGCTGGACAGGAACCTCCTGAGACCTGAGGCCCCAGGAGGGCAGATTCGGGGTGAGCAATGTCCCAGAGGAATGTTTGGGCTGCCTGAGTGGCCTGCATGGTCTCTACGGGGGTGGTCCAGCAGCCACTTTCCAGATGCATCTGTGGTGACTACATGTTTAGGCTGACAGTGACGTGGGTGTCCCCTAAGGCCCCCACCTATGTGAAAGTTCGGGGAACCAAGGCTGAAGGGCCCCTGTGTTCACCCGGACTCAGGGACAGGGCCTCCCCCTTCCCCACCACTGCCATGTCTTCTGAACTGGGGTCTGCCTTTCTGGCCCTACGCTGAGGGGCAGGGTCCCACAGAGTAGGACTAGAGGCCCTTTGTCTGGGAAGGGTGAGCCCCTTGCACTGACCGCAGAGGATGCCCCAACCACGGGGCCGTGGGACCCGGGGGGGCTTCTCCCATTTCCAGCCAGCCAGCGAGGGTGGAGGTCCTGAGCTCCTGGGCATGAACGCTGAGCCTACTGCCAGCCCCAGGAGTCCCGAAGTCGGTGATATTTGAGGGCAGGGCCCTCTTGCTGCCAAATGGCTATTCTTGACCCCTCAGCCAGGTGGGCCCAACAACAACATTTTAGGGATGAGAGAGGTCAGTGCTTGAGTCCCTGACTGGGCCACTGCAGCCGACCCTGCCCTGGCCTTGGGCTGGAGACCCCAGAGGAAAGGCGTGGGTGGCAGGGTCAGCCCCTCCCTGTGGGGAGACCCCTCTGGGGCTTCCTCACCCTGTCTCCTGGGTACCTGGCATCGGGAGCAATGGCAACTGTTGGCGTGAGGACATTGACCTGGAGTCCCAGAGCGGGCTCTGTCCCCGGCCACCTGAGACGGCCCATGTGAGGACAGCGTCTGGCTGCCCGCATGGGCTTCAGCTGACCACCAGCTGCCCAAGCCTCGGGCTGCCCGTGGATGCCGTGGCCGGCTTGCTGCTCCCTCCAGGCCACCGTCAGCGCCACGACAGCGGAGCTGAAGGCCCTGCAGGCCCAG
The DNA here is from genome assembly GCF_002288905.1 of Enhydra lutris kenyoni. Lineage (NCBI taxonomy): Eukaryota > Metazoa > Chordata > Mammalia > Carnivora > Mustelidae > Enhydra > Enhydra lutris. The sequence goes on from NW_019154085.1 coordinate 47,003,521, forward strand.
TTTGAGGATGCCATCTCTGCCCATCAGAGAGAGGCCACGGCTTTGGGCGAGAGTCTTCGGGAGATGGCAGCAGAGCGAAGCAACGCCAGGAGAGAAGTGAGGGGGTGTCAGGGGGGAGGGGCAGAGGCAGTTCCAGGAGAGCCGGGATGCCGGGAGTGGGGAGAGAAGGCCTTCCCGACAGGCAGGTGTGACTCAGGGAGCTGGGAGGGGAAAGCTGGACCCTTGGCCCAGAGACCCCTCCATCCTACCAGCCCTGGGAAGAGCCTTGGTGAGGTGGTGCTGGCCAGGCCCCGCCTACAGGCAGCATGGGGTATAGACCCCAGGGGACCGGGTATCAGGTGAGGCGATGCTGCCTGGGGGTGACTGGGGTAGAGGGGCAGAAGTGTGGGGGTTTTGTGGGGTTTCCAGGGGCGGCCATGCATGGACCTGGCCAAGGAGTCGAGGTCAACACAAGGCCCCCAGGAGCCACGTGACAGTGTCCTGTGGTGGGGAGAGTCCTGCGCAAGGCAGGCCAAGCTTCAACACAGCAGGCAAGCAAATCGGGGAGGTGTTTCTGAGGGAGCTGTGACAGGACCTGGGGAGCCTGGAAGAGGGGAGGGCAGGAGGGCACAGGGATTTGGGCAGGGGGAGGGTAAGTTATAGCCCAGGTGGGGCCGTGGGAGGGTAGGATTTGTGCTCTCCCTGGGCAAGGAGCCAAGGCCGCAGGCAGCAAGCATGCTGACCGGGAGCTCAGGGGAGCACAAGCTCGGACCAAGCAGCAGAAAGGAAAGGGGCTCCTCAGCCCTCCCCCAGCCCCCCAGGGGCAGGCCCCAGCAGTAGAGGGAGGGGGAGGGAGAGAGCATGATTTAACATGACAGGCTGTTTACTTTGGCCCCCAAAGAGAAAGGTCTCCTTTCAACAGATTTCAAAGTCAGGCCCGGTCAGCGACCACACGGAGAAGCAAAATGAGATTTTAAAACTAGGGGCTGCAGGGGAGGGGCCGGGAGACTGGGGGCACATTTGTTCTGGAGAAGTGAAAGAAGAAAGCACAGGCCTCCTGAGAAGTTTGGGTTCCCAGAGAGGGGGGCCCCCAGAAAGGAGAGGGAACCCCAGAAAGGAGAGGAAACCTCAGAAAGGGGAGGGTCCCCCAGAAAAAAGAGAGAAGCCCCAGAAAGAGAAAGAGCCCCCAGAAAGGAAAGGGAACGCCAGAAAGGAAAAGAGCCCCCTGGAAGGGAGTGGAGGAGCAGGAGGCTGAGGCGAGAGGACAGGAGCAACAAGCCAGGGAGCAGCAGCCCCGAAGAGCCTCCCAGGCGCCAGGCTGGCCCAGTTGCCATGGAAACCATAACTTTCCACAGCCTTTAAACTGAAGGACGGTCCAGGCTTCTCACGGCCCTGCCTAGAGCGCCACACGCGTGTGCACACACACACACGTGAATACACAGCATGGTTCGTACTCACGCACACCCCCATGCACACACGGGCACACACATGACAGTACGCACGTGCATATACACGTGCACTCATGTGCGGACACAACCCTCCCAGGGAAACACATATGGACACCGCAGAGCTCACACAAATGTGCAACGAGCCACACACGCTACCACGCACGCCTACACGCACCCGTTACGCACGTGGACGTGGGCACGCACGTGTGCAGAGGCACAGGCCTCATCCTCACCCGTGCTACATCCATACACGCGTGTGCACAGAGCGCACATGCGTGTGCTCACACACATACACAGGTCAGATCCTGTCACAGCCCCTCCCCTGCTTTCCCTCTGGCCGTGCAGAGTCCTGGAGCCCCTTCCCTGCAGGAGGTTTCAAAAGACGCTGTTTATACGATTTCTAGTAAAGAAATAATTATTATAATCACATTAAGTGATTTGACTGTAAAACTCCCGTCCGAGGCCGCTGTTCTCATGAGGGGGGCAGGCGGTCGCACAGGGGGAGGGGCCCTTCTCCTGCTTTGTTGTGCTTGTTTTCATCTCCTTGCCCTGGGAAATGAAAACAGTTTCTTGTAAGATGGATAGGGCCTTTCGCTGGTCCTTGACCTTCCTGGTGGATTTTTGCTGAGCTCTGCGGAAACTGCTCCACACGGTTGTGGCTCCCATATGTGGGGGTGGAGGGGGAGCAGAGGAGGGGCTCAGGCCCTTCCCCAAAACAGAACAACAATAACCGCGGGTGGACACAGGAGCCAGGCTGGACAGAGGCCTGGGCAATGTCCCGCTGGAACAGCCAGCAAAGCGGGGTTTGCATTTGGCAAACCAGCGCCTTGACATTGCTCAGAATTCTTGTGGCTTCCCTTCTCTCGGCCCGCTGCCGGCCTCGTCCACCTCCTCCTCAGGGCCAGCCCGGCCTGCACGGAGCACTCTCTAGAGGGTCCTGCCCAGGGCCGGAGCGCAGGCCAGAGAGGCAGGAGACAAGAGGTCCTGGCCCAACCTGGCAATCTCTGACCCCATGGCCCACGTGCTGAAGGATGGGCTGGCCCTTCCCCGGGTCTGCACTCTCCTCCAGGGCCCCCTCCAGGGCTTAGGGGAGGGCGTGGTGCTGACATGAGGCACCCCGTGTCCCAGGGCAGCATGAAAGCAGCTCCCAGCCCTACCAAGCTCTGGCCTCACATAGAACCCCAGAATCGGCAGGCCCTGCCTAGAAGCCCCAGGAGGGCGTGGAGGGTCCTGGTGTGGGGAGGACAGTGCGATGGGGGTTCCCTTCTGGGCCTGGAACGGGTCTGACAGGGACAGGGGACAAGGACTCACACCCACAGCGTCTCCCAATCCTTGGGTCTGCTTGTAGAAGCTAGAGTCTAGGCTGCTGAGCCCTGAGACTGAGGTGGCTGTGTGGCACATGGCTCCCGCTGGCCCCAGAGCCCGCCCACCTGGAGCCCTGCCGCCCCCCACCCCTTGCATTTAGGGTGTCCGTGTTTCTGTGGGGCACTATGCATAGAGCACTCATGCAACGGACAGTGCCTGCTGCCCAAGTCGTTGGACAGCCTGGCCCCAGAGGACCTTCTAAGGGACACTACCCAGAGACCCAGCCTCCCCCGGCCTCCCGTAAGATAGGGAAATGACGGCCAAGGGGGAGGGTGTGCCCACAGCCATGCAGGGATCGGGAGCTCAGGCCCCTGGCCCTGCTGCCCACATCGGGGTGCACAGTGGCCCTATGCCACACCATCACTGAAGGGGACAGCAGGTGGGGCAGGCCATCAAGCAGAGGCCACCGGACCTGGGTGTGGGAGGATGTGTGGGCTGACCAGTGACCAGCATCCCTGGAGCCCAAGGATGGGGTGGGGCAACACCAAGGCCAGGAGGGTCAGAGAGTCACCTCCTGGGGCTCAGGGATCAGACCCCGTGAACCACCCCGTGGCCTCACAGCATTAGGTGAGGTGACTCCCCGGGTGGGCAAATCCAGGTCATCTGCTTCTCCTTTAAGCCCTTGGAAACACAAGGCCAGAGCCTGGCCCCTAGCCCCTGCTGCCTGCCCCCAGCGGGGCCGTATAGCCCATGCTCCTCCCCTAGGCTGAGAGGCTGCGGGCCCAGCTGGACGAGGCCCAGGAGGGGCTGGCTGTGCTGCACCAGGAGCTTCGGGACAGCGAGGAGAGCCGGGAGGGACTTCGCTGGGAGGTCCTGGAGGCCCAGCGGGCCCTGGAAGATGAGGCCCGCGAGAAGGACGTGCTGCAGCGCTCCAATGCTGAGCTGCGGGCCGCCATATGCAGGGCTGAGAAGGAGAAGGCCAGGTACCTCCCCTTGGAGCCTGCACGGCCCCGAGACTCATCCCGGGGACAAAGGATGTGGGATGTGGGACCATCTCCCGATCTCCCGTGGGCCAGATGGTGGTGGGGTGAACTCAGGGAGCCGAACAGGGTGCCGGCTGCCTGTCTGAAGGGCTGACCCCTCGGGAGGGGAAGGCCGAGATACCAACACAGCGGTCCCGCCCTCGATGCCAGACTGGTCCCACATGGCCAGCAGGAGACGGCCAAGGGCTGGAGAGCAGACTGAGGCTGAGGGGCCTGGTCCGGGGCTCTGGGGACAGCGAGGCTGGCACCGCAGCCCTCGCAGTAGGGTGGCAGTGGGGCTGCTGCTGGACATTGGGTCTCTGGGAGTGTGGCTGGAGAGAGGAGCATGGCAGGGGGACACGGAAAGGGACAGAGCCAGTTGGGCGTTCAGCCCTCATCTACCCCAAAGGTGATAGGGAGGCAGCCCCAAGAAGGCTGGGCCCTGGGACCCTGGAGAAACAAGCCACAGGAGAGGCATCAGGCCAGAGTGGGGTGGGTGGCAAGAAGTCTCTGTGTGGGATGCGATGCGGGATCCCCTGCCTGTGACCCATGGCTCAGTTTCCAGAGGTCCAAGGAGGAAGGGGAGCAGAAGGTGCTGGTCCTGGAGGAGGCCCGGGCCGTGGCCCAGAAGGAGGCCTGTGAGCTGCGGGCCAGTCTGAGGGAGGTGGAGCAGGCCCAGGCAGATGCACGCCGGGAACTCCAGGAGCTGGGCAGACAGGTGAGGGCCGCCATCCTGCAGCCCTGCGCCCACAGAGGTGTCCCCACCCCCACCCCCAGGCCCCAGGGCACACACTGGCTGGAGCAGGAGCTCCAGGACAGGGCTTTGCTTCCTGTGGCTCTGGAATATTCTGCCCCCATGCTGGAAGCTGCCTGCCAGAGGGCCCTACCCAGACCCATGGGGCTCCTGGTTCCATGTGCCCCAGGGGGGTACGGACCTAATGGCTGAGAACAAGCACTTGGACGCTCATGGACCCTGTGGATCAGGAATTCAGCCAGGGCGCAGAGGGCATGTGCCAAGAACACTCCACAGTGGGGCCTTGTGGGCAGGGCCCAGCCGGCCTGCAGCGACAGGCTCATGGGCCCCACGGCCAGGCTGGCTGTCAGCTAGGGCGTCCCCCAGGCTCCCTCATGGCTTCCTCCCTGCATGGCCACCTCGGGCTCAGAAAGCACCTCGGCTTCCAAAGTCAAGAGCCACTTGTGCTGAGTTCACGGCGGGGTGGGGCAGGGGGGTGGCCCACAATGGCTCAGACAAGAGCCCAAGATGCCCCTTGAGGCTGGAACCCTTTTCAAGCCTCTGTGGCCCTGTCAGACTTCCTCAGACTTGGAGCGGGTCGTGAGATGCCCTGTGCTCCCTCCAGACCAGGCATCTCCTTCACCTCCCTCCTTCCACCCCCACAGTCCTCCTGTAAGGAAGGTTCTAGTACCTTCCTTTTCATGTGAGCCCACGGAGGCTCGGAGAGGTAGTGGAACGAGGCACTCTGTGAGTGAGAGCCGGTGAGGAGACCAGAGCAGCACCCCTGACACCGACCCCAGCCCACTCCTGCCCACATGGTGTCCTGGCTCCAAGGGCACCCCCACCTCCAACACCTAGAGTGTGGGTGCTGCATCAAAGGAGGGTGACGCCCCAGAACATGTGAGCAGAGGCAGGGGTCCAGAAGGACCCTGGCAACCCCATGCTCACTCACAGGTGAGCATGCTGGAGGCTGAGAACTGGAGAAAGAGCCAAGAGGTGATCCAACTGCAGGTCCAGGGCGCACAGGGCACCCAGCACCAGCAGCAGCAGCAGCAACAGAGTCAGCAGGAGGTGCTGCAGATGCAGAGGCTGGCCGCGGAGGCCGAGGCAGCCCACGATGGTGCCCGGAGGGAGGTAGGAGAGCTGAGCAGCCGGCAGAGGAGGCACCAGTGCTGCCTGAGGGGCTGGGGTCCAGGGCCACCCGGCCCGGCTCTTGCCCACGTGCACTTCGTGGGTCCACGTGCTCATCTGTCCCACTTCCCAGCGAGGCTGGATGCAGCCAGGGTGGAGGGACAGGGGCTCTGACTGACCCAACACCATGGAAGTGGTGACCCCTGCATCTCCTAGCGTTCTTGTGTTTTAGAAAGGGACAGCCTCACCCAGGTGACAGGAGCGTTCTGAGCTGGAAGACAGTCAGGGACCCCTAAAATGCCCATTTCTTAAAGAGCCTCAGGATTCAGAGCATACACCCACACCCACACCTGCCCACGTGTGTCCCCCCGGCCCTGACCATGTGCTCACATGCACACACTCTACCACCAGCTCTCTCCCTGCAGGCCCGTGTCCTCCTGCCCCTACAGCAGCTGGAAAGGCCCTCTGTCCAGGCCTGGCTCTGTGTGCTGCCGGTGGCCAGGTGGCCTCGTACCTACCCCTGCTCACAGCCTGGCCTGCCCAGGATCCCCCAGTTCAGACCCAAAGTCATGCAGACAGTGGCTTCATTGACCAGAAAACACGGACTCCCCTCCCACGACCTGTGTGGCCACTGTGTGACCTGCAGCCCCTCACCTCCACCTGGGAATAGAGTCATTGGCACTGTGGCCACCCAGATAGGAAACTAGACAAGGCCCAGCCCTGCCCCCGGCCCAGGCCTCCACCCTAGGACTTACAGTCTGGTGCAGGCTCTGTGGCCTCCAAGTCTGTCACTTCCCTGGGGTGACAGTGCTGCTATCGGTCCTGCCATCACTCAAAAGTGTTTACAGGGCATGTCGTGTGGCTGAAGGTACACATCCCAGGGGCATGGAGCACAGGTCAGGCCGTGAGCACGGTCTGCAGTAGCAGACAGGCAGTCTAACCGGGAATGATGGGATGGGCTGCTACAGATGGGCAGTGGGTCAAGGAGGGTCCCTCTGCGCCTAGCCCAGGCCACCAGAGAAGAGAGGGGAGCAGGCCCAGCAGAGTACCCATGGGGAGGGCATGCCCAGGGGGCTGGAGTAACTCGAGAAGGGAGGAAGAGTGGCCCAGGCCAAGAGAGGCAGGGAGCAGGCCACCCAAGCCCAGAGCCTCCCCCTCTTGACCCCCGTGCTCCACGGGCTAGGCAAGGCTGTAGGGGCTGGGAAGCCCTCGACGGACCCACTGTGTTGGCACTTAGAAACCCGTGTCATTGTGTCAGGCACCCTGAGGCTCCCCTGCCCTGGGCTCAGGAGGACGCTGACCCAGCCTGTGCCCCCAAAGGCCACAAGCACGGAGCTGGCTACAAGTGGAACTGGGGCAGGCCTGGGGTTTTCCCGTTTCTGCCAGGATGTTCTCCATGGTCATGGGTGTCCTTCCCCACCTGGGCTCAGGGTCCCCACTGCCAAACATGGACCGGGAGGTGGGTCCAAGGGCCCCTCGCTGTGATATGCTGATGGGGAGGGTCTGAGGGACTCCCTCAGGAGAGGTCAGGACAAGAGGCCTGGGGGCAGGGCTTCGAGGGCAGGGGACTCTGGGACGGCCTCACATCCTTCCCGCAGGTCCTGAGGCTGCAGCAGAGGCTGGCGGAGGTAGAGGCTGGAGCGGAGGCCCAGAAGCAGCGGCTGGAGGCACGTCTCTGCCAGAGCCAGGGCGCCGAGCACACTCTCCGGGCCGAGCTTCGCACCACAACCAGGAGGCTGCAGCAGGCCCATGGGGCAGTGGAGGGGCTGCGGGCTCACCTGGACAAGGCCTGTGGCCAGATTCACAGGCTGGAGCAGGAGCTCGCTCAGGCTGAGGGTGCCAGGCGGGATGCGGAGAGCCAGCTGGGCCGGCTGTGGTCCACGCTTTGCCGTGGCCTTGGGCTCCAGGGACAGAGGCCCTCGGGCTCCCCCAGTAAAGGTCAGTGTCCTCAGTGGCTTCGGGTGGGCTCCTGTCCTGGCTTGGCACCCACTTAGGACACAGCCCCCCACAGGCCTCACGACCCACACCGTGAGGGGCCTAGACCCCCATGTTCCCCCCAACTCCCTGGGGATGGGGGCTGTCACTGCATCCCCACCCCGTTCCCTCAGCTGACCCCGTCCTGCAGGCTCAGATGGCATCCAGGCTCGCTCCGCACAGCAGAGGGCCAGCCTCCCCGGCCGGTCCTGCTCACCGCCGCGATGGTCCTCCCCTGCACCCGGGGACCCCAGCCCAGAGGTGGACATAGCCTCCGTGCGGGACGCCCTGTGGGACCTGGCACAGCAGCTGCGGGACACCCAGAAGGAACGAGTAAGGGGGTGGAGAGCACATGCCCCGGGGCCCCTGAAATGGGAGGAAGCTGCTCATCGCTCTGCTGTCCATCTGTCCATCCATCCCAGGCATGCTGAGACCCTGGAGGAGCCTTGTGGGTCCCTGGGCCCCTCAGTGTTCACACTGTCCTTTCTTTGGCCTGAGAAATAGCAGTAAATACCATGGTGTCCCACAGACCAACTGCCCCAAATGGCCCAGCTCCTCTCTTCCTCCAAATGGGAGTCACTCTGATGCCCACAGGGGTCCAGATCAGCGCGCCGAACCCCCCAAGCCTCCCACCCGACCCCTCAGCCCTCCCTTCCCTCCCAGGCCACCCCCCGATCTGGGTCCTTCCACCTAGGATGACTGGCACTTCCAAGCGGTAAGCCTGACTGGCCAGCTGAGCAAGGCAGAGAGTGAGAGCGCCCGAGCCCAGAGCCGTGTGGGGCAGCTGAAGACGGCGCTGGCAGAGGCTGAGGGAGGTGAGCTCCCTTCCCTCAACCTGCCCTCAGGGAGCGCTGTGCAGGGCCCACCACCACCTCAGGGGTTCCTGGGCGCCTCACCCCTGCTGCTGGGTGTGTGCAGTCCTGGGAGCTGCTCAGGCTTGGGCCATGGGGGCCACACCAGACCTGTGTGCCTCCCTGGGATGTGGCTGGCACGGGCCAGCTGGCTGGCTGTTTTCTCAACAGCAGCCTCCCCATCACAGGGGAATAAAGTCCAGAGACCCCACGGGGCCTCTATGTCCTCCTGCCACACTGGCCTCTTACAGACCCTACCTCAGGGCCTTTGCACAGACTGTGGAGGGACCCTCTTTCACTGACAGTCATGAGGCCCATCTCCGCATCAGGTCTCTGACCCCTGTCCCTGTCCCCTCAGAGAGTGCCCTGCCCTGCTAGCACCCCAACTGCATTACTGTCCTCTGCCCCCCCCCCCATTAGCAGGTCTGCCTGGAAGGTGGGCCCAGGGCCTAGTACAGTCTCAAAGGAGGAACGTCTGTGGAAGGAAAGAAGGGGGAGAGAAAGAGAAGTAGGCAGAGGGAGCCAGGACCCCAGACCCGCCCCCAGGGATCCTTGAGCTTCAGATGGGAGGAGCCGGGAGTCGTCAGAGGGGGGCCTCTCCAGCAACCCCTTCCAGGTGCCAGACACTCAAACTCACCCAGCCTCAGTCTCCTGGCCTGTGAAACGGGCAGGGGCAGTCCCGCATGTGGCCACCCCACAGAGCCTGGGAGCCAGGCAAGCCTCTGCCACACAGCTCGGCGCCAGGCGGACCGTGAGAGGAGCAGTGCGCAGGTGGCGCGGGCCCTGCGAGAGGAGGCGCTCGGAAGGCTGGAGCTGGAGCACCTGGCGAGCATGCGGGCGGCCAGCTGGGAGAAGCGGAGGCTGCAGGTGGGGCCCTTGGCCAGGGAGATCAGAGAGCGAGAGGAGACTGGGAGGGCTTCTGGGGGACGGGGGTCCCTATGGGCAGAGGCACAACTGGGACAGAGCAGGTGGCCTCGAGGGACATGGGGGCCCCACAGAGCTCATTAGGGTCCCTGGTAGAGCTTGTGGAGGTGGTCCCTACCCTGGTAGAGTTGTGGAGGTGGTCCCTACCCTTATTTTACAGACTGAGGAAGTAGACCTGGGTAGGGAGAGACTTGGCCCCCGTGGCGGACCCTCAGCTTCCCCAGCCCATCCTTCTCTCTGTGGCCACACCGGCAGACCTACGGTGACACCGGCCCAGCCTTGGAGCCTTCTGTGGGGTCACACTTATGCCACACTGCAGGACAGGCTTACTGTGTCACTCAGATGTAAGATGTCACATAAGATGAATTGGGGTAAATGTCCCCCCATACAGGCTTTGTGCTGTGAAGGTGGCCTTGGGTCCCCTGCTTTCAAGGAAGGATGCTGGGCTGGAGGTGGGGAAGGTCTGGCTGGACAGGGGAGTCCTGCACCCCACACAAGGTCACAAGTCAAAACAATGCTGGGAGTGGGCCAGAGCACCAGACCCCCGCCCACCCTACAGGACTAGGCTGGGGAGCAGGGGGTCTGGGCGGTTGAAGCTCCAGCCTGCCATTTCCAGAAAGCTCTTTGAGGCCCTCGGGGGCACAGGGACCAGCACATGAGGGGAGGGAACACAGGCTCCCCAGATGTATCTCAGGGAATCAGGGTCCCTGGCCCTGCCCTGGAAAGATTACGCTGATGGGAGCAGCAGAGGAGAGGGGCCGAACAGGACCTGGGGGGCAGGACGGGCAGTCTTAGCCCCACAGACCCAGAGACCTGGCACTGCCAGATCTTAGAAGGCGAGGTGGCTCGGCTGGTATGCGGGAGTGGTGGGCTGGCCAAGGCCCTTGGGGCCCTGAAGGCAGCCCGCCCCTCAGAGGGCTCAGAGAGCAGGTGCAGAGCCTGGTGGTCCTCAGAGTCCTGGGTCCACTGTGGGACCCAGAGCCCATGAGGAGGGGCCTCCTGTGGGGCGAGGGACGGGGGCAGAGGTGGACCTGCAGAGAAAGCACCAGGGAGCTCGGGAGGCTGGGACTGAGACCCAGCCTGGAATCTGTGAGGATACCTGGAGTCCCGAGGTTCAAAGGCCCTCTGCTGGGGAGGGCTTGGAGGGGCAGTGGTGAGGCCCGGGGGTCTGGCTGGGCTTGTGGCCAGACTGGTAAGATACCCGAGAGATGCCAGGGCCCGAGCAACTGGAGCAGGTGGGCTGAGGCTGCGTTCACATGTGTGTCTTCTGTGCACACTTGAAAATAACGTTTTCTGTTTGCACGTTACACACTTCGAAATACATCTTAAATATGATACTCCACATCGGATCCGTCTCCAGAGTTCATCAAAGCTAGGAGTGATGTGTTGAATTTTGCCACTACAGTTGGGGCGGGGGACATCTTTCATTTCTAAGAGTCTTGGGTTTATAGATTTCTATGGCATGTTCTTCAGAATTTGAAGTTTCTTGGCCACTCGGACTTAGCACCTGGAGGACCGAGTGCCACTAAATGCTGTTTGCCTGGAGTTCCACTGCGCCCGCCTCCTCCCACAGGGCTCCTCTGCCCTGCCCTGAGTCCTGGCTCTGCCCTCCCCACCCCTGTAGGTTTTCAGTCATTTCCTCAGCCTGGCCTTGGCTCTGAGCCCCTCTGGATGGAGTCTCTGCCTTTTCCAAGGGAATTTACCCCACTTACAAGTTTTGCAGTAATTTCCACACTCTGGTTCTCTCTGACTGCTTGCTGATTTAATGCTTCCTCATGACTTCCATTCCATCCCTTTATCTTAGGGTTATTTGCTCCCCTTGGCCTTTCGTGGTGGTGGGGGAGTGTTACAACAGTACGCATGACAACAGATGCTGCCCTGTGCTGGGCAGGGGGACCCCTTCTGGCAGCCCTCCCCCCAGCTGCTAGGCTTCTGCACCTGTGCCTGGAGGATTACGGAGACTATCTCTCTGCAGGGGCCCTGTCCTGCTCCAGACTGCCCGCCTCCACCTTCCTTCTAGGTGCCCAGTGGGGGTCCATGAAGGGCCTGCCCTGAACCTGAACCCCCTGCCCTCCGCAGACCCCAAAGGCTTTCTACTCACAGCAGCCCAACCATGTATGCCTTTTGCCCGCTCCACAGCCATTACCACAGACGGAGGGCGCACCCATCTATGGCTCCCAGTCCTGCAGGCCAGAAGGCCCTGCCGGCAGGACTCCACATCCCGGGATGGGCCAGGCTGCGCCCTCACCTGAGGCTCTTGGCAGAAGCCCCCACAGGCTCCTGGCAGCCTTCCCCCAATCTGAGGACAGAGTGGCTTCTGGAGGCATCTCTGGCCCCGGGCCTGGGCCTTCTTAGGGGCTCTCAAAACACGGCAATGGCCGCAAGACCCTCACACCCGAACCCCACTGCTGCCCCCTGCCACCAGCCTGCGGGGCTCCTGGGGTCAGTCAGGCCCACCTGGATGATCACATCTGCGACGTGACGTAACGTGCTCACAGGTGATCTGGGGGCCGCAGATCCAGGCGGTGCGGGAGCTCTGCCCATGACACCAGGCATCGGCAGTCAGTGCCCCAAGTCCGTGGGCTTGTCGCCTGTGCAGGGGACGTGGGTGAGTGAGCTCGCAGCCCAGCTCTCTGGGAGGGCCTGAGTCTACTTGGATTTCATCCAGTGTTTGCACTATGACCTCATTCTCAGATGGGTTCAAGGAAGGTAAGTGTGTTGGGGGCTGTTTGAACTGTTCCCTCCAGAGTGGGAACCAGAAGGCCCGTTTATCTCTGAAATTCAAAAATGTGCCAAAACATTGACTTGCTCCCTCTGTTGTTTGAGCCTGGGCCTGTGGAGCTCTCTGCAAAATCAAAATCTGTCTTCAGCTGAGGCATGTGATTTCCACTTAAAAAACATCTCTTCTCCCCCTCACCATTCTTTTGTCCCAAAATTCCCTGCAGCCCAACCCTGCTCTCTGGGCCTTGCCCTTTTGCTGCTGTCACCTTCTTGTCCCTGACCCCCCACCCATGTCCCTGAGAACTCACGGTCTTCACCCAGGTTAGCCGATCTGACTGCCGTGTCTTATCCAATCTCTGTCCTCATCGCCCTGGGTCGGTCGTTGTGTTTTTCATCTCGATTGTTCCCACTCCGGCTCCCACCGTGGCATCCCCTTCTTGAGGCAGTCGGTACACATCTTCAGACACCTGTTCCCATTTCTTGCATTAACTCCATTCTCTTTTCATTCAAGACCCTCAGATTCGCTCCCTCAGATTGACTTGTCTCTTGAGCCACAGTTGGTTGCTACTGTCGAGATGTTTTTCTTCTGCGTGGCTTCAAAGAAGGGTATCTGGTCTTGTTCCAAGTCAGGAGTGGGGAGGACCCACCCGGGACTTCACATGTCCCTGTCCAGATATTTCAGGCTGACAGTAAAAGACAGAAAGGGGAGCCCCGGGGGCTGTGGGGTCCATGGGGAGCTGGCAGGACCGAGGAGGAGGCAGCACAGAGAGATTACAGAACTTTCCCACTCCAGGGACTGGGAGGTGAAGGCCCCGTTCTCAGGGGCACAGCTGGCTGTGCTGGGGGGTGTCCTGGGTTCCTCCCCCCAGCACTTGCCTGCCAAGGGGACTGGAGGCCTTGAGGTCTCCCCTGCAGCCTGGGCTCTCTCTGTGTCAGCGTCCCTGGGGTTCTGGCAGGTTTCCCTGTGAGGCTTCCTCACATGGATGCAGATGGCTTGGATGTTGTTCAGATCTTCTCTATCCGTGTGGATTTTTCTCCTTAAGGATTTACTCCATTTTTCAGTGACGTGTAGGTGCTAAAATCTACCAGCATCGTGTCAAGTTGTTCCTAGAATTCTGGTAATTCTCCTATTTTTAGGCCACTTCATTCCATCTGCCTCCAAAGTCTCTGCTCTCCAACCCTAAGGAAGCTTTTTCCAACTTTTGTAACCTGCGGGTAGTTGAGGTGGGCACGTGGGAGGGGAATTCAGACCCACCGGAGGCCCAGAGGCCCCAGGCCCTTTTGACAAACAGCAGATCCAAGCAGGGCTCCGGCCCGTGGCCATACTCCCTACCCCCGCCACCCTCTGCCACTCAGGTGGCCGGGCTGCCAGCGTGGGTTAGAGCATCCAACATGACTGCTTTCACTTTCTGCATCAAATATGACTGCTTTCACTTTCATGGACTGGGTTCTCCCCTGTTTCACATGAGCCAATGTGTTTGTTAAGAGAAAGTTAATTAAAAACATATTTTTCTAATTAAATGGTAGGCTGTGCTATGCAAACAGTAAGATTCTTGTTTGAGAGCAAATCCCTCCCTGTTTCCAGGGCTACCCTGGGAATTCAACAGATCAACCATGCAGAGCCGGGCCCAGAGCATCAGGACACACGCCCCACACCCCCACGCGAGGGTCCTGCAGGCAGCTGGCGGCCTCCAAGCAAGTGTGGTGGGGGACACGGACACCCCTGGGAGAGGCGACCAGTGGGGTCCCACCCCCGTCAGAGGCGGGTCACAGCTTCCCAGGAAAGAGGGGCTCTCGGGGTCCTCGTGGCACTAGTGCCACTGAAACTGTCCAGAGCCACCCTGCGATCTGCTCACGTCTCCCCTTTTCTCCAGAATCCTGGTCCCGGGGCCCAACCGAGCATCCATCCAGTTCCAGCAGCTCCTGGGCTGACAGATGGGGCAGGGCGGGCCACACAGGTGGGCAGGGTCCCCCTGGCCAGATGTGATGCCCTGAGCCCTGCAGGGTGCCCAATTTCTCCAAGTTTGGGTGTTCCGATGATTTTCTCTTCATACAATGAACTGGTGGGCTTTCCACCTTTTTCTGTCACCTATGTCACTGCCCAGCCCAACTCAGCTTCCCTGAAAGTGTGCGTGGGATGGGCCTGCTCCTCCAGTCCCCTTGCCCGAAGTCACTCCGCCCCCGCATGCTCCGAAATTTACCATCTGAGGGCCTCCAGCTCCTATTTTCAACTGCACCGCCGAGGCCCCGCGTGTGTTGTCTATTCCACATTTTGTTCATATCGAGTCCTACCTGGAGCTGGAACTGTTGGACACCCGAGGTTCTGCTGTACTTGTATCTGTGGCCACATCTGTTTCGTGCTGTTGGAGATTCCGGTTTGTTTCTCTTAATTCTACCCACCAGCCGTTTGTCTGTTTTATTGGTCTTTTCAAAGAATCAGCTTTATCTCTCCTCTCATTTTTACTTACAGTGATTCATTGTGGCTTCTATTAATAGTGTTGTGATCTCTCTCCTTTCTTAAAACGAGTAGGTGATGGGTTTATGTGTGGGCTTTGTCTCTCGGCAGAGCATTCCGTGTTATCCCATTTTCCCCACCTGTGGCGTGGTGGGCATGCCACGGATTTCTGGTGTGAATGCTTTTTCTTTTTACCAGTTTTCTAGGAGTTTTCATTTTTACTTCTTAGTGCAAGGGTTATTTAAAAGAATGATGACGTGTGTGCCTCTTCCTGCTGCTGCAACAGATCTTACTGGGGAGAGTGTGAGGCTCTGAGGCAGTTAAGGTCTTTCAATCAGCTTCTGGCTGGATCTGTATGTATGTTCCTGATTTGTAGGTTGTTTGTTGGTTCTTTGCTCTGTTGGTTTGGTTTTGTCTTTTTTTTTCTTTTAATGGTATGTTTGGAGGGAAACAGGGCACGATGATTACAAAGTGTACGGAGAAGAATAGGCATTTGATATTTTTAATGGAAATTTTGAAAAACAACAGTAAAGCTGGTGATAAGGCTGGAATTGTCAAAGCAGGAGGGGTTTACACCAGGATGGACAAACCAGCAGGCAGACGGGGAGGAGCCCAGAGTCCGAGGAACCAAGTCCCCCTTACATCTGAGCGCTGCCTGGCACCAGGCTCTCCTGGGACTGGCCCGAGGGCCCCCAGAGGGCAGGACCTGTGTGGGGCTGCAGTTCCCGCTTTCCTGTGGCTACTTGAACCCTCAGACTGCACCTGGGTGTGCAGGCGCACTGGCCTAACCCACATCTCAAGCAGCACCAGGACTCGGAACCCAAGCCACGGGAGGAAGGAGAACTCGTGGCGCAGCGGGCAATGTGCATGAAGGGTTTCCCCGTTCAATTATAATGGCTAATTTGGATTCCGTAACAGCTGAGTCATTACAAGAGGAGCACAATGCTTCACATAAGTGGTTTGGACCTCTTTAAAATACCATGAAATATTTAAGCCATATTTGAAGGAAACCTCTGCTTTTCTCCTAGAAATGTGCACAGACAGAAAATGGTAGTTTCCAAACTCGCAGGGAAGGGTGAAACCCTGCCATTTTAGGCGTAAGCACTGGCCTCCCCACTGTCCATTTTCTAAAGTACTACAGCATGAGACCAAAGGAAGTACATCCAGCTCTGCCCATGGGGTCGCCCGAGGGGTCACCCATGAGGTCCGCCAGGGGGTCGCCCCCTCCTTCCTCTGAAACCGCCTCCTCCAGGAGCAGGGCCACAGTCATGCCAGCATTTGGGACAAGTGCTGTGGATAGAGGAGAAGGAGCTGTGGCCATCCCAGGGGCCTGGCTATTGGTGTCTGTGGGGCAGGGGTAGGTGTCCTGGGCCGGCACTCCTGAGGAGGGTTGGAAGGGCGGAGGGAGGGGAACAGGTGCTGGTAGAGGCAGAAGGTGGGGAAAGTGGGGTAGGGGGGCTGAGCACCACAGTCTCCATGAGCTCAGGGGGACTATCACGTTCATTCCAAGGGCTGGAAGCAGGGGGTGGGGGATGCCAGGTGTGTCCTCTGAGGCCACTCTGACGGCAGCAGAGGACCTGCCAAGTGGAGCCTCGCAGCAAGTCCTGCACCCCGGCCCCCTCCCCACCGCAGTTCTGTCCTAAACTACCTGATGGGTGCACGTTGTACTTGACCTGTTCTTGCCTCTTCCCAGTGACCTGCGGCCCAAGCAGACGCCCTGGGCTTCTCCTTCCTAGGGAGCCATGTTTCCAGGAGACCCTATGCCTTCCTCTCCCTAGGAGCAACTGGACGTCCTGCACAGGGCCCTGGATGAGAGCAAAAGTCACGGCCAGGGCCTGGCCCAGAGAGGGAAGCTGCTGGAAGAGCAGGTCACCTGCCTGGAGCGCAGATGCCCGGAGGCAGGGGGCACGAGGGAGCCCTTGCCACAGGTGAGTGACCCCAGAGGGCAGGGCATTCCCTTTAGGCAATCATCCGCCTAGGGGGCCTGAAGGGAGGCTCTGGGAGATGCCTGAGGCAGGTGTTCACACCCAGAGCCGCCCAGACAACCATCAACCTCCAGACCACGCGGAAACTGAGGTGGGAGGGGTCAGAGGCCCGAGACCTGCTCACAGTAAGCGCCCCTACGACAGAGGGATGATTGTGGACGTGCAGCTCAGGGGGAGACATCAGTGGAGCCTGGAGGCCGGGCCCAGGCTCTCAGCAGCCGCAGCCAGAGGCGAGAGAGCGGGTTGCGCGGCGCAGCGCACAGGGAGGCGCGCCCCGCGGGAGCAGACGCCGCGCAAGAGCCGGCCCGCCTGCAGGGGGAGCTCGCGGGGCTGCGCGCGGGCAAGGGGCTGGTGGGCGGGCCTGCGGCTCCAGGGGGCGGGGAAAGGGGCGTCCGGTAGGGGGTTCCCGGCCGCCGCAGGCTGCGGGAGGCGCTGCACCGGCACCTGGTGCTGAGAAAAGCGCCCGCTCTACACCCGGCCACCCTTCTCCAAGCTCAGGGCCGCCTTGGCGCTGGAGGGTGACCCACAACACTCCCCTCCCTGTTGGTGACACCCCGGCTACTTCTGCTCTCTTTGGGGAGGCACCACAGGTCATAGCAAATGGCCCCGGGTTTATGCCAGTATCTGAGCCAGAGCCCTGCGGGGAGCCTTGTGGCCCGGCTCACTGCAGACCCCTGGAGCCCAGGGTTCTGCTGTCCATGTTGGAAATGGCCCCCGGTCAGGGCCCCACCGACTGCACCAGGGCAACTGGTGAGGTACGCACCCGTGGTGAAGGGGGGACGCCGGTCTTGCCATCCCAGCAGTCTCCACACGGGGCAAGGTAGGGCAGGGCGACCAGAGGCCCCCAGTCCTGCAGCAAGAAAGGGAACAGCAGCGAGGCTGAGGGGCTGGGCCCATCCCAGGGGCCCACTGGCCAGGGATTCTGACAGCCACACTGTCCCCAGCTGTGAATGGATCTGGTCTCCATGTACGAAACAGGCCAAAGCGAAGCCATTCGGGTTGAAATTGGAGGTGGAGTTTGCCAGAGCACTTTCCTGGTGCCGAGAGAAAGGAAATGGCGTTCCTGTTGTCCAAGGGGCAGCTCCCTTGTCCTGGAAGGGCTGCCTCAGCCCCCCAGAAACAGTAACAGGGATGTGAGTGTGAGATCAGCCAGCTCTGCTGCCTGCCACGGAGGGCGCCAGCCATGTTGTGGGCCCTGGGATTCTGACGTCCTCAAAGCCCACTCCAGAGACAGGCAGGACGAGGACTAGAGCGGGGAATATGGAGGAAATAGGGGAGGGCCTATTGGGGTTGCCTATTGGGGACAGCCTTTGCTGGACTGATGACCTGGGGCCTGAGGCTCTCAGTGACCCCATCCACAAGGTGGGAAAGCAGTAGTCCCAGTATCAGGAGTGGCTGAGGGCCTCGGCAGCGGTCCCCAGAGTAGGGTGGCCTTCCCAAGGCTTCGCTGAGATGAGGATACACACGTGTCCTGCTGCCCTGGACACCACCCAGACCATGACCAGGGGCCTCAGGGACCATGTCTGGGCTGCATCTGGGCAGAGACCCTCATCGCCTGTCCCTACGAGCGGGCACAAAGGAGGGGCACAGGGAGCGGCACTGCTGGCTGCACACAGGCAGTGTCTGCAGTGTTCCGTGGCGCTGGCCCCGGCAAAGGTGTGGGGGAGCTGTGCCAATGTGGGCTCACCTGCGTAGAGAGAACCAGACCCAGAAGGGAGGGCGTTCCTCGCTCATGGCTGCTCCGGGCAGCAGCGTCTGGCCACCGTCTCTCAGAGGCCCCCTGGGAACCGGGAGGTCCCCGAGCTGGCCACTGCTTCCTCTGCTCACCAAGGCCTGCATAGACCAGCTTTATGCGAGGCACTCTCATCTGGGCCGGGGGATGGCGTGGCCTCACCACACCGAGTGGTAGCCCATGGAATGAATGACAGGTGCTGGGGGTCCCAAGCTCGCAGACTTTGGAGGACAGAGGATACAGCAAAAGGCGTGGACACCACTGAGGAGTGAAAGACAGGCCATCAGCCACAGCAGGGTCAGGAGACAGGGCTGCTTCTCGAGTGAGGAGCAGCCAAGTCCCTGTGAGAATGACAGCTGCCTTCAAAGGCCAGCCCAGGCCCAATGCAGTCTCCAGCCCTGGTCTCTGGCAGCTCTCCAGCAAGCACTGAGCAACACGCCCCACAGGAGAGCACGCCCCACCAGGCGAGGGCACTGTGGGCCCAGAACGGCCAGGAGAGTGTCGGCCCCTCCGTGTGTTCCCAGGCACGCATGAACATCTCTCCTGGGGCAGGCCCTGGCCACCGGACACACGCTGTCCAGCTGACATGGACTTGGGGACAAGCGGGACATGTGCTCAGCTCAGTGGGGTGGCAGTGGGGCCAAATGCCCTGGGAACGGGATCAGGGGCAGGATGCGGGCCCGGAGGCCTACAGGTCAGGACAGTCACTGGAAGCCGCTGGCCAGCCTGTCCCTGCAGAGCCACCTGCCCTCCCAGGAATGAAGGTTGGCCAGCCCCTGCGGTCCCAGGAATCCTGCTTGTCCTGGAGGGCGGGCCAGCCGCTGAGCCGCTGGGCTGAAGGAGCCTCCGTGGCCTTTGCTGGGAGCAGTGGCCTGGCCACAGTGGTATTGCCCAGGGCACCAGAGCCAGCTGGGGGGCCCCCGCAGCCCAGGTCGGGGAGGGGAGGAACAGCTAATGAGTTCCAGGAGGTCAGCTGTGAGGGGCCCCCAAACCCATAAACCCTTTATTGGTGTCTCAGGAGGGGAAACCCGGATGTGGCCGTTTATTTATTTTGGATTTCACTTTTCTCTTTTTAACATACGATTCCAGGAGCGTAGCTGGATTTTTAAAGAAACAGGACTTCCTCTTTCAGTGGAAGTGGACTCTTTGTTTTTCTGACCGCTGAAGAAGAAAGGAGTCCTTATTTTTGTGACGCTACCCTCCTATCACTGACCGCAAACTTTCCTGGTGGGCCAGGCCACCAGGTCTCCCGGGCTCTTCGGGACCAGCCCCGAGGGCAGAGGCGTGGGCCAGGAGGACACAGAAGGGAGGGCCAGCCTGGAGGCCCTTGGAGACACCCCACCCCCACCCGGCACAGGGACCCACAGGGCGGATATAGCAGGGTAGTGAAGGGGGTCTGGTTCAGAGAGCAGGCCCTGGGCTCTGATCCTACCCCAGCTGCGGACTGGCCTTTTGCCCACCCAGGGACTTCTGGGGACGAGACCGTCCATGTCAGGCACCCACAAGGCATGACCTGGGGCGGCAGTTCCTTCCTCCATGAGGATCACCTGCAACAGACGAAAGGACCCCTACCAGCCTTCCCGTTGGAAGTGTCTGCCTCCTCCATCACATGTTATTTAACCCCGGGGCCCTGGGCCTGGCGTGGGGGGAGGTTCACCAAGAGGGGGTTCTGCGTGGGCAAACTGCACCTCCAGGGAAGACAGATGGTGGGCACACAGGCTTGCTGGGACGGGATCAGTGAGTGTCCAGGGCCTGGGAGCTGGCTGGGGGCACCTGAGTGCAGGGGACTGAGGCTCCATGGGGCAGGGGATGCTGGGAGGGGCCCTGCACCTTGCCAGGCTCAGGAGGCCACCCTGTTCTCCTTCTTCAGCCCTCTTCCCGGTGCAGGACCTTCCCCCTCCCCAGCCTGCTCTCAGGGGACACAGAGCCCTTTTCAGAGCCCTGTATGTTCTCCCCACAGTGAAGGCTGGCCTGACCCCACCCACCTGCCAGGAGGCCACCGCAAGCTCTGCTGTCTGGGCTCTTGCAGATGGAGCAGGAGACGCTGAGGAAGGAAGGGGACACGGCCTGGCCAGGAGCCAAGAAGGAACAACCAAGGAAGGACAGGGACGGGGCCCTGAGGCCAAATCAGCAGCTGCAGGTTAGCAGGCCAGAGGAGCTTCCTGCGCTCCAGCCTGGGGATGGGGGAGAGGATGGGGAGTCCAGGAGTGTCTGGGTCTCAGAAGGGTGCTGTACACCACCACCACCACCACCCCACAAACTTGCCTATGCAGATGGGAAGGACAGGCTGGACCGTTCCTACACCACACAGATGAGAAGACATAGCCCCAGATGACAGTGGGGTCTACCAGGGTCACAGCTCGAGTCAGGCAGAGGTGGAACCAGCAGCAGGGGCTCAAGTGACCCCTCCTGGTCTTCTCTCCAAGGCCCTATGGGATTGGTGGCATGGTCGGGGGACCTCGTGAGCCAGGCATGGACCAGAAGAGCACGTGAAACACAGGGTCAGGCAGGCCTGTGGGCAAGTCCCAGGGCTGCCCCTCTGCATGCTGGGGGCATCTGCCCCTGCTGGGCAGACCCCTCCCTCTGCACAATGACTTGGCAAGAGGAGCAAGGGGCGAGAGTCAGCCTGTGACACCAGCAGGAACCCCCGGTCCAGCCAGGCAGAAACTAGGATGCCATTAAAACACCGCAGTGTGAACATGTGCTCACCTCTAGACCTGCTTGCCAGTGCCAGGTTGGGGCCTGTGCCCTGCAGACGGTCGTGCAGCCAGCTGGGGGCTGGAGGAAGGACTAGCAGCCCCAAGGGGAAGGCAGGACACCTGCCCAGGAAGACTCCGAGCAACACGCAGGTAGGAGGGCAGCAGATCCAGAGAGCAGAGAGGGAACCAGTCTGAGCCCCACGGCTCTGGGAGCTGGCAGCCCAGCAGCAGCAAGACCTGGCCCCGGAGGCCGAGCCACGTCCCGGGGTCTGGCTGCAGCCTACATAGGCCCTGTGGTGCCGGGACCCCACCCACCCACGGCCAGTGACAGGCCTGGAGGAGCACATGGGCCCAGACCTCCGTGTCCAGGTGGAGAGAGGGGTGCAGACGGACCAGCATCCCTGGCCGAAGGCCCTCCAGCAGCAGGATCCCAAACCACCGCTGGGGGATCCAACCAACCCTGGGACTCTCACCCTTCCATCCTGTCACTCCCACGGCTCACCAAGTGAGGGCCAGAGCGAGGATCCCGGGACAGGTCACCACCCTCTCTGTGCCCTTAAGGCGAGTAGTGGTGACAGTTCCTGGATCAGAGGTCAGAGTCAGGAGGCAAGAACAGTGGTGTATGTGGCCTTGGGCATGGACCTGCTCTGTCCCCCCAACCCCCCACACGCACCTGCTGGAGCTGACCCTTGGGCTCTGAGCCGTCAGAGACCTCAGAGCCATGGGGTCAAAACCCTCATTTGACACCTGAGGGAACTGAGACCCAGAAAAGTAAAGTGATACCCAGTGTCGCCCCCAAATTAGTGTCCCGAACCCACAAGCCCATGCCCCAAACCAAGAAGCCAAGGAGCATGAATTTCCTTATCATCCTGAGTGCTTTCATGGCCTGAAGGGAAGGGGTTTTGTCCACTGCACACAAATGCCTCTGTCCTGAGGACCCACACACGTGGGCGTTGTCCCTGTCTAGCAGCTGGTGAGCCTGTCCACCATCCAATGTTTCTCTCCCACATACGGCTCCTCTCCTCAGGAGCCACAGAGCTCCGCACAACCCCGTGCTTGGGGGCCCTGCCAGCGGGACCTGCCCCCCAACCTGAGTTCCTGCCCCGCCCCCAGGTGGCCAGTCCAAAGAAGCAGCTGGACCAGGAGGTGCCTCGTCGTCAACAAGCCCGCCTCAGCCAGGCCACCAGGGCCAGAAAGTGAGCCCGGCTGCAGAATGGCCCCAGGCAGCCTGCCCATCACAGCCGTGAGCAGTCAGGGCCCGCGAGGCCCCCGGCAGGAAAACCGGGGCCTCGCGCTGTTCACAGAGTGTGGTGCGGGCAGCCCCAGCCCGAGCCCACCACTCCGGCCCCAGGGGGCCTGTGTCACCAGCGCTCTGCCGCTCCCCCAGCATAGCGCTCCTCCCGGCCCGCAGGACACTGTGCTCCAGGACAGTCCTCCGCCGCAGGGAGCCACCATAGCCCACACCTGACTGGCCCTGCTTCCACTCGGACACATTGGTCTGGGCCAACCCTGGGAGCCAGGCCCCGGCAGGCCGGCTTCCGTGGCCGTAGGCTGCATTCCGTGCCCTTGGCTCTATAAACACGGGGAAACACATGGAAAGTATTTCCACCAACTGGAGCCAAAAACATAATGTCCTGCGAGGCCCAGCCACCACTTCCCCACGTCCAGAGGCCACGGGACCTTCTGTATCCAGGAACTGCAGGCCCGTCCCAGCGGCAGGTGGCTGGAAATGACTCAGAAACCGGTCCCCGTGACTCACGGGCCACAAGAAGCCCCAGCCTGTGAGAGTTCAGGCTGTTACAGAGCCTCCCACTTTTTCAGCCTATAAACTCTGGGAAAATTCCTGCAGGAACCCAGCCCGACTTGCTGGGAGAACATAACGAGGCAGCCATCTTGAGCCTCTGCGGAGTGGCCTGTTGGCATTTTCACTCATTGCCCCCATTCACACTGGTCCCAGTGGCCTCTTGCATAGAGGGTGTGGGGCCACGGCTGGGCAGCAGGGTCTGCAGCCACAGGTGCTGGCTGCCCTCCGGGGCATGGGCACAGCCAAGGGAGTTCGGGCCTTGTAGCCGTGGCCCAGATGGGCCATCGCCAGCTATCTGTTGCCGGGTTGACCCCAGGCTTAAAGCAGGCTGCCGGTCAGGCTTTGCTTTCTGCGTGAACACAGGGATGGAGTTACCACGGGGCATGAAGTGTACAAAAGCAGTGGCTGGAGGGAGATCGGCAACGGGCTTCAGTCTGCCCTCTGCTCTGCCCGATTTTTGGGGATTGGGTTGAAAAGGATTCTAAAGTTCAGCTCAGGCTCAGAGGGGAGGAGCTAGGTGACAATTAACAATGGCCACTGTGGGCAAAGAAGGTTTTAGCGCAGGTATCTGTGCGTGATACTCGCCCATCAGGGTGGATCACAGGCAGGGGAGGGGAGCAGGTGGCCGCACACTGACTGCTGGAGAGTGTTCTGCAGAATGGGCAAGAGTGGGGCCATGAGAGGGAAGAGGTGGCCCTCAGGTAGCAGATGGACCCCCAAACCCCCACCCCCAGCAGAAGGACCCAAGGGATGGGGGTGTGAGGAAGGGACAAGAGGCTGGAGATGGGGGTGTGTGGAGGCACTTTCCTCTCAGCCTGCCTGTGGCACCCACAGCTGTCACATGGGTCGTCCCTCTGGACCGTAGCTCCCAGCCCAGAAGAGCTACAAAGATGCTCCTGGGTGAGAGGGAGGTGCATTGCAGACACTAGACGGGTCAGGGTGGCTCCCCGGTATTAAAACGGAGGCCTCCCTTGGGGCACCTGGGGGCTCAGTCGTTGGGCATCTGCCTTCTGCTTAGGTTGTGATCCCGGGGTCATGGGATGAGCCACATCGGGCTCCCTGCTCGGCACGGAGCCTGCTTCTCCCTCTCCCACTCCCCCTGCTTGTATTCCCTCTCTCACTGTGTCTCTGTCAAATAAATAAATAAAATGTTTTTTAAAAAATTAAAAATAAATAAAATGAAAGCTCCCCATAACCCGACCGGCATTCTCTGGCGAAGTCCATGCTCTCCCCACATGCACAGGAGGGATGTTTAAAGCACCTGTGAGACCTCCGAGACCTGCATATTTTAATGAATAGTTCGATCCATGTAAGAGATGCTGTTTCTATTTATTCAACATAAAGTCATATACTTGGGGAAAAAAAGATTTTCCTAATGGAAGTAAATTGGTGTTTTCTTAAGCCTCCCAGTAGTAGGACACTGACAATTCCCATGGAACCAGGAACCAGGCTCTGTTCCCCCAGCATCTCCCTGGGGCACCTGTTGACACATGAGGAGACGGGGACTCCACAAGGCCTTGCTTCTGGACCAAGGCCACAGGACAGTCAGCAAGAGGTCAGGTGATGCCCAGAGGCCCCACACCCATGTGGCCAGTGAGGCTGCAGGCCCAGCGTCCTGTTGCTGGAGGACAGAGATGGGCTGGGGACACCAAGCAAGGTGAGGCCCAGTGCCTGGGGTGCTGGAGCCTGGCTGGGCCTCCTCCTGTCCTCACACGTACCACCCACCCCACCCTCCTGGAGGTGAGGTCCTGGGGCAGGGGGCAGGGTCAGGCTGAGCGCACGGGGGCCAGGGCTGGATGGCTGCCCATGCCCTCCCTGGATGCTGAGGGGAAAGGCTCCCAGCTTCTTCCTTGGCCGAGGTGTGTGGAGGCCTCCAGCCTGGAAGAGCCCGGCAGCCCCAGTATCCGTCTGGGGGTCATCAGCCCTGGACCAACCCTAGCTCCACCCCCTGCAGCTATGTGATCCTGGATGGGCTCTCTGGCCTCAGTCCCATCAAATGGGGCAACTCCACCCCACAGCGGCATGGGGAATCCTCTGTGAAGTATGGCCCAGATGGCACCATCAAGAGCTCTCGGCAGTAGGGGGCGGCACTAGCACGCCGTAGCTCTCACAGGGGCCACCGCCAGGCATCTGGGGCAACAGCCTTCCCAGGAGTCAGCGAACAGGCCCAGTGCCCACAGCATGGTGAGGGCAAAAGGAGTG
The DNA here is from genome assembly GCF_002288905.1 of Enhydra lutris kenyoni. Taxonomy (NCBI): domain Eukaryota; kingdom Metazoa; phylum Chordata; class Mammalia; order Carnivora; family Mustelidae; genus Enhydra; species Enhydra lutris. Next base: position 47,028,486 of record NW_019154085.1, read on the forward strand.
GGGGGAGCCGGAGAGCCACAGAGAAAGCGCCACTCTGGGGGCCCAAGGAAGGCCGTGATTCCCATGGTGCAGACCAGGCAGGAGAGGGTGAAGGGGCACTCTGAGGAGACAAACCCCGGCCCCCAGAAGCGCCCTGGCCTTTCAGGGAGACAGAGCCTCCCGCCACAGCTGGAGCAGGAAATGGGCCACAGGACCAAGGAGGCCAGCTGGAATCAGGGTCACTGATATTCGGGCTTCTAAAACATTCATATTTTTTAAATAACTGCAAATAAAAATTTTTTTTGAAGATTTTATTTATTTGTCAGAGAGAGTGTGAGAAAACACACGCACAGGACGTGGCAGAGGGAGAAGCAGGCCCCCCCCCTACTGAGCAGGGAGCTCAATATGGGGCTGATCCCAGGACCCTGAAATCATGACCTGAGGAGAAGGCCCAACCAAGTGAGCCACCCGGGCGCCCCGCAAATAAAAATTTTACAAAAAACATATAATAAGAAAACCACCACCCATAAGCCATCAGTGCAGATCCTAAAATCTGAGCAGTTCTTTCTCCTGGCACATGTACAGGCCGGTGGCTGGGGGGGCCAAAGACACGGTAGCGCTGCAACGGATACTCTTTCTAAAAACTCGTAGTCAACGTTTTACTCTGAGCTTTGTCCCACACCATTAAAAATGCCACCGAAGCATGATTTCACCAGCTGCTGAACCTCCCACCAAAAAGCCAGTCCCTGGGCCCCACAAGAGCCCTCCTGTGGCGGCTGTCACTGGAGGCTACAGCACAGTCCGGAAGTGGAGGCTTCGCCCCTGCGCCAGGGGCAGGAGGGTGAGGCTGCCTGGCACTTACCCGCACCCAGCGGTCTCTCATCACCCGAAAGGAAGACAGAGCCCCAACCTGAGCCCACCTGTAACCATTTTTTGCATGTCCCTGCTGATTCTCTGGCTCAAAGTGTTTCTAATTCCTCTCTGTTGTTTGACCAAATGAAGCAGCAGTGAACATCCCAGAGAGTAAATGTGGAAGCCTGTTCTGGTCATTTCCCTAAGACCAATAGCAGCCATCCCATTGTGGGTGTCCAGCTGCGTGGGGGCTCCCTGGAGGCCGTGCTTCCTTGCCGCACGTTAGGGCAGAAGCCGAGTGGGCCCAGGACTCAAGGACAGTCCCTTCGTGTGAGGAATGCTGTCACCCTGAGCCAGAAGTGCCCGTCTCTGCCTCAGTGGACCAGCTGTGCCAAGACCCCATCCAGCCTCACCGTGTAATAACCAGGCTGGGTGGGCTTCCACGAGAGCTGGACCCAATGGCCCTAGAACTTCCTAGCATTGTTCCCGGAGCTGGTGGGGACGGGGGTTACCTGGGGTTAGGGTTAGGTGTTTCTTGTTTCACATAGGTCTGGGGACCCCTAAGAGGGAGCTGTGGGACGCGCAGCCCCGCCCCACATGCAGCCCCGCCCAGGGTCCCTGACCCCAGCCCTGCAGGGAACCCACCAGGTGCATTGTGGGGAAGGACACTCCCTACCTTGCCCTGTATGGAGCCCCAAGTCCTGGGGTATCCCGGGGTCGGCTTGGGGGCTCCCCCATCGAAATTGCACACATACCCAGGCCCTGAACTAAGCTGTCACAGGCCTGTTGGGGAGGCTCAGATTTCCTGGCCGCAGGAACATGAGCCTGCTTGATAAAAACGACTTTGGTTTTGATAAATGTGGACTTTCTGTGGCAGAGACAAAGGCGCCCTTGAGTCCAGAGGGGAACCTAAAACAGCACATTGCTGAAAAGTATTTCCTGATAATATTTTTAGCACCTGAAAAAAAATTTTTTTTCCCTTTTTTTTGCCTGTGGAGTTGTTGGGGCGGTGGGGGGGAATTCGTTTTGTTTTGGGTTTTGGTTGTTTTGGGTTTGTTTTTTTTTTTAATGTACTGCCCAGCAGTGGTGGGGCCTCATGTTAACCCCCCATCTCCCAGACCAGGTACAAATTGGCCCAGACAGCCAGGCACGGGCCCCAGTAGATAAGACCTCATTGGGGACCACAAGCCAAGGGTCTGCCTGTGGCTGGCTCCGACCTGGACCCACAGGCACCTGCTCTCTGGGGTGGGGCCCAGGCCTAAGCATGGCCTCACCAAACCACCCAGGGGACATGCTTGTATGGCCTGGTTGGGACCCCCTGTCTAGGGCAACCACTCCCACCATGTCTGGAGAAACAGTCCTTTTCTGGACGCATCTAGTGGGAACTATATGCCCATGGGTATGCTGGACTCTGGGACAGTCCTGCTCCCCCCAAATCTAGCCCAGAAATGGGCCTTGACTAGGTTCCCTGGACGCGTGTGCTCAGGAGGGGGAGCAGGAGAGGCGCCGGTGGGCAGGTGGGCAGCTGCTGGGTGTGTGAGCAGGTGTGTGTGAGCAGTTGTGATGCAGTGTGGGTGTGTGGGTGTTTGAGTGTTGTGTCCGTGTGTGTGAGAGTGTGCATGCATGTGTGTGTGTAAACGAACATGAGCAAGTAGGAACGTGCCCTTCCTCCCTGGGTTACTGCAGAGAGCCATGTGAACTTGGGATTCTGTTCCCCGCACAGCCCCGGCCATCAGATGTCATTTCTGAATTTTGTCCTCCAGAGATGGGAGGGCTTGATCTTTCTTATCCTTCATTGGAAGCATGCAGTTGTCCTGCTGTCCTGGGGCATCCCCAAGGCAGGAGCCTGGCCTCAGGGCTGGCCCTCTCGCAACCGAGCTCAGTGGAACTAGAGAGAAGTTTTGGGGGACCTTGTTCTCTGGGTGGTGCCTCCTTAAATTCTTCCCTGATTCTATCCTACATCTGTAACCCGCAGAGTCAAACCATCGCACTCTGAGGACCTGTCCACTATTTCTTCAAAGTCACACTAATGTTCCTGGCTAACTGCAAAACAACAGTAGCTCACTGAAGACATTCTAGGACACACAGAAAAATACAGAGCCAGACATAAAAGCTCCCAGAAACTCAGTGGTAGTGCTGGCTCTTTCCACTTATCCTTGGTGGGCGCCCCGTTGTCTTCAGGGGCTCCGGGCTTGGATCACAGTCATACATCCCCCAACGCCAGATTCTGAGGGCAGGGAGGATGGGAGAGGGCCCTGCACTGAGCCTGAGGAGGGACAAACATTCAGAACAAGGTGTGAGGTCAGTGGTTCCAGGGGCAGAAGAGCTGGTATGGCCACGAACTTGGGACACGGAATCTGGGTTGTGGGCTCCATCCACCAAGCCCAGGAGCATCTATCCACTTGCCCCCAGGCCCACATGGACCTGTCTTCCCCACTGACAGCCACTAAACCCAGGAGTCTGCTGAAGAGTCTCTTGCTGTGAGGTTCCCTTAGGATCCTGAACCAGTTGGGAAACCTCCCCAGGAATTTCTCCTGATGTGGCTGTGCAGGGCACAAACACCTTGTCTAATGCCCTGAAGTCCCCCAGGCCAGGCGCCCTCACAAAAACAGAGGGAAACCTCACCTCCAGGGCCAGGAGCAAGTAAGTGTCCACAGGCCCAGAGTTTGGGGGCTGCAGGGGGCTGACCTCTGGCCACTTCCACAAGGGTATCCAGGCACTGTTAAGCCGGAGTGGCCCCAACTGACCACTGTCTTCAGGGGGTGACAGGGTCCCCTAGCAGGACAGAGACCCAGACCCAACATCTCAGGTAGGACTTAGGGTGTGTCTCAGAATTGCTGTGTGGGCAAGGTGCTTCCATTGGGTCCGCCCTAGCCTGGCGACTGGGGACCTACGGAGGAGGAGGATGATCCCCGCCAAGGACGCTGGTCCGCGAATCTCTCACCTCGGCAAAGCCCGAGGACCAGAGAGCTGCGCCTCAAAGCCAGCGCTGGCTCAGCCGGGCGCGTCGCGAGCGCCCCGCCCTCCCAGAGGCCTGGCGCTTTAAGAGCGGTGTTATTTGCATGACCCCGCCCAGTCCCCGCCCAGGTCCGGTGACCGCCCGGCTGGATATTTAAATCGCGGCCCCTGGGGCGGGGCCGGCCCTGAGAGCGGTCCAGCACCGCTCCTTCCTTCGCAGAGCCCCGACCCGAGCGCAGATCCGCCGAGCGCGCGGAACCCCACCGACTGCGCGCCGCGCTCCTCGCACCCCGCCCGGCCCCGCTGGCTCCGGCCCCGCACGAGCTGCCAAGCCGTCGGTCCCCGCTGCGTCCCCGCTGCGTCCCCGCTGCGCCCCCGCGCTGTCCCCGCTGAGTCCCCGCTCTGTCGCCGCGCGGTCCCCGCTGCGCCCCCGTGCTGTCCCCGCTGCGTCCCCGCTCCGGCCCCGCTGCGTCCCTGCTGCGTCCCCGCGCTGTCCCCGCGCTGTCCTCGCTGCGCCCCCGCTCCGGCCCCGCTGTGCTCCGCTGCGTCCCGGCCGCCGATCCTCGGCGATGCAGCGCGGCGCCGCCTGGGCGCTGCTCTTGGCCTCGGTCCTGGGGCTAGGGGCGCGCGGGGTTCGCGGCGCGGTGGCCCTCGCCGACTTCTACCCTTTCGGCGCGGAGCGCGGCGACTCTGTCACCCCCAAGCAGGACGATGGCGGCTCGGGTCTGCGGCCGCTCTCCGTGCCCTTCCCGTTCTTCGGCGCCGAACACTCCGGACTCTACGTGAGTAACCTCGAGCCGCGAGGGCGCCGGGGAGGGCGCTGCGCCCCGCCGCTGCCCGCCGCCCCGACTCCCGCCGCCGCCGCCAGCAACTTGGCACCGCGGCGGCCAGAGGTGGAATGAGGACAGCGCTTCCTCCCTCCGGCGGCCAAGGCCGGACAGCGGCCCGCGGGAGAGGCGGGCGGGGGTGGGGTTCGAACTGCAGTCGGGCCACCTGGGCGAAGGGAGCGTGGCGAGCCCCGGCCCAGCCTCAGCCGCCAGGAGCTTGGGCACCGCGCGCAGATCGCGTCTGCCCAGCGACTGGTCCCCAGCACGGTGGTGGGAGTCCGGCCCTGTCCTGCTTCTTTCAGAAACATCAGTGTGGCAGCAGCCACGTGCTTCCTGGGGCCTCAGTTTCCCGAGTGAGGCACCTGACACTTTCAGTTCCTCACTGGGCCTGCCACGGTCTCACCCTCCCTCCCGGTCAGGCCCCGCCCTGAGTTGACACCTGAGGCCCACTGCCAGGAGGCTGGGACCCATGCCCAGCAGTCAGGGCAGGGCCTGCTTCTCTGCAGACCACCTCCTGCGTCTGGCAGCAGCTGGGGGTAGTGTATCCTCTGGCCGTTGTCTCCCTTTCTCCCTTGGTCCTGAGTCTAGGAGCTGGTCACTCAGGCCCATAGGTCCCAAACAGGACTTGGAGAGGGAGCTCTGGGGCCAGGGACTCAGGACAGCAGGAGCTGCTCCGGCTGAAGGACGAGGCCGGAGGGCTGGTTCTGTGTGCTGCTCCCAGGGAGGGACCCTGGGCCACAGAGGGCACGAAACGCTACATCTCATCCCCGCTTGGTGCCTTTACTGTGAGGACCCCTGGGCACTGGCACCCACCGTCCCCTGAATCAAGGCTAGAAAAGTGTTGGGCCAGCCTGATGGTATTTCCCATTACCTTCAACACTGTCACACCAGCCGTGGCCTCGGCCACTTTCGATACCACTGCCACCGTCTGCCCTGCCATCCACCCACACGAGCACCACCCTCTGCATACCCCGCTCTGCGCAGCCACCTGTTCCATCAGCTCTCTCCTCCCCACCACCTTCAAGGCCACCCCCAGCCCCACTCACATCTTTTGCACTATGGACATCCTCACCCAGCACTGTCCCAGTGGCCTCTGCCAATGTCATGCTCTCCCTCCACCAGCAGCCACAGCACAGCCTGGCAGCAGCCTCTCCCTGCACCTGTGCAGGAAGGCTTCCGCACCTGGGCAGCAGCATTTGGTGATGGCAGTGGTGGGAGGGGCACACATTCTCTGTGTAGAAGTCACTCTGCTGAGGGTCCCCCTGGGACAGGACGAACTTCCAGCGGTACATGGTGGACAGGGCAGAGCCGTGCTCAGCGTCTGCAGGGGCCAGATGAGGCCCTTGCCTCTTAGCCGTGGGACAGCTGGGGATACTATTCTCACAGAACACTATCAAAATGTACCATAAACATCTGGGCCAAGCTCAGCCTTCCGATCAAAGTCGCAGGTGAAAATATTATTAAAATGGTCGACCCTCTTAATAGCCTACCAAAAACATCTACCCTTGCCAAAATAGCCAGGAGAAATGGCTTTAACGTGGAAAGATCACTAGGAAAATAAATCATTTCATCAGAAACGAACATTACAGCGGCTAACCAAACATATATCTCCATAAAAGCCTTTTCCTGAAACAAAGAGAATATTGGAATAACACTTGTCAGCACGGACGCAGTGGGCACGCTGTGTCCTTTCTTTCTTCAGGGAGAAAGACAGTGGGATTCCTGAGGGAGCAGTGTCCAGACACCTGCCAGCAGGACCACAGGGGCACTGTGGTCATGGAGGGCAGGGCAGCCGGAGGGAGGCAGGTTATGATCAAAGCTACGTGAGAGAGGGGAAGGTGTTTGCCCCATGGCATGTGATCCTGGCTGGTGCCTCCTGTGCCTGCGCCTGGACGATCAAAGGGCAAATGGGGAAACTGAGGCTCGGAAGGCAGATCCCAGGGCCTTTTTGATCACCCTGCCCAGCTGCCTCCTCACCCTTCCATCTCAAACTCAGTGGGACCCAAACAGAGGTCCTGCTTCCTCCCTGGACCCACCATCACCTTCCGATGCCTCCCTCCTTTCCCTCATCCCCTCATTGTCAGAGCCTTGGAAACACATCCCACTTCCCAGTGTTGGAACGGTCACAGCCCTGGGTCTGGCCACCGTCCCCACTCGCCAGGGTGCACGGTGCATGTAGGTGCCTCCTCGCTGGCCTTTGTCTCCTGGTCCTGCCCCAGGAGCCTGTCCATAGGAGCACTGCCAAACATGAATGAGATCCTGCCTCTCCTTTCAGCCCCCAGCCTCGAGGCTGGGTGGTTTGGCTCCCAGAACACCTTCCAGCACCCTCTGCTCCAGCCACACAGAGCAGGCCCCACTCAGGGGTGGCGTTCACCATTCCTGCAGCCCGGGCTCTTCCCCAAACTTGCAGATCTTGAAGAGGGCCCCCACTCCCCTCCCCCACTGTGTCCCCTGTGCTTGCCCCTGACCCCACCATGGTTGTTTCCTTGCTTGGTGTCTGCCTTCCACCTGTGGACCTGTGTCCTGCAAGCTGCGTCAGGACAAACTCACAACATGTATTTATGTCTTCTGAAAGGAGGCAGTGGACATGGCACATGTGTGTGTGTGCGCGTGTGCACATGCACGTGCACGTACAGCGGACGCATTTCCTGGCTCTCTCCACTCAGGGAAATGGAAGCTACACTACCCCAGAGCACCAGACTCTCCTGGTGCTCGGCTCCTGCTTGCCAAACGTCAGTCTCCCTGGAAGGAACTAGGGCTCTATGGAGACAATACGCCCCGGGCAGGGAAAGTGCAGAAGGGGCCTGGGAATCAAGCTCCTGAGAAGTAAGACGTGCTCCAAGAATGGTCAGGATGTGGCAGGAGGACACAAAGGGCTTCAGAGGGCTCTCTGGCCATATGGGGACAATCAGCTGAAAAGACTGGTAGGAACAGGTTTTCATCCATTAGATAAAGAGGGAAGCAGGGAGCTTGCACTGGTAGAAGTCTACAAGGGATGTCATATGGGAATGAGGGGAAGGAGTGTAGACAGCAGCGGCAGCGTGTCAGACTTCACTTTCCTGACCTGGGGTGTGCGCTTCCAGCAGAGGGAGTCTTTGGTTGTGGGCAGAGGGAATCGTGTCTGCCCCTCGCTTTCAAGCAGCTCAGGAAACATTGTGTGCAGACAGACAGACAGACAAGGGGAGAGCCCGCACCCAGTCACATCTGAGCGGCGGGTAGGTGGGAATAGAGTAGGAGGACGCTCCTTGTGGTGTTTTTACAGTTTTTCCGTCTATCAAACCAGAGTGAACGCCTGAATGTTCTGCTAGAACAGCCTTCTGTGTGTGCTGCCCCGAGCACCTGGACACACACCCGGCCCCCAGGAGGCCAGCCCAGCCCGCTGAGAACGGCTCGGGGCTCCCCACCGCTTAGCTCTCAGGGATGGCATGAGGCCAGAACTGGGGAGCTGGAAGGGACCAGCCCGCCAAAGCCTGTCCCTCCACAGCTCACGGTCAGAACCTGGTGCATTCCTTCCGCATCAACTTGTTCATGCTCTCATTCCAAACCCTCAGCCAAGCCCCTGCACTGAGGCAAGAGCTAGCAGCCGTGTTTTGGTTTTCGTATTAAAATCATTCCTGGTGGTGTCTGAGGAGGGGCTCCACAAGTTAGGCATCCGACTCTTGGTCTCAGCTCAGGTCACGATCTCAGGGGCGTGAGGTCGCACCCCCACGTGCTCATCGTGGAGTCTGCTTGAGCTTCTCCCCTCCCTCCGTCCCTCCTCCTCTCTAAAACAAAATCATTTCTGTCTATTTTGTTCACTGTGCTGTTCCAGCTTCCAGAAGGCGGCCACAATGGGAAGCTGCTCAGCCAATGTCTGTTAGCATTCTGGTCAGTGCGATGAGACATCCACAATCCCACCACCCAAAAATAGTACTTTTAACATTTTGCTGAAATTCTTGACCCGTTTTCGAGCATACTTAGGGTCCACAAGACAGATCTTGGGGCTGCTGCTTCACACAATTCCTGTTTCCCATATTTCTTTCACTATTTTATGCCATGAGCACTTCCCATGCCTTAAATTTGTAGAAACATGCTTTCTGGTGACAGTCTAATATTCCATCCTGTGGCTAGATCAGAATTTTTTGAATCAGTTGCTCTATTGACTGTTGACTGAGTGGGTGGTCTCAGTGGCCCCCGTGAATTAATGACAAGGGCACAGGTGCCGCCTCTCCGCTCCTTTACACGTGTCTCCTGTCCTGTCCTTTCCTTGCAATACATTGCTCCAAGTCGGCTGACTGGGTCTGAAGGAATGCGTCTCCCTACTGCCCCCTGACACCCAGAAAGGCATCCTCGTGGGCACCGTCCTCTCCTGGCCCCCAGGGAGGCCGCTCCTATGGGTCGGTGAGCAGGCAACTGGGGGAAGGCACCAGCTGGTTTCTCCCCATCCTTTGTCTCTGGGGCTGGGGGGTGCAGCCTTAGAGTCTCATTGTCCATAAACTGGTCCTTTACAAAGTGGGACAAGTCATTCATTAAACACCTACTGTGTGCAGAGCCACTGCCCTGCTCCCCAGCCCCAGGACTCAGCAGAGACAGAAGTCTGACTGCACAGGCTGAGTGCTGGCAGGAGGAGTGGGGCGAGGACAGGATCCAGGCTTGGGTCCCTCAGCCCAAACCCTCCACGCAGCGGGGCAGCCTGGGACCGCACCGTCCTCTGAGCTGGCCCGGGGGTAGACCAGAGCGGGCACAGCCCCTCGGACCCCTGCAGGATCCTCTGGTCAGCAGGATCATGGGCACAGCCAGCTTCAGACGCTTGTTCAGTTGGGGTTTGGGATGAGGCTGGGGCCCAAACGTGTGACTGCTGTCCCCAGAATGGGAACTAGCAGGGTGAGAGTCTGGGTGTATGTGGAGAGCAGGGGACACGCCGGATTTGCATGTGGGGTCCATCTCCACTGTGGGGGCTATAGGAGGGCAGTGGACCCCGCGTGGTTGCAGGGATGCAGGGTGGCTGAAAGGAAGGGCCTCTGTCTGAGGAGTGGACCAGGCTCAGGGGCAGCAAGGTCTCAGAAGAGACAGGGAGGCCGCAGCTCAGGCAGGTGATGGGCGCAGAGGAAGGAAACTGGTGCCCAGATGCCGTGGGCCTGTATTCCATAGGGAGGCATGTCCAGGGCCCATTGGGGAGCTGGGCTCTGGGCCCGAAGGGACACCTGGTCGTGGGGTACCCAAGGAGAGGCAAGGAAGAGGCTTTGTCAGGGCGGTGGCATGGGGCGGGAGCTGTCATCTATACCAGGAAGAAGAGAGATGACAGCAGCAGGGACAGGACGTGGGGCACAGGTGCTGGGACACCAGAGAGGCAGCGCCTGTGGGTGGGGGCCACAGGCAGCTATCTGAGGGCAGAGGAGAGGGTGGCCGCAGGCAGCCTCCGGAGGACGACTGTAGAGGGGGGGGTGAAGCAGGGGGAACCGCAGGAAGTACAGCCTGGGGCTCTCAGCCCAGGAGGGCTTGGCCTGGGAGGGAGGAAGGGAGCGGCTGCTCTAGCCCTGAGCTCTGCTTTCCCACCCTCCCTGGGAAGCCCTCCACCCAGGTGCCCGGGCCCAGGAAGTGGGCCCTGAGGCAACTCCCTCCCCTCCCCATCTGCCTGCCTGGGTCCCCCTCCTTCCCCACCCCGCCCCCAGTAGCCCTGGGTGCTATTTCCTGAGGCCTGCTCTAGCTCTGCCCCAGCTCAGCCAAGGGCCAGCCTCCCCTCCTTCCCCAGCCGGGTGCGCAGCAAGCTCGGGCTCTCCAGGGCTCAGACCCGACCTGGCCTGTGAGCCCCGGGGGCCCTGCCCACTCGCTGCCCTGCAGGCCGGACTCCAGCCCCCAGCTGTGCCGTGGGAGGAATCCTAATTACACAGAAAGCTGCCAGGAAATAAAAAACATGCCTACATTTTTCAAAACAAGCTTATAAAAGGCCTCAGGGGCTTTATTGTTTTATTCTTGGCAGAGAAGTCAAAGCAGGAACCAAGGCCCCACCCTTTTGGATGTGATGTTTGCAGAGCTGGGGTGCTGTGGCCTCGGGGTCCCTGGCCCCCCTCCAGGCCCGCCCAGCCCCGCACAGAACAGCTGCTCCATCCAGCAAGGGTGGCACCGCAAGCCCCTGAGCTCCTGGCTCAGGGACCAGCCAGACACACGTCACATACTTTGGGCTGGAAGTTGCCTCGGAGAGACTCTCCAGGACATTTCCGCTCTTTCCTGGTTTTATCCAAGTCGGAAATACTGCCAGTGCCGTCCCTCTGTGCCTCTCCTGAACCAGTGGGGGGCCGGCCTGGGCCTGCAGGAAGGGGGGGGTTCCCTCTGGCCTGCCCCACACCACACCGCACACGTTCAGGCACACACACACACACTCACACGCTCACACATACACTCATATACATATATACACACTCACACACTCATACACTTGCACACCCACACACACTCATACACGTAACACCCTGATACACTTACACACATACATGTACACCTGAAATGCATACACACATACCCTTACACACACATTTATATATACATACGCACGTACACACTAATACACTCATATACTCACACACACCGCCACACGCACGCACACACTCAGCACATACACATATATAAACACTTGTATACACATACACAAACATATTCCTACACATGCACACTCATACAAGCACACACTCATACACACTTATACACATACTCATACACAGAAACACAATCATATACATACATATACACATACTGTACACATATACACTCATCACACAATCACACACATACCCACACTCTCATAGACATACACACTTATCCACATACACTCATACACACTCATCACACACTCCCACTCATACACATGTTCCATACACGGCCACACATGCATGCGGGCACATGCCCCTCCCCCCAGGGCCACCCCACAGGTCACAGAGTCACTGCAACTTCCTGTTGCATGTGATGGCTTCTGGGCCACCCTGGGGACCTGAGCAGCAGCTCCCTTCCTGGGACCATCAGCCTGCTCCGAGGGGATGGGACGCCCCCTTGTGGACTGACTGCAGGCTTCTGGGAGAGAAGGTGACAGGCAGCGGGTGGAGGGCCGCAGCTGCCGGCAGCCCACTCCTGCACTAAGTTCCTGCTGCCACACAGGCCTCACGAGACAGCCAGTGTGCAAGTCCCACCCCGAGCTGGGACACCCCAGGGACGGCCTCGTTCCAGCAGCAGGTGCCTGCACATTAACGAGGCAGCCCATGTGGGAGAGGCCTGGCTTGGGGAGACCACATGGTGACCAGAGCGAGCCCCCGGCCAGTGGAGTCTATAGGAAGGGGCTGGGAGGGCAAATCAGAGGGTCCTCCTTCCTCTCTGCCCCTGGGGTCTCCCTGTATTTCGACAGTCCCAAAGGGCTGGGGGAGTCCCCCACACGGGCCTCAGGTCCTCATGGCCAGCCTAGGCAGGGTGGCTGTACCAGGCCTGAGGGCCCAGCAAACACCCAGGCCAGGCCCATGGTCAAGTTTCTAGGAAGCCAGTGGCTAAATGGCATGCAGGTGGACCCCCACTTCTCTAAGTCCCACATGGGGATGAAATCTACCTCGTTCAGCTAAGACACTCGCCGGTAACAGGGGGGTATCTGAGGGGGATTCCAGGTCCAATCCTCCCTCCTCAGTCTCTGTATCTTCATCACATGTTTTATAAAGTACTACTGCACATAGAAAAATAATAAAATCAGTGTTTTGCCAAGTGACATTTGTCCTGCCCTGAAGCAGGAGAGGAACCCTGCTGAGGGGTAGAGAGGGGCTGCTGCATGGAGCCCCTCACCCCCCAGCTCCCTGCTCTGGGTCTGCTGACCCAACCGTCTGGTCCAGCTTGTGCCCACCCCCAACCCCCACCGTGCAGATGTTCCCATCTGGAGAAAGAAAGTCCAGTGTGGTTCCTGCCCAGGTGAGAGTGCCTGCCAGCAGCCTGCTTGCTCAGCCTTCTCGGCTGTGGTCCTGGCCCAGCCCTGCCCTGGCAAGGAAACAGGGCGGGCTTGTTCTGCCTCCTGCCTGGACCCCTGGGCTCCAGGCCCACAGCCCGGGGGGGGGGGGGGGGGGCAGCAGCAGTCTGGGGTGAGGGCAAGCTGGAGGCCTCTGCACGCACCACACACACCTGGGTGACGGGCTTGACTTCCAAGAGGGAGGAGAACTCAGTGGTCTGCAAGAGCCACAGCGGGGAACAGGCCAGCTGAGGGACGCAGGGAGGGCAGTATAGGCTGTGTCCACCCAGGCAGGTGACCCATGGCCGCCTGCAGCTCCAGCTGAAGCCCATGGGCCCTCACTGCCTGCTGCCGTGGACTCTGCCCCTCCCATCCACGGGCACCTTTTCCGAAAGCCTGTGTCTTCTCACTCTTAACTCTCTTCCTGAACACATGCAGAAGAGGGGACCCATGACATGTACCGCAAAGGGACAAATGCGGTGCAAGCCTCAGTGGGCCCACCCCGTTGTAGCAGCCCCCAGCCCCTCCGTGCTCCTTGTGGTGCTGCCCTAGCCCCGCTTCCGTGCCCTCCCGGCATGCATCCCCAAGAAGACTGTTTGGACACTCCGTCTGATAGAAGCGCAGGGAGGCCATTCTTTTGCACCTGCTGCCTTTGCTCCAGGCATGTTTAGGGTCACCCACTTGGGGTATTGTCTTAGTCCACCTTTGCCGTTTAATTATCTGGAGAGACCACAATTGTTTGACTGTGGTGGACATCTGGAGTTTCTAGTTTTAGGCTCTTCTTAACAAAGCTACGTATGAAAATTCTGGACCATGTATTTGGGCACCCTTCACACACATTTGTACATAGTGAGACCACTGGGCCATGGGGGTGCACCTGTCTTCAGCTGATTAGACATGTCGGCCCGCGGGTGTTCCCGCCGCACGATACCCCACCAACATGTTTACCGTCTAGTCGTTGTGTACTGATGTGTTAACATGGTTTTAATTTCCTTTTTATCAGTGAGGCTGAACATATCTTGTATATATTCGCAGACCATTGGATTTTCTCGTTTGTGAAGTCTTTCCCCTCTTGTCTATGTTACCTTTTTCCTGTTGATCTGTGCGAGTTCTTGACAAACCCAGGTCACAAACACTTTAAATTTCTCTTTCCATTCTATGCCTTATTTCACCCTCTTTAATGGCATCTTTGGGTGAATAGGTGTTCTTAATTTTAATATAATATGTGTCCTTCTTTGTGTTTATGATTAGAGGGTTTTGTGCCTTATTGTAAAAATCACCCCAAAAGTCAGGAATGTTTTCTCCAACAGTGTCATTGCTGAATTGCTTTGTCATTCACAATGAGGTGCCACACAGCCCTGGAGCTGGGCTCTGTATTTGGGGGAGATCAAAGAGGCAGGGAAAGGAGACACGTGCTGCTCCACAGCGCCCCTGCTGTGGGAACGAGTGTCCTGCAGGGCGGGGAGGTTGTCTCCGGGCTCTCCAAGTCTGGCGGCACTGTGGGCGATCTTAGTGTTTGTCCATCTGTCCTGTTCTTCTGGAGAGGGTCTGGGTCATTCTTGGCATTGCGTTTTCATATAAAATTTGGAACTGGCTTATCAGGTTACATGCATACACATACTTGTCGGGATATTTTTGAGACTGCTTTGAATATATAGGGGCGTGTAGGTCAACGGGTATCTTTACAACACTGGGTCATGCAATCTGGAAACATGGCGTGCCTCTAGATTGATTTACGTTGTCTTTAATGCTCTCAGTCAAGCTTTAGAATTGACTGCAGAGAAGCTTTGAGCATCTTCTGTTAGATTGATTCTGAAGTACTTACTATTTTTATACTGTTGTTAATGGTGTCTTGAATTTCTATTTACTGCTGGTATGTAGATTCATGGTTGATTTTTTTACGTTTCCTAATTTTACATTTAGCAACCAAGCCTCTTATTAGTTTTACTAAATTATGTGGGGATTCTTTTGGATTTTCTACAACCGCATTCATGTTGCACGGAATTCAAGGCAGCAGTGTTCCTCTCTGTAACATATTTTTATTTTTTGTTTCATTTTTCTTGCCTTGCTGTGTGGACTCAGGTCTCCATTGAATTATCCAGTGGAAATGGTGTTAACACGATCCTTATCTTGCTCCCAATCTCAAAAAGAAACTTCCGTATTTTACCTTGAAACACCTTGTTTGTTCTTGTTTATTTTAAAGACACCCTTGATCAGATTAAAGATGTTCCCTTATATTCCTAGTATTCTGAGAGTTTTTATCACAAGTGGATGTTGACTTTTATCAAACTTCATCTCTACACCTAGTAAGATGATCATGTGGTTTTCTCCCTTAATCTGTTAAATTAATCATTTAGGGGCGCCTGGGTGGCTCAGTGGGTTAAGCCGCTGCCTTCGGCTCAGGTCATGATCTCAGGGTCCTGGGATCGAGCCCCGCATCAGGCTCTCTGCTCAGCAAGGAGCCTGCTTCCTCCTTTCTCTCTGCCTGCTTGTGATCTCTGTCTGTCAAATAAATAAATAAAATCTTTAAAAAAAAATAAATTAATCATTTAAATTGATTAAATCAATGGGTTTTCTTTTCTTTCTTTTTTTTTTTTTTTTTGAGAGAGAGAGAGAGATCACAGGTAGGCAGAGAGGCAAGCAGAGAGAGAGGGGGAAGCAGGCTCCCTGCTGAGCAGAGAGTCTGATGTGGGGCTCGATCCCAGGACCCTGAGATCATGACCTGAGCCGAAGGCAAAGGCTTAACCCACTGAGCCGTCCAGGCACCCCGAATCAATTGGTTTTCTAATGTAAAGCTTATCTTGTATTCCTCAAAAAATACAAACTGGCAGGATGCCTGGGTGACTCAGTTGGTGAAGCGTCTGTCTTCAGCTCAGGTCATGATCCCAGGGTGCTCAGATCGAGTCCCAGATCCGGCTCCTTGCTCAACCGGGAATCTGTTTCTCCCTCTGCCTCTGCTGCTGCTCCCTCTGCTTATGCTCTCTCTCTTTTTCTGAAAAATACATAAATAAAATATTTTTTTTTAAATCCAACTTCAGGGGGCACTTGGGTAGCTCAGTTGGTTGAACACCTGATGCTTGGTTTTGGTTCAGGTCATGATCTCAGTATCAGGAGACCCAGTCCTGTAGCGGGGTCCATGCTCAGCCTGGCGTCTGCTTAAGACTCTCTCTCCCTCTCCCTCTGCCCCTCCCCCTGTTTGCATTCTCTCTCTCTCATTCTCTCTGTCTCTCTAAAATAAATCATTTTTTTTAATCCAACTTGGTAGTGATGAATTGTTTCTCCTATTTATATATTGCTGGATTAATTTGCTAGTTTATTGAAGATTGTGGCAACTTTTGGCATCAGTGAGATTGCCCTGCTGTTCATCCATGCCCTGGCTTTGGTCTGAGTATCACGATTGTGCCAGTCTTGTGAAATGAATTCTTCTAGTTAGAAGGGCTGATGTATTTCTGGAGTTACCCCTTACGTGTTTGCTGGAACTCACTGGTAGTGCCATCTGGAACTTGAGTTTCCCTGGGGGAGTTTGTGCTGATTCAATGTCTTCAATAATTATATTTTTTAAAAATAGGTTTTCTATTTCTCCTCACATTTGATAAGTTGTATTTCTCTAGGAAAATTTCCGTTTTATATACAATTTCAAGGTTATTATAACATGAAACTGTGGAGGTCTGGGATTTGCTGGCTCTCCTCCCTGGCTCATGTCAGCCTGTTATGGACTTGGGGGTGCTGGCCGGAGACCCCAGACTTCTGGTCTCTATGGACACATAGATGCTGCTCCTTATGGTGCAACAGGCAGCAAAACCCCATTGTCTGCATCGGGGCCTCTTGCTCCCCACATCCCACGGGGAACAGAGGAGCCCCCACTGTGAGTTCGTGTCACAGCCAAGAAACTGAGCTTGGGGAAACCTGCTTCTGTCCACAAGGACACAATACTTCATCCCTCAGGGCTGATCTCTGCAAACACAACCCTGAGGTAGGCCCAGGGAAAGCAGAGCCTTGCATTCTTGGCACACCCAGCAAAAACACTCAAGGCGCTCAGGACCCAGGGCAGACTGCCTCTCCCCACAACCCACCTCCTTGGCCCCACTTGTTCTTGGCCAAACTCACATTTTCATATGGGTCTGCCACTCCGTCAGTCCCTCCAGTTGGTTGAAGCACAGCGGCCAGGACCACACTGATGTGATTGGTCTCATAGTGCATGTAACTGAGGCTGCTATCCACCGGGCTCAGAGCAGCAATGGCAGTTGACACAGCAGGGCCTCCGCCTTGCCCCCAGCTGCAGGTGCAGCCCTCTGGACATTAGTCCCAGAGAGGCCACTGGGTCTTATTTCAGCCAGGACGTTACCCAAGGCCAGGCTCTTTTCCACTGTGATGCACAGGAGTAGTTCAGAGATGCCACCACTGATAACTACAGAGGCCGTAAGTGGCCCAAAGCAGTGACCCCGTTAGGGCGACCCTCTCACCCTGCTTTACTGGGAAGCTTTGGGGTCTCATCCCTGAAAGGCTCAGGAGCCCCCCTTGGTCTTAGGCAGAGAGGGATGGTTGACCCCCTGATCCCCAGCTCCACTGACAGACATTCCATGGCTCACCCGCCCCCACACACAAACACCCGACCTAAGGGGCACAGATCCCCACTCCGGCCTGATGCTAACTTGGTTTGGATCACTGCTGTGTGGGCTGGCTAAGGTCTATGGACCATGGCCTGGAGCACTCACAGGCTTGTTCAGCACCCCAAGTGGAACCCAAGGCCAAGAATGACCTTGTGTTGGAAAGACCGAAACTAGGTCGTGCCCTCTGGGCATTAACACATTTTTGTGTCAGGCACAACAGAATCATTTGTGACTGGCTAAGTGCCAGGGGCTTCTCCATTTTTCTTGTGCACAGACAGGGGTGTGGACCCAGCACAGGGCAGGTGGCAGACCAGGCCCACAGGCAGCAAAGGCAGAGGTTTCTTGGGTGAGTCTGGGGAGGCTGAACCGGGGCTCGGCAATGCCAGATGCCAGTGGATGGTGCAGAGTGTACAAATGTCACCAGACCCTTGTACCAGGGCATGACGGCCCACAACATAGAGGGAGCATCTCTGTCAGGCACAAATGACCCGGAAGAGTCACTGTAGTGATACAGTGGAGCGGGTGGTCAGCATCGGCACCGAGAAAAGTGAGATCCCCACGCCGGGCCTGGGAGTGGTCGGTAGTCCCTCTGGGCAAGATGGCAAGTGGGCCAGCTTCCACGCAGACAAGGGTGGTGGGCGGTGTAGTTTCTGCACCGGCAGCACTGAGGCCTTTCCTTCCACAAGGCACCAGCAGGGACCATGGTGCCATCTCTGGTGTAAGGAGGGATTCCCCCGGCCAGCCTCTGCCAGGGAGAGGTCTCCATCAGTGGCCTGCTCTCCATCAGTCCCATCGGAGAATGCCCCTCCCTGTGGGCCCCTCGGGAGCAACCCAGACTGCCCCTGCTGGCCGCAGGGTGCGCGCAGGGTGCGCCCAGGCTCACAGGCCCCAAACACAGCATCGTCAATCAGGTCGGCCTGGCTGTGCCTTCTAGGCTGCAGGCCGATGGCAGAGGGGAGCCAGCAGGCTGTCTGGTGGTAGGGTTGTCTCTACACTGAGCTCTGAGCAGCCACGGGCAGGGTGTGAGCGGTGCCCCCTTGTCCCTGCAGAGCTTTCCTTACAAAACCTGACCGGGGGTCTGCACAGGACAGCCCAGGAGCTGGCCCAAGGTCTGTTTGTGTATGGCCCTGGAGCTAAGAATGTTGTTGGTATTTTTAAAGGGCTATAAAAACAAAAACAAAAGAGCAAAGAAGAGTATGTGATGGAGACCGTATGTGGTCCCCAAAGCCAAACATAGTTACTATCTGGCCCTTCACAGAACAGTCTGCTGACCTTCCACTAGACCATTTGCTGCAACCTGGAGGTCAGTGAAACCCTGGCGTGTCTAGTCAAGGATCCCTCCTGGGCCAGGGTGATTGCTTCTCATTCCACCCAAAGCACCGCCTGAACTTTCCACAGGATTCCCCGTTGGAGATGAGGCCATGGCTCCTGGGAACGGCATTAGGCTCCAGCTTGGCTAGGCCGTCAGCAAACCAGACAGGCTTTCACGGGATGCTCAGGGGACGCTCTGTGACTGGAAGACACCCTGAGCCAGCGGCTTTACCTGGGGCCCTGGAGTGAAAGATGAGGTCCCCCAAATGGGTAATTGCCATTTTTTCATGTAAAACTGAGACAACTTAGCTTGTGTGCCATTTCCATTTGGCCACCCACCCTGCTGGGACCTTCTCTGGTTACTGGTCAAGTTCAAGTTGACCCACCCCAAATGGAGATATTGGGCCAGATTCATGAGGGCCCCATGCATACCCTGGCTTCTGCAAGCTCTCCATTGGGTCCTGTCTCGGGCAGGGGGTGCTGTTGCCCTAGAGAGGCCTTGTGGGCCTGGCAACTCCTGGACTCCCCCAAAAGGAGAAACCCCAATACTTCTTGGCAGAACGACAAGCAACAATGACACACTTGGACCCCACCCATGAGGTCTCTTAAACTTCCTGTCCCCCACTGCAACCTTGTCTTTTCCTACAAGAGCACTGCACGTGAGTCAGGAGACCATGCTCTCTGCCTCGGGGACCCCAGGGAGTGGGGTGATGTGCACAGGGGAGGTCACCCTCTTATGTAGACTTTAGCTCCAGGCTGATGCCCGCACCCCAGCCTCACTTGCTCCCTCCTCTCTCCCTCCTTCCCCTTTACTGAGATATAATTCACATGCCATACAATTTACTCTCTTAAAACTCAGTGGCTTTTTGTGTATTTAGAATGGTAATTCATCACCACAATTTTAGGACATTCTCCTTACCTCTGGAAGAAACCCTGTACCCCTCAGTTGTTATTTTCCAGCCCCCCAATTCTGCTCTGACCTAGGCAATCCCTAATCTACTTTCTGTTTCTATTAATTTGCCTATTCTGTACTTTTCTGATTGGCTTCGTTCATTTAGTAATATGCATTTAAGGTTCTTCCATGTCTTCATGATTTGAGAGCTTCTTTCTTTTTTTTTTTAAGATTTTATTTCTTTGACAGAGAAGAGCGATCACAAGTAGGCAGAGAGGCAGACCGGTGGTGGTGGGGGGGGAAGTAGGCTCCCCGCTGAGCAGAGAGCCCGATGCAGGGCTCAATGCCAGGGCCCTGGGATCATGACCTGAGCAGAAGGCAGAGGCTTTAACCCACTGAGCCACCCAGGCGCCCCGAAAGTTCATTTCTTTTTAACACCAAGTAATATTTCATTGTCTGGATGGACCACAATTTACCCATTCACCTACTGAAGGACATCTTGGTTGTCTCCAAGTTTGGGCGATTGTGAATGAAGTTGCTATAAGCATCTGTTTGCATGTTGTTGTACAGGCCTAAGTTTTCCACTCCCTTGGTTAAAAACCAAGAAGTGCAACTGCTGGATGCTAAAGTAAGCGTATGTTTTATTTTGTGAGAAACTGTCAAATTGTCTTCCAAAGGGGCTGTACCATTTTGCATTCCCACCAGCAGTGAATGAGAGTTCCTGTTGCTCCACATCCTCAGCCACATTTGATGGTGTCAGTGTTCTGGATTTTGGCCATTCTAATAGGTGAATAGTGGTGTCTCATTATTTTTTTAATTTGAATTTCCCTGGTGACATATGATGCAGAGTATCTTTTCATGTGCTTATTTGCCATCAGTTTATTTTCTTTGATGAGGTGTCTATTAAGGTCTTTGGCCCATATTTTGATCAGGTTGTTTTGTGGGTTTTTTTATTGTTGAATTTTAAGAGTTCTTTGTGTATTTTGGGCTAACAGTCTCTATCAGATATATCGTTCGCAAATATTTTCTCTCATAAGTCCATTTTGTGACTTGTCTTCTCACTGTCTTGATACTATCTTCCATGGAGCAGAAGTTTTTAATTTCAGTGAAGTCAAGCTAATTAGGTATTTCTTTCATGGATCATGCCTGTGGTGTTATATCTAAAAAGTCATCACCAAACAAAGGGTCATTTAGATTTCTCCTACCTAAACTTCTGAGAGTTTTACGGCTTTGTGCTTTGTATTTAGGGCTATCATCCATTTTGAGTTAAATTTTGTGAGCCATGTAAGGTCTGCATCTAGATTCATTTTGTGCATGTGTGTGTGTGGAGATGCCCACTTGTGCCAGCATCATTTGTTGAGACGATGATATTTGTCCACTGTATTGCCTTAGTTCCTCTGTCAAAAACCAGGTGACTATATTGACCCAGGAGTCTAATTCTGGGCTCTCTATTCTGTTCCATTGGTCCTTTGTCTATTCTACCACCAGTGCCGCACTTTCTTGATTACTGTAGCTGAGTCAGGTAGTGTCAGTCCTCCATCTTTGTTCTCCTCTTTCAGTACTGTTTTGGCTATTCTGGGTCTTTTTGCCTCTCCATATAAACTTTAGAATCATTTGATTGATTTCCACAAGCTAATTTGCTGGTATTTTGAGTGGGATTGCATTGAATATATAGATCAAACAGAACTGACATCTTGAAAAATTGAGTCTTCTTATCCACAAACATGAAATTTTCTCTCCATTTATTTAGTTTTTCTAAGGTCTTTTTCATTAGAGTTTTGTAGTTTTCCTCACACAGATTTTGTACAGATTCCATTAAGTGTATAGCTAAGTATTTCATTTGGGGTAGTGTTAACATAAATGGAATTGTTTTTTATTTCAAATGCCCCTCCCTTGTTCATTGCTGGTGTATAAGAAATTGATTTTTAAGACACAATTGAGAATATCACCATCTTAACAACATTAACAGGGTTATGGCATCTGATTCATGAGTATGAGATGTTTTTCCATTTATTTAGATCTTAATTTCTTTCAACGATATTTTTTAGTTTTTAGGGCACAAGTTTTGTACCTCCTTGGTTAAATTTATACACATTTTATTCTCTTTGATGCCATTATAAATGGAATTGTTTTCTTGACTTCATTTTTGGGTCATTCATTGTATACGTGTAGACATACAATTAATAGTTATATATTTATCTTATATTTGGCAACCTGCTGAACTCACTGATTGCTTCAAATAGTTGTTGTTGTTGTTGTTGTTTTAGTGGATTCTTTGAGATTTTCGATATAATAGGTCATATCCTCTGCAAACAGAGGCAGGTTCACTTTCTTTCTAGGGTGAATGCCATTTATTTAATTTTCCTGGGAGCCCCTTACTTTTTGTTGCCTACATGTCACCATAACTTTCCTCCACAGTCCTCTGAGCCTTCAGCCACCTCTGCACCTGGCACCACCTTCCCCTAATGAACCAGGTAGGATAGCAACTTGGGTGCCTGTAACCAACAGAGCTGTAAAAGTTTGAGTCCTTTACCTCTCTCAAGTCCCCTACCATACTTGGCTTTTTTTGTAAAGCAGCTGAAGTCAGGATGGAGGAGAGAGCAAAGATCTAGGGACACAAACAGTAACTGCACTAATAAGGAAGGCCTTGCATTTGCCACTTACACAGCTCAACCAAATGGACTTTCAATGTTTCTGGTACCCTCAAAACTCTAAATCCTAAAAAAAAACAAACAAGAAAGCAAACAAAACCCTTTACATCCTCATTGCTGGAACCATTTCTTTCAGCTTTCAGAATCTTTTGACTTAGTCATCAGGGCCCTTCTGCTTTTTTAGTGGGGCCTTGAAGGGTCACTGCCACATTGTCATTATAACAACAATCAAAGCTCTGATCAGATGGTTTGTTTCAAGCCTACCACTCACTGCTCAGCTTTATTAACAGGTAAAACAGTGGGCATCCTCACTCCCCACGTCTTACTCACCCAACACCCCCACTTATGGAGAACATTATCTCCCCAGATCCTGGTGAGTCTTCTCAGTTTCTCCTGACCCAGTCCATGGAAGCCCTTGTCCTTTCTCTTCCAGAAAGTCATTACTCTGTTATGTTAACATCCCTTCCTCCTTTATTTCTTCTTAACCCAGTTATGGTAAGCTGCATTTGTCTAGAAATATTTCCATTTTATCTAAAATCTTGAATTTATTCTTATTATAAAGTATTTATAATATCCCCTTATCTTTTTTAACAATGTCAGAGTATAAAGTCATATATTCTTTTTCAGTCCTGATAATGGCAACTGATACCTTCTCTTATTTACTTCACCAATTCCACCAGAAATGTATCTGTTTTACTAGTAGTTTTAAAAAAAAAAACAAGTTTTGGTTTTGCTGATTTTCTTTTCAGTGTTTGTTTTCTAGTTCATTAACTTGTGCTCTTAATTTTTTATTTTTCTCTTCCCATTTTTGTTTTGTTTTGTTTTGGTTTTGGTTTGTTTACAGTATGTGGGGTATTTACTAACTTTTTGGTTTATTCACAAAGTATACATACTGAGATAACCATGTAAGGCTACAAATTCCCCTTTAATTTCTGCTTGCACCACACTCTCACAAGTTTTTGCTAAATAGCCCTTTTTTTTGGTCTTTCAGTCCAAAGTTATTTATATTTCTTAATTTCCATGCACACAGAAATTTCCTACCTTTTGGGGGTTAATATTTTTAGTATAATTGCACTGTAGCCAGAGGACAAACTCCATATTTTTTGTAATCACTTGAAATTTGTTGACACTTGTTATATGATAAGTATATGGTAAATATTTTTAAAAGAAATTTTTTAAGATTTTATTTATTTATTTGACAGAGAGAGAGATCACAAGTAGGCAAAGAGGCAGGCAAAGAGAGAGGGGGAAGCAGGCTTCCTGTTGAGCAGAAAGCCTGATGCGGGGCTTGATCTAAGTACCCTGAGATCATGACCTGAGCCGAAGGCAGAGGCTTAACCCACTGAGCCACCCAGGTGCCCCTAAAATAATATTCTATTTGTGTTATATATTAGGTCACTTACCATCTGCATTGCTCAAATTTTCTGTATTCTCACAGATTATTGTGTCTGCCTAGCCTACTTTACTAGAGAAGGTATGTTAAAATGTTCTACTATGATTATGAATTGACCTATTTCCTTTTGTCAGTTTTTCACTTATGTATGTTGAGACCTTGTTATTAGATATATAAAAATACAAAATTGTTATATCTTCCTTTATTATTATGAAGTGGCCCTCTTTGTCTCTAGCTTACTTTTTGCTTTATGATCTGTTTTGTCTGATAATAATATAACTATAAACCATAGGTTTCCTTTGGTTAGCATTTGGAGGGTATATATTTTAACCTGAACATCTAATTCATTTTCATTTAATGTGTTACTGACGGAGGTGTATTTGGGTCTACTATCTTCTGTGCTACTTGTTCTGCTTACTTTATCTTTCCTTCTCTCTCCTTCTTGCCATCCTATATGCCAAAAATTTTAATCATTCAGTCATATCCCTTTATCAGTTAGGACTATATACACTGTTTTTATTCTTTTGGTGATTATCCTAGGTAGTACAATATTCATTTTTATTTATCAATATTCACTAATAAATTAACTAATGCTTTTATCCTATTCCTGGAAAATACAGTGAGCTTGGAACACTTTAATACTCTTCCAATTTATAGGATATTATCATTAATTTTAATTATACAGATTTTTTACACAATTCCACAAAGTTTTATTTATATTATGTCTTTATATGGTCAGTATTCATTTAGATTTATTCTCATACTTTCTGTTCTAATCTGTTCTGGCTACTATAACAAAAGTGCCATAGACTGGGTGGTTTAAATAACAAACATTTATTTTTCACAGTTCTGAAGATGGGGAAGTCCAAGATCAAGGGGCTGGCAGATTTAGTGTCTGGTGAACAACCACTTCCTGGTTAAAAGCCATCTTCCTGCTGTGTCCTCATACATCAGAAGGAGAGAGGAGATCTCTGGGCTCTCTTTTATAAGGGCTCTCTTTTATAGTCTCCTCCATGAGGGTTCCACCCTCATGGCCTAATCTCCTCCCACAGGTCTCCCCCAATGTCATCACAGTGGGGGTCAGGTTTCAACATAATTTTGGGGAGACACAGACATTCAGTCCATAGCATCTTCTTTGCCCTTTTTCCTTCCTGCTTCTCTGACTTTACATTTCCCTTTAACTTGAATTTTTTTTTTCATGTGGGTCTGCTGTTTAGATACTATTTACTTACTTACTATTTATCTGAATTATCTTTATTTTGCCTTCAGTAATAAAGGATATTTTATCTGGGTATAAGTTTATGTTAGCAGTTATTTTCTTTCACCATATTAAAGATATGATCCCACTGATTTCTAGTTCCCATCATTGCTTGTGAGAAATCAACTGTCACTCTACCTATAAGATCCTTGATGGTAATTTATATGTTTTCTCCTTTTACAATTGTCTCCTTGTCATTCATTTTCTGCATCTCTAGCAGTCATTAGTTGTTGCTTTATTTTTAATTTTTCCAGCTAGGGAATCACTGGGACTGTTGAATATGTGGCCTGATGTCTTTCATTGGTTCTAGAAATTCTCAGTCATTGCCTTTGTAGCTCCTTACCCTTTGGTACTACAAACCATACATTTATCTGATCATGTTATTACTTCACATAAGTCTTACTTTTTCTTCTCTACTCTCCGTCTTTCTGTCTCTGTTCTAAATTCTGGATAGTTTCTTCTGACCTATCTTCTAGTTCCAGTTCATTTATTCTTTCTTCAATTGCTTCAAATCTGTTCTTAAATCCATCTACTTAGTTCTTAATTTGTTTTTTACTTAGTTTAAGTGCTAGAATTTCTATTTAGTTCTTTAAAATGGCCTTTTTAAAAGATAATTCTGGGGCACCTGGGTGGCTCATTCATTAATTAAATGTCTGCTTTCAGCTCAGGTCATGATCCCAGGGTCCTGGGATCAGCCTCACATTGGGCTTCCTGCTCAGCAGGAAGCCTGCTTCTCCCTCTCCCACTTCCCCTGCTTGTGTTCCCTCTCTCACTCTGCCAAATAGATAAAATCTTCTTTAAAAATTAAAAAAATAATAAAAGATAACTTCTATCCCTGATGATTTTTTTATCCCACCCCTTTTTAAAACAATATTTATTTCATTTAAAGTAATCTCCACATCCAACGTGGGGTTCAAATTCATGACCCTGAGATCAAGAGTCACATGCTCTACTGCCAGCCAGCCAGGTGGCCCCCCAGCCCTTTTTCAAATCATATTTTTTGTATTATGGGCAAGACACATTATATAAAACTGACCATCTTAACCACTTTTTTTTTTTTAAGATTTTATTTATTTATCTGACAGACAGAGATCACAAGTAGGCAGAGAGGCAGGTAGAGAGAGAGGAGGAAGCAGGCTCCTTGCCAAGCAGAGAGCCCAATGCAGGACTCCATCCCAGGACCCTGAGATCATGACCTGAGCCGAAGGCAGAGGCTTAACCCACTGAGCCACCCAGGTGCCCTTAACCACTTTTAAGTGTACAGTTCAGTGGTATTAAGGATATTCATGTTGTGCAGTCATCACCATCTTTCACCTTCAGACTCTTTTTGTCTTGTGAATGTGAATTCTGTCCCCATCAGACACTCCCACTTTTCCCCTCCCCCCAGCCCCTGGCCACCCCCATTCTACTTTCTATTAATTTGACTACTCTAGGTCCCTCATATACGTGAAATCATAGCATTTGTCTCTTTGTGACTGGCTTATTTCACTGGGCGTAATGCCCTCAAGTTTCATTCATCTTGTAGCACATGTCAGAATTTCCTTCTTTTTAAGGCTGAATCATACTCCATTGTGTAGATAGACCACATTTGTTTCCTCATTCATGCAGTGTTGGAACTTGGATTTCTTTGGGCTGTCATGCATAATGCTGCTATGAATATGGGTGTACAAATATCTTTTGAAGGCCTTACCTTCAATTATTTTGGGTATTGTTGTGGATGAATGGTGTGCCACCCAAAATTCAGCTGTTGAATTCCTAACCCCACAATATGATTGTATTTGGAGATAGAGGCTTTACAGGGGTAATTAAAGTTATATGAGGTTGTATGGGTGGGACCCTAATCTGATATAGAGGTAGAAACACCAGAGAGCTCTTTCCCTCCTCATGTGCACACAGAGGAAAGGCCATGTGGTGACACAGCATGGACGAAGCCATCTAAAGCCAGGAAGAGAGACCTCACTAGAAAACAACTCTGATGGCCCCTTTACCTTGCATGTCTAGCTCTAGAACTACAAGAAAACAAATTCTGTTGTTTAAGCCAGTCAGTCTGATATTCTGTTATGGCAGCCCTAGCAGACTAATACAGATATTTACCCAAGAGTAGAATTTCTGGAACGTATGGTAATTCTATTTGCAATTTTTTAAGAAATAGCCATCTGTTCCCCACAGTGACTCTGTCATTTTACATTTCCACTAGCCATGCACAAGCATTCCAGTTTTTCTATATCTTTGGAAAAGAACACTTGTTCTTTCCTATTTTTTTGATAGTAGCCATCCTGATGGGTGTGAGGTGGTAGCTCATTGTGGCTTGTGTTTGCTTCTCCCTAATGATTAGTTATGTTGAGCATCTTTTCCTGGGCTTATTGGCCATTTGTATGTATTCTTCAGAGAAATATTTATTGATGTCTTTTGCCCATTTTTTAATCAGGATGCTTTTTGTTGTTGTTTAGTTGTAGGAGTTCTCTATATATTTAGGATAAGAATCCCTTATTAAATATATGATTTGCAAATATCTGCTCCCATTCTGTGGGTTGCCTTTTTACTCTGCTAATAGTGTCTTTTGATGCAAAAAATATTTTTAGGGGAGCCTGGGTGGCTCAGTGGGTTAAAGCCTCTGCCTTTGGCTCAGGTCATGATCCCAGCGTCCTGGGATCGAGCCCCGCATCGGGCTCTCTTCTCTACGGAGAGCCTGCTTCCTCCTCTCTCTGCCTGCCTCCCTGCCTGCTTGTGATCTCTCTCTCTGTCAAATAAATAAATAAAATCTTTTTTTAAAAAAATATTTTTAATTTTGATGAACTCCAGTTTGTGTTATTTCTTTTGTCATCTGTGCCTTTGGTGTCGTGTCTAAGAAATCATTGCCAAAACCAATGTCATGAAGCTTTTATTCTATGTTGAGTCCAACTTCATTCTTTTGCATGTGGATATCCATTTTTCCCAGCACCATGTGTTGAAAAGCCAGTCCTATCTCTATTGCTCTTGACAGCCTTGATGAAAATCCTTTGACTGTATATGTGATGGTTTATTTCTGGGCATCCCATTCTATTCTGTCTGTCTTTCTATCTTTATGCCAGTGTCACACTGTTTTGACTACTATAGTTTTGTGGTAAGTTTTGAAAGCAGAAAGTATAAATCCTCCAACTTTGTTCTTCTTTTCCAAGATTGTTTTGGCTATTCTCTTGACAAAATTTAAAGTTTGTGTTTTCTTGGAACATGGTAAACTTAGCTATTTTATAGCCTTTGATGATTCTGATATCCAATGTTTCTCTCATTTCGACTTACTCCTGTTAGTGGCATCTTGCTTCCTTGTGTGCTGGATTATCTTTGACTGTGTCCTGGGTTTTGTATTTGAAAAATTACTTATATGAATAGCTTGAGGTCTAAGATGCTGCTATCTTCTGCCAGAGAGGGTTTTATTTGCTTCTGCCTGGAACCTTGGAATGCTACCCTTTGGGAGTCACCATAAACCAAGTCCAGGTTTGAGGGGCCCTGGATTGCTTAGGTGAGGGGACAGCAGAGTATGAGACTGCACAGGGGCTGTGTACTTCAAGCTCACCCTGCCTAATGTGGGGGTTTATCCCCAACCCTAAGTGAGTTCTGAGCTTTGAAGTTTCTCTCCCTTTCCCTCCATGAGGCTGCTGAAACTGCAGGTCTTCTTTGCAGCTGTTGCTTGTGAGTCTGCAGATGCCCTCAGGACAAAAGGAGTTTTGAGTGCCAGGCTCGCCCCAGTCCTTCCCTGTCCTCAATTTGGAGCACAAACACTGAAACTCCCTCACTTGCTTGTTTGCTCTTTTGTGCCTTTCAGAAGAGAGGTATGCTTATCAGTCTTTTGTTTTGGTCTGGATTATAGAGCAGGATCTCACCTAAAGGAGAAGTCCAGAAGGTCTCTTCTAAAAGCACAGCTTTGACCACAGTCTTGCCAGGAGCAAATCATGATAGTCTAGAGCCCAGCTTTGTGATCATTAATTCATTCAAGGCTGCCCTGCATCCTGGAGGCAAGTACTAGTGTTATCCCCATCTCACAGGTAAACATGTGGAGCACAGAGAGGCCAGGCTAACTTGCCTCAAGGTTGCACAGCTAACTGAGTGGCAGGATCAGCATGGTGACCCATTGTGTATTACTGCAGAGATGCTGCTCCCCTTCTTCTTCTTAGGAGCATTCTGGGGCTCCCCACCATCTGGAGTCCTGAGAACAGACCACCCCACCCCCAACCCAGCAATCAAGGCCCTTCCAGCCTCCCCTGGCCACACTGACTCCTGCCCATCCCCAGCTCTGCTCTGTGGGTGCTATTTCCTCCCCCTACCTTACATGATTCCTATGCACCTGTCCAGACCTGACTCGGAGGCTGAAACTCTACTGTGCCCTCTCAAAGTCCCTGATTCAAGTGGAACCCAGGCCCTGAGCACCTCATTTGTCCAAAGTCAAGGCCCACAGTGGGAGCTCCCCAACCCCACAGCAGCAACCCAGGTCTGGGCACTCTGCTGGGCATCAGGTCCAGCAAACAGACCAGAGCCTGTCCCCAAGCACATAGCCTGTCTGCAAGGGGCTGAAGCAGGCCAAGGGGTCCCATATCAGGGACCAGGAACTATCAAGCCATCCTGGGGATGCCTTGCCCAAGGCCAGGTCACCCTTGGAGGGTGCCTGGTGGGTGAGGCAGGGGAGGCCGTCAGGCCCACCTGCCACCCCTAGGTGCCCATTGGTCCCCTCTCTGACTTTCTGACAGGTGAACAATAATGGGATCATCTCCTTCCTGAAGGAGGTCTCTCAGTTCACCCCAGTGGCCTTTCCCATCGCCAAGGACCGCTGCGTAGTGGCAGCCTTCTGGGCAGATGTGGACAATCGACGTGCAGGTGATGTGTACTACCGGGAGGCCACTGACCCAGCCACGCTGCGCAGAGCCACAGAGGATGTCAGGCGATACTTCCCTGAGCTCCTGGACTTCTCCGCCACCTGGGTTTTCATAGCCACCTGGTACCGTGTGACCTTCTTCGGAGGCAGCTCCTCTTCCCCTGTGAGTTTTCTGTCCTGGGGTAGGGAGGACGTCCGTCTGGGGTCTAGGGTCTCCCCCTAGGGGCTACACCTCGCTGAGGTGGGCCAGACATAATCACTGGTCCATGCCTGAGACAGGAACACCCAGCTCAGGGATGGAAGTCACTCTCCCAGGGTCACAGAGCAAGGCTGGATGAGGACAGAGCCTTGACCTTCCCAGCCTTCCCAGAAAACACTTGCCTCCATAGGAAAATGCCAAATGCCCTGACACAGTAGTTCACACACCAGAGAGATGCAGATTGCATGTGTCAGAAGGATTTCCATCTGGAATGGTTCAATGCTCAATAGGCTAAGTGGGAAGTTTATTCTGTTTTATCCTTTATTCTGGGATAACGCCAAACAACAAAGGCAGCAGGGGCACGTCTTTCCTGTGGGGCACACTCTCGATGCCAAGCGCTGAGAAGTGCTCAGCACAGCACAACCTGGGGCAGGAACTCTCACGGAGACTGCTCTGCAAGCCATATGGGGCTCCAGAGCGGGGAGAATGGGATGGTTCAGAGCAGCCCAAGGGACAGCTGTGTCAGGACCCTGGGCTGCAGGGGAGAGGCAGAGCAGTCAACACCAGGGCCGAGCTTCCCATCATACACATGCCTGGGCAGAGGGTGGGGGCAGGTGAGGCTTTCACTCAGGGTGTAGGGATGCCCGGTGGGAACCTGGAGGTGCAGCCGGGGTCCCTAGCAATGGTGACTCAGGTAAACAGTGTGAGTGGGAGACAGGGCCTGCAGGCAGGGACACGCGAGTCCCGCACAAACACTGAGCTCTCCAGCGGCCAAGATGACAAAGAGAATGCCAGCAAGCACATCAACCAGGGACACTGAGGGCCCGAGATGTTCACTGTTGAATATCTTAAAAGCAGTATGACAGTGAATAGGGGAAGACGGGCTTTTTCTATAAACATTACTACAAATAAATATTTACACTTTTCATGAAATTTATTCATGCACAGTCCACTAATATTTTGTCAGCTTCACTTGTTTTTCTTATCAATTTGTAAGAAAAACATCTTTGTAACAAAGAGAAAAAAGAATCAGTAAGTCTGCTAGCAAGAGATCAATCCCATCAAACACCTATTGCATCCTGACACACTTGAACAAATAGAGCCGGCTAGAACGCGCTGTTTTGTGTTTTGTTTTTTTACTCAGCAGTAGTAGGGCATTTTCCTCCTTCTCCCACATGGAAATCCGTGGCACTTCTGCAGCCCCCTGGGAGGAGAAGGAGCAGAGCCCCTCCTACGCCAACAGAGGAAACCCTAACTTCTCCAGTTTGCAGGCTGGCAGGCCCGGATATGGGGGTTATAGATTATCAGGCAACACATGCATCCCTGGAAGGGGTCAGAGCTCTGGGTTTGGGTGCTGGTCTGTAACCTGGGAGCCTCCCAGAGCCAGCTGCTCGGCAGGGAGGGAGCGTGAAACTCCATGCGGGGTCTGGGTCTCCTCACACACTGGACCCTACCTCTAGCCACACCGGCCGCTGGCTTGCCCTTCCTCAGCTCACCACCACTCTGCTTTCACGGCCACTGATCCTGGTTGTCTTCAGAGTGCTAGCAGCAGGTCTGTGATCCCGAAGGGGAGCACTCAGTCTTCCTGCTGTTCATGGTTATGTAAGGGAAAGGACAGACCAGTGCTGTCCCACTGTGCACACCTGCAGACCATCCCAGTGCTGGGTGGCACCGATGGCAAGGTGTCCCGCGGTGGGCACTGCCAGGCCCTGCTAGATTGGGGGCCGTTGTCTGGCACGAGTCTCCAGCGGGAAGGTTGCTGCCCACAGAGGCCTGATTGCCCCTCAAGCCTGTGCCCCCCTCCCAGGCGCGAACAAGCCAGATGTGTAAGCTCGGGTCTCCCCATGCCCAGCCAGGGGGCCCAGCATGCTGCGCCCTTGCCAGCCGCTCCAGCAGACACGGAAGCTCTTTCTCTATTACGCTTCACCTCTCAGCTTCTAGTGCTGCTGAATTTGTCCTGCATTATCAACGAGGTGTCTTCCGTGGTAATGCCTCTGTTCACATAAACTTTGCCAATTTTCTGTTGTCTTTTTCTTCCTGGCCCATGGAAGTTCTGCTTCAATTTAGGATATCAATAATTTCACCTGCCCCCTCTGTTACACATTTTTCACTTTGCTGTGTTGCCACTCTG
Organism: Enhydra lutris kenyoni; assembly: GCF_002288905.1. Taxonomy (NCBI): domain Eukaryota; kingdom Metazoa; phylum Chordata; class Mammalia; order Carnivora; family Mustelidae; genus Enhydra; species Enhydra lutris. The sequence continues at coordinate 47,060,344 of NW_019154085.1, forward strand.
TTTGATCTTATGGCACTTTTTTATATGCAGAGGTTTTTGTAGTCAAATATATAAATCTCCTTTTTGGTTTTTGCAGTTAACAAATGTTACACTTAAAGTCTTTCCTCAACGTGGCTCCAAGCACTCGCCTATATTTTCCTCTAGGGTATTGATGGTTCTGTTCACAGCCTTACTTGATGTGGTATTTATTTCATGAATGATATAAAGTTCTAAATTTCTTCTTTTTAAGACAGTTTCCTATTTGTCCCAAGACCACTTCTTTTTTTTTTTTTTTTCCAAGATCACTTCTTAATCCCACCCCTTCCCCAGTCTGAAATAACATCTCATGTATATACCACTCAATATCTTCGTGGAAGAGAAATCCATGAAAAACAAAACAAAAAAAAAAACCCTGCTTTTCCTTGTTTCCTCTTTTTATCTTTCCCTCTTTACATTTTTTGTTTCACAAGAAGCAATTTTGGGGATTTTACCCGGTTAATACTAACTCTTGCCCCAGCCACCTCAGGGAGCAGTGTCTGCACCTGGCGTCTGTGGGCCCTGGTGACACCTCAGTGTGTCTCACTCACCAGCTAACCATTCTTAGGGGTCCTGGCCTATGCCAGGGCCTCAGGATCTAGGGACACAGTGGAGGATGAGGACGAGGCCATCAGCTCGACGGCAGATGGCTGACCAGCTAGTTAGGAAGACAGAGGAAGGGTCAGTGGATGAGGACATTGTGTGAAGGCATGCTGAAGGGGGCAGGGCCTTGCAGCGTGGATGGGGGAGCCCAGAACCTGGTTCAGGCCTCCCTCCTTGGCAGGTCAACACGTTCCAGACTGTGCTTATCACTGACGGCAAGTTCTCCTTCACCATCTTCAACTATGAGTCCATCACGTGGACCACGGGCACACACGCCAGCAGCGGGGGCGACACCACGGGCCTGGGGGGCATCGCAGCCCAGGTAGGGGCCCGGCTCCCCACTGCCACGACTGTCCTGTCTGTCCAGACAGACCCCCCTACACACACCCAGTACTGTGCAGACGCCAATGTGAGGCCTTCTGATGCTAACCCCAGGCCAGATTCAGAAACATCCTCAGGTCAAAGGCACTTCTGTCCTGCCCCGTGTTGCCCTGGCCTCCCAGGGCCAGCAGCAGCCAAGGCACATGGGACCCTGGTTCTGTGCACGCTACCTGTCCTGGGGTCTGCCCTGCCCTGTGGCCCATAGAACTGTGGCCAGCAGGAAATCACAGGTGTCAAGGGAGTGGTCAAGTGCAAGTCCCCAAGGCCATCGAGTGCTCCCTCAGGATGGGAATACCCTCATCTCCTTCCTAGCCATCTACTTTCTTCTGAAGTCACACCTGCCCCTGGTCTCCACGGGAGCCAAGAGGCCAGGGAGGGAGTCCCTGCAGGTGTGTGAGGGCAGCATGCTAGGGCCCAACTGTGTTGGTGGCCAGGATCTCTGGCCCAGCTGGGAGGCTGCTGCTCAGAACAGTAACAACATGGAGGGTGGTAGGGTACCCCCAAACCCAAAAACTCCAGGACTACAAGGCCATCTTCCACGTGATCTCTTTGACTATGGCCACCGCAGGGAGGTAGGTCTCAGGAATTTTAGGGAGACCTGCAGACCAACCCATGCCTGCCCCCCCAACTCTCCATCCCCCACCCCACCCCCAGGCCGGCTTCAATGCAGGTGATGGGCAGCGCTACTTCAGCATCCCCGGCTCCCGCACAGCGGACATGGCGGAGGTGGAGACCACCACCAACGTGGGCGTGCCCGGGCGCTGGGCGTTCAGAATCGATGATGCCCAGGTGCGCGTGGGGGGCTGCAGCCATACAAGTAAGAGGATGGAGCCAGCGGCTCAGGGCTGTGGGTTGGGGGGGGCTCAGGGAGTGCGGGGATGACAGGAGAGGGTGGGACTCTAGGAGGGAGGAGGGAGAGGGAGGCTGGGGATGGGGCAGGCTGCTGGCCAGGAGGGCTTGGCCTCCCACACCCCTCTCCCCCAGCCATGAACATGGGCAGGTAGCAGCTTGCCCCTTGAGCCCTGTCTCCTCCTGGGGAGGCTTCCCTACCTCGGCTCCGGCTCCAGGGCCAGGGAATCTGCTGGAGACCAAGGTTTGTGGTGCAAAGTGGAGGAGTCGGGGCCGCCCCTTCTTGGGGCCAGGAGTCAACGCTTTCCCCTCATTCTCTCGCAGCCTGTGTCCTTGGTGGGGGAGGAGCACCACCCAGGTCTCCTGTGTCCCCAGGACCACCTAGAAGTCAGATACTCTTTTCACCCATTTCCCCACATTTGCCGTGGGCTTGCTGTTTCCTGGGATTTGACACTTGTTACACACCCCAGCCATCTACTGAGTGGAGGGAGTTGAAAGCTCAGAAGGTGCAGTAGATAGGGGGAGGGTCCCCCCGCAGGGCAGAAAGATGCATCCTGGCCCCTTCCCCTGGGGGCGCCCTGGAGGAGGCACAGAAGCTCCTGAAACATGATGCTTATAAACAGAGATGAGGGGACTGATTTAGCCACTCCGTGGAGAGCTAACCACAGGCCCCACAAAGGCCACAGTGAGGCTGGTATCCTAGCAGACTCACCTCCCACCCACAAGGAGGCGGAGGGCTTCTCAGAACACCAGTCTCTGAGAGCTAACCCAGGGCAGGTGCAGCCGATCGGGACTGGCCAGGGGGGCAGACGCACACTTCTGAGGGCCCAGGGCCTGGGGGGCAGGCACACGCTGGTGGGCAGAAAAGCTCACCAAGGACCAGGAAAGATGCTCCAGCAAGAGATGCCTGGGGAACCTGAGCCCACCCACTCACTGGAGCACCAAGTACGCCTCAGCCCGAGTCTGAGCTTAGGGGATGGGGGAACTCCCAACCAAGGAGCCCAAGAGCCAGGGGCTTGGGTTGCTGAGGATCAAGGCATGGGTGCGGATGTGGGCTGCCGTGAGCTGGCATCAGTGTAGTGTGGACGCAAGCCTGAGCGGTGGGTGACAGGTGTGGGTACACGTGGGGACTGGTGTGAACAGCTGTGGCTATACATGTGGGTGCACGTGTAGGTACAGGTGTGGGTCTAGGTGTGGGCAGGCCCATGCCCCCTTTCTAGAAAGGTTGTAGGCTGTGAGACCCTGAGAAACGGGATCTTCAGAGGAGGGTCTGGCCAGTCCCCCCGGGATCCCTTTCCCACGTGGATGTGCTTCCTCTGCTATCTAAGACTTCTAGGGGGAGTAGATGAGGAGGCATTGCTGGGCCTTCCCAACTAGTGCACACAGAAGCCCGCTGGAGCCCCCTTGCTTCCCCACGGCCACACTGCAAGCCCAGGAGATAGAGCCCACACGCTGGCTTTGCTGGCAAGGGAGGGCCGAGTCCCACCTGAGAGGCCCTGAGTGCATCCACATCTGGAAGTCTAGCTCTTGAGAAAGGCAGGTCCCAAAACTGGGACCATGCAGAGAGCACACTCTACAGGGTCGCCAAACCACAACTGGTTAAGTGACAGTGTGGCTACGTGAGTAGAAGTGCATGCACGAGGAGCAGAAACAATCCAAAAGACGCCCTTTGCCCTGATGGTGCTCTGGGCCCCAGGCTACTTTCAGGAGTGTCCCCTATTGCTCCCCTTGATTAGGCCAGATCTCCCGGGCGCCCCCTAGCAACAGGAGATCCGAGACCTTGGGGTGCTCTAGTTACCTGCCAATTTGTGCTCCCTCCCTGCCAATGTCAATAGCCTTACTTCTCCAGAGGGGGAGGGCCCCCTGAGCTGGGCTCTGAGGGTGGCTGGTCCTGAAGGGCCCAGGCACGGGGTTAGGTGGGCCCCAGGAACTGCTGGAGGCCCTCCCTGACCAGGAGGCTGTGAAACGAGAAACCCTGCCTTCCAGAGCTCTGAGGGCGGCCCTCTTGTTTCCATGGGAAGATCTGGAGGGGCAGCTGGGCCTACGTTTAGGCAACAGTTGGCGGCAGTGCTGAGATCAGATTGCATCCCCCCCTTGGAGGGTCTGAGGGCCCCTGACCCACCTCTGGCTCCCACGGGGGTCCCTCCTCTTCCACGTCTATGGATGTTCTTCCCATGAGGCACACTCCCATCTTCCTGTGTTGCTGGGCACCCTTGGGTCTTTGTCTTCTTAGTTCCTCAGAAAAATCTAGAAGTTGATGGATTAAAGTCATAAGAAGGTGCTATGGAGGGGAGACTGGGGGGCTCAGTTGGTCCAGCGTCTGCCTTCAGCTCAGGTCATGATCTCAGGGTCCAGGGACTGAGATCCACATCAGGCTCCCTGCCCCATGGGGAGCCTGTTTCTCCCTCTGTCTGCAGCTCCTCCTGCTTGTGCTGCTCTCGCTCTCTCTGACAAATAAACAAATAAAAACTTTAAAAAAAAAGAAAGAAAAGAAAAAAGAAGAAGAAGATGGTGCTGTGGCCATGATGGGTGCAGGGGAAGCCAACGTCCCAGCTTGGGCTTCCAGGTGTCAGCGGGACATGTGGGCAGGCAGTAGACAGCAGGCGCACTGGGCATCCTGGGAAGAACTGGGAAGTTAACTGCGGATGCTGGGCTGCCAGCAGACCACACAGCCATTCCTCCGAGATGGGCCCTTTGGGTCCGGGGAGGGAAGGGACGGCTTGTTCCTTCCTGTTTCCACAGCCTCCGTGTGCCTGGCCCTGCGCCCGTGCCTTAACGGTGGCAAGTGCATCGACGACTGTGTCACGGGCAACCCCTCCTATACCTGCTCTTGCCTCTCAGGCTTCACGGGGAGGCGGTGTCACCTGGGTGAGTTTAAACTGCCAGCACACCAGTGGCCTCAGGGCCAAAGGTCCAGGGTCTCTGTCTCCATGGTGTGGGTGCTGTGGGGTGGGAGGATGGGGTAGCGAGGGGGTGGTGGGAGTACATAAACGCTGTGGCTCCCTGATGGTGAGCATGTGGGCTGGGGGTGCATCTGCCCCTTTGAAGCCAACCCCCCCCCCCGGAAGTGAGGCCCAGAATGGGTCTGGGCAGATCCTCCCCAACCTGGCTTCCTCCACTGAGGCCCCAGCTGCCCCGTTTTTCAGATGTGAACGAATGTGCTTCCCATCCGTGTCAAAATGGCGGGACCTGCACACATGGTGTGAACAGCTTCAGCTGCCAGTGCCCGGCCAGCTTCGGGGGACCCACCTGTGAGACACGTAAGAGGAGCATGCCCAGGTCCTCTGGCCCCACTGGTGGAAGAATGACCAGAATGGTCCTGCCTGACCTGGGGTGGGGGTTGGTCAGCCTCATGGGAGCCCTGAGTCAGCATCAACAGAGGGCATGGCAGTGGGCCCACTGGGGACAGAGCCCAGACTCTAGAGGAAAGCCCCATCTCATGGGTACGGCAGGAACACTGACCATGGCACTCATGCCTCCTGGGCCCTGGTGTTCAGACCAGGGATGGCACCTTGGAACAGGCCAGTGTCCAGTTCCAGCTTGGCCACGGGGCCTGCCCAACAGCCACCCAGGTACAATTGGAGTCATCACTGCCCCTCAGCTCTGGACTGGCTTGCTGGCTGTTTCTCTCCAGCCCCTGGGGTCTCACAGCCTTGACATGGGTTGGGGTCCTTCTTGAGACCTCCCTTGCTTCCAGACTGCAGCTGCACCCCACTCTGCCACCCCCTTCTGAGTGGGGCTCTTTTGAAGCAATGCCGGCAGATCCAGCCTCCACTTCCTGCCCTTCACCCAGCCCTCTCTGGGGCCCCCACATCCTGGCTCTTTGCCCACCTGGTAAAGGAAGATGGAACCCCCACTGCTGCCCCTAGTCTCACTGTGGGAAGCTGCTAGGGGAGCCCAAAAAAGAGAGTCCCTTAAAATCAAAGCACCATGTCCTCTAATCCCCACTGAGCTGGACCCACAGCCATTCCCCTAAATATACTTACTGATGTGTAACCATTATTTAGGAACACGTATAACACATGGTTAAATCAAGTGTGTACAAATAACAATTGTACAAGAATGTCTCAATCTAGAAGAACTGTTTCTAAGAGTGACTTAGAGCCACAAGAAATGTTTTAAAGTCTGGGACCCCAGTGTATATATACATGTCTGGGCCCAGCAAGGCCCCTAGGAGGGCCCGGGGCTATAGCCAGTAGCCCTGTGCCTTGGCCTCCTCGCGGCCACTGTGATGACAGCAACAGGTCCCAGGTCCCCATGGAGGCTCACTGGTCTCAGGACCCACCTGCGCCCCCAGAGCACACAATAGCAGGGACATGTGTGCTGTTCACCTGGAGCCCCTCCTCCCCACAGGCGTCCAGCACTGCTCTTTGGTGGGGTCAGGACCCAGGAGACAGGAGTCACCTAGCGCTGTGGCCACCAAAGCACCTCCACACGTCCCCTATCCTCCCTCCCACTGGCCCCCACAAGTCTAGGAGGGCCTCATGCTCTAACGATTGCCTTGGCTCCTATACTGAGTTGTTTGGGGCATGCACTGTCATCAGGACATGTGACATAGCTGAGGGAAGGCAGTGTCCCTCCCACTCCCCTCCCCCCCGGCTCAGCTGCCAGGAGCCACCAGGGAGCCTGAGGGGCCGGCATGCTGGGTGAAGGTGGCCAGAGGCGAGCTCCACCTCGGTGGGTTCCCACCTGATGGGGGCTGAGTGCCTTTGTACCAGACCATGCAACACATCACCTGCCTGCCCATAACCCATCACCTCAGAGCCATTTAGGCCCCTCCTGCACATCTGCACGTGCACCACCTTCAAGACCCTGTCACAGGCTGTGTCACTCTGCCCCACCCAGAGGAACCCCGCTCTGTGCTGGCAGCTGAGAACACTCAGCCCTGTGTCCCCAACCAGCATGCACACAGCCTCCTACCACGGGGGATGGGCTGAAACAGACCCCGTGTGGCCAGTTGCTGGGCTGCTGAGTGGGGACTATCCAGCCAGGCCCCCCCAACAGCCTGATGCCCTCCAGAATGGGGTTCAGCAGGAATCCTCAGGGGCCCAGCCGGAGGTCCGATGCCTTCCACCGCTCTGTCCTTGCAGCACTGTCTCCATGTGACACCAGAGAATGTAAGAACGGTGGCCGGTGCCAGGCGGAGGAGGGCTCAGCGGTGTGCCTATGCCTGCCTGGCTACACGGGTGTGACCTGTGAGACGGGTGAGGGGCCAGCCCTGGGGGGGCGGGAGAGGCTAATGCCCAGGAGTCAAAGGCTGGCTTGAGCCAAGATCCCGCCTCCGCTGCCCCCAGATGTGGATGAGTGTGCCTCCAGCCCGTGCCTCAACGGGGGCTCGTGTGTCAACCTCGTGGGGAACTTCACCTGCCTGTGCACAGAGCCCTTCGAGGGACCTCGCTGTGAGACAGGTAACAGCCCGTGCCTGCAGCCCCCAGAACAGTAGTCCCTTGCAGCCACCTGGCCCCTTTCCCTCACTGTCCAGCTCAGCCTCACCTCTGTCCTGGGGGGTACTTTCCCCAGCCCTGCCTGTACCAGTCTGTCCCCTGAGCTTCCATGCTGATCCCAACTCTGCCACCATGGGTGGTGCAGGGCTGGGTGTGCCTCCTGTCCCCTCTAGTCCCCTCCAGTCCTGGTAGCCATCTATGAGATGCAGGGCAAGATGGCCACCCTCTCATGGCCTTTCTTCCTGCTCAGGAGAGTCTTAGCTTATTAACATCCTTTTTTCCTACTCCAGACCCCTCACCATGCAAGGGAATAAGCCATAGTAGTTGGCAAGAAAACTGGCCTTTATTACATGTGATGAAATCTGCTAGTTGCTACTTCATGTTGTTTTAAATGCTGGTTATGACTTGGTAGATCAGTTAAGAGGCCAACTCGATTTTACAACCCACAGAATAAATTCAGGTTAGCATCTGACATCGCCCTGACCACCAAAGGCCTTACTCGGCCACTGTGCCAGCAAAGCAAAGGTCACAGCATGGGCAGCTGCTCCCCCTGGGAGAAGCTCATGAGAAGCTTGTCAGATTTAGTTTGAGCCTAAAAACTTAAGAAGGAAATTAAATTTTACCCATAAGTAAGATATAGATGGATGCTATGCCCTCCATCAGCCTTTGGTCAGAGGGCCACACACAGGACAGCCCGTGTCCTGAGGAGAGGGTGAGGCTCTGCCATGCAGAGGGGGAGGAGGGGAGCGCAGCAACTTTACCTGTTTGGTTGCTTAAAATCACTGTGATGGGTCACAGTTCACCTTGCCCAGATTGTTATCTAAATATCTAATATCTGTGTATTTAACTAAGATCGTGTTAGAAAACAGATCAGTGATTTCAAAAGATTTGCAAAAAAACCACCTGTTGCAGAGAAACAATGATACAAAGAAAAGCAACCAATACGAAACAACAGAACTGACACTTTCACCCTTAGTAAAAGCTTATTAGTCCCATTACAAGGTGGCAGTCTGGTCATTCTACCCAGATTCAACAGGAAGGTGGACAAAAATTAGAGATAATTGAAAAAAAAAAAAAAAAGAGTACCCATTCTTCTGCTTCTGGCCAAGAAAGATTGACTGCTCTGAGAATTTCCCTCACCATCAAAACTAGAAAAGCAGTTAAAATATATATGAAATGACTGTTTTCTGCCATAGGACCACAGGCATCACAGGGTTGCTACCCCTGTGAGGAGGGACTGAAAGGAAGGGCACCCTATATTCTGCCCGTGGGAATTTCCAGGCCACTGTGCAGCAAGCAGATCCAGGCTCTAGCAGTTTCTCTGAGTCTCTGGGTCATGGAGACAGAGATTCTAGTTTGGTAGCTGCAATTGGTGGGGAGAATTCCAGAAAGGATGGAGTTACTCAGAGGGACTGGGGAGAGTACAAGAAGAATTTGCAGAGGGACCCCTTGCCTCTTCACTCAGCATGGGGGTGGGGGGGTATGACTCACTTCTCTACAGCCAGAGTGCATACAGAGCTCCTCACACCCATGGCCAAGGTGGAGAGAGTCTTTACTGGGGTATTATCTTGCTGGTATGGAAAAATAAACACTAGAATAAAGACTAATCTGACCTGTCCTAGCAAATATTAAAGGAAAATTTGAAAGGTTCAAAACAATCCCAAGTAATTGAACCATATGCCAGAATCAAATCCTATACTCTTTAAAGGAATATAACAGAATCCAGGACCTCCAAATACCCAACCAAAAATTATCAAGCATACTAAGAATCAAGAATATATGAACCACAGCCAGGAGAAAAGCAGATCAATAGAAACAGATGGCAGAGATGATGATGAAATTATCTGCCCAGATATGCGTGTTTAATCGTCCACTGTGAACATGCTCCATGTGCTCAAGACCATTGAGGAAAAAAGACACAGTGAGAAGTAGAAGATAGAAGAAAACAAGCTTCTAGGAGATCAAACAAACAAACAAACATAAAATATCAACTTAAAAAATATACTGGCTATATTAACAACAGGTTAGATATTGCAGAAGGGAAGATCAGTGAATGTGAAGAAAGAAACAGCCCAACAAGCAGCACAGGAAGGAGAGACTATACCCAGGACCATATTCTCAGCAACCTGTGGGGTTGCTTGGCAGTCTGGTGTATGTATGGGTAGAGTCCCAGAAGGAGGGAGGAGACCAGAGGAGCACAGAAAATGAATGAAGAAGTAAGAGCCAAATTTGTTCTAAATTTGATGAAAATTAAAACCCACACATCCAAGAAAAGCATGAAGAAAATCACATGAAGCACCTCATAGTCAAATTGCTGAAAACCAAGAACAAAGAGAACACCTGAAAAGCAGCCAGAGGAAAAAGACAAGACACAGTACATACAGAGAAGTAAGAATCTAACAGATTTCTCATCAGAAACAACACAAGCCCAGAGACAGTGTGCTGTCAACCTAGTAGTCTATACACAGGAAAAATCATCTTTCAAAAATTAAGGTGAAATTAAGATATTTTTCAGATAGCAGAAACAGATAATTATTCATCACCAGCATATCTTATTTATAAGAAACATTAAAGGAAATTACTTAGACTGAAGAAAAATGGCACAAGAAAATCCAGATCTACACAAATAAATGAAGAGCTCTAGAAACAGTAAATGCCTGGGTAAACGCACAGGCGCACCTCATTTTATTGCCCTTCACTGACACTGTGTTCTGTACAAATTAAAGCTTTGTGGCAACCCTGCACCAAGCGAGCCCAACAGGTTCATTCTTCCAATAGCATTCATTCACTGTGTCTCTGTGTCTTATCTGCAATATTTCAAAATTTTAAATTATGGTGATATTTGTTATGGTGATCTGTGGTCAGTGATTATGACTCACTAAGACTCAGGTGTTGGTTATCATTTTTTAACAAAGTATTTTTTAATTAAGGTGTGTACATTTTCTTAGACATGATGCTATTACACACTTAATAGACTGCAGTGTAGTGTTAACATAACTTTTATAGGCACTGGAAAACCAGAAAATTTATTTGACTTGCTTTATTGCCATATCCGCTTTATTATAGTGGTCTGGAACTGAACTCACCACATCTCCAAGGTATGCCTGTAAAATACTTTTCTTCTTACTTTTTAATCTCTTTAAAGACAATTTTAACACAAAAAATAACAATATGTTATGGGTTTATAACATTTATAGAAATAAAATGTATGACCTCAATAGCTTAAATAAGCAGAGTACATGAGCTTTTTCTGTGAAGAACCAGATATTAGTATTTTTGGCTTTATGTGCCATGTGGTCACAGATACTCAACTCTACCAGTGCAATGGAAAAGCAGCCAGCCATAGACATACATAAATGAATGGACATGGCTGTTTCCCAATGAAGCTTTTTTTTTTTTTTTTAATGGATGGCAGGCCAGATTTGGTCTGCAAGCCATAGTTTATCAATGTCTGGCATAAAGGATAGAAAGGGAAAGATGGAAATAATTTAGTAATAGCCTTGCATTATATATGAAGTGGTGTAATACTGTTTGAAGGTAGACTACAATAAGTTAAAGATATACATTATAAACTCAGAGGAAAAAGAAAAAATAATAATAATAGTTACAGCCAACAAACCAGTATTGGAAATAAAATGGAATCCTAAAAACACTTTATCCAATAATAATATTATTATTATTCCATTTAATTCCATTAAATTCCATTCCATTTAATCCAATTCCATTTAATCCAATTCCATTTAATTCCATTAAAAACTGAACTTCAACTTCAAGACTCAAAAGGAATAAAGAATAATTGGGACAAATGAGAGCCAAGAGCAAGATGGTAGGTTTAATCATATTGATAGTTACGTTAATTGGTTAAACACACCAATGAAAAGGCAGACATTGTAAAATTGAACTGAAAAGCAAAATGCAACTATATACTATCTACAAGAAACCGGCTATAAATATAAAAAGACACAGATAATTTGAAAATAATTTGAAAATTGGAATGGGTTTCTGGTTTGGGATAAGATGGAGTAAGCACATTCTACCTTGTGTCTCCCACTGAATGCAGCCAGAAACCCTGGACAGAATGCATGGAGTAGCTATCTGAGGACTCTGAAAAATAAATAGTAGCAGGTGGATTGGGGAAGAGGACCAAGCTTCGAAGCACCACAGAACCAGTGGTGAGTTCACGATTTTTTCCCTCTGGTGTCCACCCCCGCCTGGACTCAAAGCAGCTCCCAGACCAGAAAAGTGAGCATCAGATGGATGGAAAGAGCTCCAAGAGCAGCCACTCATTGGGCATGAGAAGCAGGACCAACAATAGCAGCAAAGGGGGGGGATTCCCTCGGGGGCCCAAACTGACAGGAGGAAACTTTCTCTCCAACTGGAAGTCCTACAGCTCCGCAAGACTGGGCAACTTCCATCATTTTCTTTTTCTCTATCCACCCACCACTTGGCTAAGACATGAGTGCACTCACAGGAAGAAAGTAGTAGTGTGGGGCAATAAAAGCCCTAGCTCTCTTGCCAAAGGACAAAAAGGGCAGCTCTAGAGCACTGGAAACTATGGGGAGGTTGCAGAGAGGGGGGATCTCAGGCTGCAACCCTACAGTCATCTATGAACTCTTGAATTCCCTACATTGGGCATTGTAATCTGATCCAAAATATTAAAAACATTTTACATTTACAATAGCTTCCCCCAAACTGAAAGACTTTGGTATAAATCTAATAAAACATGTATGGGACTTGTATGCTGATCTGAATAAATGAAAGGACATCCATGTTCATGGATTGGAAGACTCAACATAGTAAATATGTCAGGTCTCCCCAAACTGATAGATAGACTTAACAGAATTCCAATCAAAGTCTCAGCAGAGTTTTCTGTAGCTTTGAATACGCTGGTTCTAAAATTTATATGGAAAGGCAAAGGAATTAGGATAACCAACACAATTTTGAAAAAGAATACATTTTGAGGCATCATACTACTTAGTGTTAAGACTTACTATAAAGCAACAGTGATCAAGATCCTGTGGTATTGGCAAAGGGACTAACACATACATCCATGGAACAGAAGAGAGGATTCAGAAGTAGACCCGTACAAGTATAGCCAAGGTGTTTTTAAAGGCATGGAAGCAATTCAGTGGGGAAAGGATGATCTTTTCAACAAATGGTATTGGAACAATTAGACACTCTTCTAGAAACTGAACTTCAACTTCAACCTCACACCTTGTACAAGATTAGGTCAGAATGAATCATGACCTGAATGAAAAACATAAAACCATAACATTCTTAGAAGAAAACACTGGAGAAAAATCTGTGTGACCTGCAGTTACATGAACAATGCCTAGATAAGGCATGGAGAGTACACTCCAGCAAAGAAAAACAGAAGTGGGCCTCATCAGAGTGACACAGGCTGCTCTATGAAAGTCACAGTCAAGAGAACAAGAAGACAGGCTGCGTGCTTCGAGAGGTGCTCAAAGCACTCAGTCTGACAAAGGGCTGGCATCTGGAACAGATGAGTTCTGAGACAGAACAGAGAGTTCTGAAAGAACTCTCCACGCTCAACTGTGAGAAACCAACCAAAACATGGACAAAAGATCTAAACAAGACATCTAACCAAAAAGGGTATCTGGAAGGCAAAGGAGCAGATGAATAAATGCAGTCATTTGTCATTATCATTAGTCATTGGTGAGTTGCAAATTAAAGCCACAATGAGATACCACCACAAACCTATCAGAATAGCTAAAATAAAAAGTGCTGACTGGTGAGGACACAGAACTGTGGGAACTCTCACGTATTTTTGGTGGTGATGCCAAATGTTTAGCCACCGTGAAAACAACTTGGCAGCTTTTCATAAAGTTAAACATACACTTATAATATGATCCAGCAATCTCATTCCTAGCTATTAACCCTAAAGAAATGACAACTTACATTCACACAAAATACACAAATGTTTATAGCATGTCTATTTACAACCACCAAAACCTGTGAACCCAAATGTCCTTTGCTGTTCGTGGGATACATGATTGCTGATCACGCAACTGAGACAGATCTTGGAGGCCTTATGCTGAGTGAAAGAAGCCAGCCTCAAAAGATTACATACTGTTCATGAGTAATCTTCCACTTCTGGTATTCTTAAAGCAACAAAGCTGTGGTGATGAACAGATCAGTAGTTGCTCAGGCTTCAGGAGGGGAGGAAGTCTATAACCCTGAAGATAGAACAAGGATGTATTTGGGGTAATGGAATGTTCTGTGTCCCGATTGTGGTAGGGGCAACACAAATCTATACATGTGTTAAAATTCATAGAAGTGTACATCGACCAAAAGTCAATTTTGCCATAAACTATTTAAAAAGATAAATTCTGAACCACATGAAGAAATCGAGCACCCAAACAATCAGTGACAAACACTGATCAAGACAAGTTGGGAGTGGTTATATTCATAGCAAACAAATTAAACTCTAGGAAAACTCTAGGAAAAGGAATACTGCCAGGAAGAGGGGTCTTTTAAGACAAAGGTGTCAAGTCATCAAAAAGGCAGAGCAATTCTAATGTACTTGCACCTATGAACATACATCAAAATCATAGGGGAAGGGAAAACAAGGAAAAATTGACCAATCTGTAACTACAGGCAGTGGCTCCAACCTGCCGCTCTCAGTGATTCACAGGAATCAGCAGGGACCTCGAAGATGCAAACAGCACCATCAGGCCACCTGACCTAAGTGACATTTACGACACTCACATCCTTTCCCAGTGCTCATGGCGTGCTCACCATGACAGACCATCCTGTAGGACATAAAATAAAGCTCAATCAGTTGAAAAGGACTGTGTTCTCTGATTACAGTAGTTAAACTAGAAATCAACAAAAACTGTATCTGGCAAATTCCAACCATGTTATGCTTGATTAGAAGCATTTGGAGCCCCCTGGTCTCAGCTGCGCCCTTTGGTGCACACCGTGGGCTCTCCATACTCTTGCTTCGCCTTCTGCTCCACAGAGGGGGCTCAGATGGTAAGAGGCAACTAGAAACCAGTTTCCAGAAAGTGGGCCTTGGGCTTAAATCCCACTTGCACTGAGAACTGAGTGCTGTGGGCCTGGACGAGGGGGCCCTTGGCCCCATTACCCCCATGCTCTCTGTGCAGCCTCTGGTGACCTCTGTCTTTCTTGCAGGAAACCACCCAGTGCCGGATCCCTGCTTTTCGGCCCCTTGCCAGAATGGGGGCACCTGTGTGGATGCAGATGAGGGCCATGTGTGCGAATGCCCCCAGGGCTACACCGGCCCCAACTGCAGGGAGAGTGAGTGGGCTGGGGCTGCCAGGGCTACAGTCCAGGACAGGGTCCTCCTGTGGGTAGTACACACAGGAAGGCAGACAGGGGTGTGTTCAAACACCCACAAGTGGGTGGGGGAAAGAAAGAGTGTGTGTGCATGTGTGTCTGCACAGCAGTGTTCATGGGAAAGTAGCTACAGGAGCCGGGCAGGGTCAGGAGCAAGAGAGGGCCCCAGGCCTCCAGCACCCCCACATTGGAGGCTCCCCCTCGGTCTACAACAGGAACCCCTGACCACTGTGAGTGCCGTAATGGTGGCAGATGCCTAGGGGCCAACACCACCTTCTGCCAGTGCCCCCCAGGCTTCTTTGGGCTCCTCTGTGAATTTGGTAAGTGCCCAGGGCTGCAGCGGGGCACACTTCCTGCCCTGCCCCTGAAAATCCCCCAAACCAGAGTATAGCTGGTGTCTTGGGTCTGGGCCCAAACTATCGATCCAGACCCTTAACTAGTGGTCCCATGATCCCCCACTCCCAACCCAGGAGGGGGCCCACCCACCAGTGCCTGAACTAGGCCATCCTGGTGGGGCCACCTGATCCTTCTCAAAGAGAAGTCCCTGGGAAAATGAATGGGCCTCTTCTTTCCCTGCAGAAGTCACAGCCACTCCCTGCAACATGAACACGCAGTGTCCCGACGGGGGCTACTGCATGGAGTATGGTGGGAGCTACCTCTGCGTCTGCCACACGGACCACAACGTCAGCCACTGTGAGTGGGAGGTACAGGCACAGGCCTGCCTAGAAACCAGGGAGGGGGTGGTAGCAGGAAAAAGTGGGGGCAGAGCAGGCAGAGGCCAGGGCTTCTCTACTGGCCCACAAGTAGCCCCATGGATGGGTGCGCCTTTCCTGGTGTCGCCCTCTCTAAAACGGGCCTGGCTGTCTAACCCCTCAGCTGTGGGAAGCTCACAGCTGGAAAAGCACCTCTGGACACCTACAAGCTCTCCCTAAGTCCCTAGCTTAGCTATTAAACTACTTCACGCCTATCTGATTCAGTATGTAACTAAATACCACTGTGTTTGAGTGTACAAATAACTAATGGTTTGCATACTGGATAATGAAGACGATGGAGGTGCTGGCACGAAAACATCTGTGTGCCATAGCTCAATCCTAGCTCATAGGAGAGGTAGGGAGAATTCTGGAAAAATTGAGAATAAAAGAATTTCCAGGGAAGGGCCTTAGAGCCTGGTGTAAAGAATTAAGACCCTTCCCCGAAAAGAGTATATTTTAAGTGCCCTTGGTTCCAGCTGGGATGGCAGGGTGACCACCCTCTGCCCCTGCAGCACTGCCATCACCCTGCGACTCAGACCCCTGCTTCAACGGAGGTTCCTGTGATGCCCACGAGGACTCCTACACTTGCGAGTGCCCCCGAGGGTTCCACGGCAGGCACTGTGAGAAAGGTGGGCGGTGGGGGAGGGCAAGGGGGGGCAGGGGGGGGGCTGGGGTGGCAGGGTTAGGAGGGCAGGGCAGGGCAGAGAGGGCTCCACCCACTCTCAGTTGCTGTTCAAGTGGGTCATGTGTTGCCCAGCTTCTGTGTGTTGGTCCTGCACAGCTGCCCCTGCCCCAGGTGCTGCTTGTTCAGTTAGTGGTTCTGCTCTGTGGCCCCCTGGTCACTACTTGGTTTTCCTCAGAGCCCAGGCTCATGCCTGCCTCATGGAGCTCAGCACCTGGACCACACACACCTCTCTGGGCCTCTTGCTGCCCTCGCTTGTCCCAAGAACAGAGGCCTCAGTGGCTTTACCTGGAAGTATCTTCTGCTCTCATGGTGGCCCTGAGGGCAGGTCCCTGTCACCCCTCAGCTTCAGCCACGCCTGCAGGAGGAGGAGGGTGTTTCCAAAGAGAAGACTTCCTTGTCTTGGTTCTCTGCACATGTGGCCGAGGACCTTCATCTTCAACAAAGGCATCCAAAGCAGGACATGGGGTGGTGGCAGCTTTTGGGGGAGTGGCTGGAACTTGGGCATGCAGCCTGTGAGGCCCTGCAGGGTGTGGGATGGTGGGGAGAGAAGGGCTGAGGACGGCAGGCAGGCCCCCTTCCTGCTGCAAGTCGCTCCCAAGAATGTCGAAGAAGCTGAGGGGCTAAATTCCTCTGTGGGCCTCTGAAGGCACCATTCCTCGGGGTGGAGGGCAGACCTTTAAATACGCAGATGTCTACAGCACAGGCACTACATGTGAGCCCCTCAGGGCCGTGGGAGTGTGTTAGGACCCAGAGAAAATACACTGGTGCCACTAGAGGTGCCGAAAACAAAAATTAGACTGCGGTGGATCCTAGTCCTATGAGCTGCAGCTGTGTTCCCTGCCATGCAGGCCAGTTCTCCACCAGGAAGGGGCCACGGGTCACCAGGGCCCGGGACAGAGAAGAGAAGATGGGTGGGCCCATGGGGCCTACAGGTTGAGAAGACATGAGTAGGGTGTCATGGGTGCTGCATGGCCGGGAGCTGGCCCTGTTCACCCTCTTCTGTCTCTCCCCATCCTTGTCCACACAGCCCGACCACGCCTGTGCAGCTCTGGGCCCTGCCGGAACGGGGGCACGTGCAGGGAGGCAGGCAGCGAGTACCACTGCAGCTGCCCCTACCGCTTCACCGGGAGGCACTGCGAGATCGGTGCGGCTCCATGCCAGCTGGAGTCAGCCTGGATGGGGGAAGCCAAGTCCTGCCCCAGCCACCATGCGTCTGCTTGTCAGGAGCACCCCCTGGAATGTTGGAGATTGGGGGAGGGGCTCTGGGTATGGATGCATGACACCTGACTCCCATGGGGGCCTTTTTTTTTCCAGGGAAGCCGGACTCCTGTGCCTCAGGCCCCTGTCACAATGGCGGCACCTGCTTCCACTACATTGGCAAATACAAGTGTGACTGTCCCCCAGGCTTCTCTGGGCGGCACTGTGAGATAGGTAAGGTGGGCAGAAGCCAGCAGGCTAGACCAGATGGGGGCAGCACAGACAGGGCACCTGGGGGCTGCAGCTGCTCCCAGTGGGCAGGGGTGGCCCTGCTTTGGAGGAGTGGGAGGCAGAGCTCCCATGAAGCCTAGAGGTCTTTGGGGAGGACACAGCGATGATGACACCCTCTGTCCTTGCAGCCCCCTCCCCCTGCTTCCGGAGCCCCTGCATGAATGGGGGTACCTGTGAGGACCTGGGCACAGATTTCTCCTGCCGCTGTCGAGCAGGGTACATGGGACGCCGATGCCAGGCGGGTGAGAGGGCTGGGGGTTGGGGCAGAAGGCATGGGATTTCTTCCTAATCCCAGAAGAGCAGAGCAGGGCCAGACGGAGCTGAGAGGAGGGAGGGGAAAGGAGAAAACCATGGGCAGCCACTCCTGGAAGTCAAGGCACTTTCACCTGGGAGGGCTGTGCAGGGAACAGGGGTTCTAGGCCCAGTGGCCTGGTAGAGCAGAGGGCAAAGCAAAGGGAGGGGCCTCAGGCAGGTGCCCCACAGTGCAGGACAAGGCTTCTGTGTCCCTGCAGAGGTCGACTGCGGCACCCCAGCAGAGGTGAAACATGCCACACTGCGCTTCAATGGCACTCGGCTGGGATCCGTGGCCCTGTACAAGTGTGACCAAGGCTACAGCCTGAGCTCCCCCAACTACGTCCGAGTCTGCCAGCCACAGGGAGTCTGGAGCGAACCTCCACAGTGCCACGGTGATCTGCAGGCCTTCTGGGGCAGGGTGGGCGGGCACGCGGGCAGAGCCAGTGGGGTCCATACCCTCCTAATGGGGCCACTCAGGAGCACAGGAACCACAGTTCTGACCCTGGCCCTCCCCCACCTTCCTGCAAAGTGAGGCCATGACCCTATGGGGAGGGTGGTGAGGACTAGTGCCAGCTCCACTCTGGACTGTTCACTTAGGTCTTCCCTGTTCTTAGAGCAGGGCATCCAACCCATATGCCCACCCTGCAGATGAAGCAGCTGAGGCTGAGGTAGCCCAAAGGCAGAGTCCTCAAGAGGCAGATTAGGATTCAGGGCCTCTTACCCCGGCACCACCCAGACCCATGGAAGCAAATGTTGCATTTGAACAAAGCCCCCCAGGACCCCCAGAGCTATTTGAGGAGTGCTGCATTAGAGAGCTTCACCTCGGGCTCCCACAGTGTGCCGGGGTACATGGCCTGGAGGCAGGGCACCCCCATGCCCCTGCAGACACAGGGTCACTAACACAACTGCAGGTGTGCTGCATTAAGCCTAAGCATCCCTAACTCTGTTCATCAGAAAACCTGTGTGATGTTAACACATCTTTCACCAAACAAGGATTTTTAAACAAAGTAGCTCAGGGACTACCTAAGACTGCTCTGTCCCAATGCCCTGCAGAGCCCAAGCTGTGCAGCCCTACACAGGTGAGGAATTCTGGAAGACAAATGGGGCTGCCTAGTCCCGAGGGTCTTTCCTGTCCTCCTATCTATCCAAGCCCAGCCCTCTCCAAAGACAGTAACAATAAAATCCAAACAACATATACTACTGGGAGTGGAAGTTTAGAAGGTGGACAAGCATATATATAAGCATGATAGATACACGGAAGGAAACATGGCACTAGTCGTAAGAAGCAGGGTCGATAAATCATTTTTAACAAAAGAGAGTGGAAAAGAGGACTGAGAAACTATAATAGTTGAAATAACAGACACAATTTATAAATGGATACAGATGAAGGCTAAGTTAATGAGCTAAAAGACCAGTTTGAGGACTCTTCCCACAGAGAAGCAGGGAGGTCTGTGAGAATGAGATGTAGGCACTGTGGAGGACAGAAGTGTCAACACTGAGATAACAGGAGTCCAAGAAAAAGAAAAATAAAAACACAATGAAATGTTGGAGCCACTATGGAGCTCAGTTCCCAGAATAACAAATGAACCACCACAGGCTGAAAGGGCCCCAGAACATCAAACAGGAGAAAAGAGGAACATTAGCACATTATAGCAAAATTTAAGAATATCAGAGACAATCAGAAAAAATTCTTAAACTATCTAGAGAAAAAAAGAACAAGAGTCTTCAAAAGAACGATAATCCAATTGGCACCAGACTTCTCAACAGTGCCATCAGATATAAGATAATGAAATGGTAGACTTTAAATACTGAGGAGATCCATTCAGTGAGCATAGAGACAGTCACAAAACACCATCACTCTCACTGTAATTTCAAGGAACCAGAGAACCTGTAAAATGATATCATTTAACCTATCAGATATGCATATCAGTATGCAAAGAAGTACAGATGAGCCCTTCCTAGGTGAGAAAGACTGGGGACTGCTATCAGCCTAGGAGCAAATCCAGTGTGGACAGAGCACTTTGAGGAGCTGGGGAAATCCAACTAATCCTTCAATGATTATGTGAGCAAGCATGATGGGTTGGAATCAGGAGTCACATAGATACAGAGCAAGTGCTCAGCACCCACCAATTCTCCTCCACAGGATTTTTATTAAGTGCATGGGAAGACAGTGGCTGGTCTGGAAAGCAGAGAAATTTCATACCCTCATAAGGCTGAGATTCCCAGGTCCACCCCGGAGGGAGAGGTCTGTTCCAACCTTCAGGCATCTAAAATCAATCATGAATTGGCATTAACGAGCCCTGTGCACCAGGTCCAGGCCAGCTCACCTCTGGGATAACATCAGAGATCAGCTACTCAGGCTAATTTTCCGACTCAGAGCAGAGCATGGAGATCCTAGGGATAGGTATTTTCTACTTTGGTCTCTCTGTTCTTGTGTATAGTATGTCTAAGAAGCAAGAAATTATGACATATAACCTCAAGAAGAAACAGTCAATAGAAACAGACCTGCAGATGAACCACATGTTTGAATTAGCAGACAAGGACTTTAAAATAACCATTATCAATATGTTAAAGAGAAGCAAAATGAATGAGAGAATAGAAAATTTGAGCAGAGGAAAGAAAACTTTCAAAAACACAATAAAAAAATACATCTAAAATGAAGTGTAAATTGGATAGGCTTACCAATAGAATGGATACTACAGAAGAAAAAGTCACAGAACTCAAGGGCAGGTCAACAAATTATCCAAACCAAAGACTGGAAAGAAGAAATGAATTAGGAATTACTTATAAATAATTTTTTTTAAAAAGGGAGCACACAAAATCTGTGGTAAATATCAAACAAACAAGCACATAACTGGAGTCCCAGAGAGAGGGCAGAATAGGCAAAAGAAATATTTGAAGAGATAGTGACTGAGTATTTTCTAAAAATGAGGAAATAAATCAACCCACAAATTCAAGAAGCTCAGCAAATACCAAGCAAGGTAAATGTGGAAGTAAATAAACTTAAGACCTAAAAATTTTTATTCAAACTATTACTCAAAAATAATACCCTCTTGCAAACACAGCTTCAAGACTTACCCAAAAAAGGTCTTTTTTTTTTTTTTGAGATAGTATTCAAATAGTAAGATAAACCTAGAACATTCTGTAAGGAGTAAGAGAAGGGAAGATTATCAAATATTATAGGAAAGTTTTTCACTCTCTAACAGGAGAGAGGAAAAAAGCAGAAAAAGGGCAGAATTAAGATTATGATAGAAAAAAATGCAGACAAACATGAATGAGCTAAATTCTCCAGATAAAAGACCATTGCCAGATTTATTACAAAACAAAACAAGCTAGGGACACCTGGGTGGCTCATTTGGTTAAGCATCCGACTCTTGGTTTTGGCTCAGTTTGTGATCTCAGGGTCGTAAGACTGAGCCCCACATCAGGCTCAGTGTTCAGCATAGAGTCTGCATAAGATTTTCTCTTTAGCTCTTCCTCTGCCCCCTCTCCTCTCTCTCTAAAATAAATAAATAAGTATAAAAGAAAAAAAAAAAGCTATACACTCTTAGATCATAAATCATACTCTTAAATCATAAACTTAAAAACTTAAAAAGACAAAGTAAAATATGGAAAAAAAATATCAGGTGAATACAGATCAAAATAAAGCAGGTTTAGCTATACTAATATCAGCCAAAATATACTCTCTTAAAATGTAAAGCATCATTAAGGATGAGAAGGTCTCTTTCAATGATAATTGGTTCCAAATCACCAAGAAGATCATTGCAAACATTCAAGCATCTCATACAATAGTGTCAATATATATAAAACAAAAATTAATAGACTGCAGGAAGAAACTGACAATTTACCATAATACTATGAGATTTTGAACCACCTCTCTCAATTCAGGTTAAGAAGCCCCCTCCCCAAAAAAAATCAGCAAAAAGAAGATTCAAATAATACAACTAACAATTTGAACTAATTCATTCTCTGAACACACAGAAAAAATTGAGTTACTAATGACAAGAAGATAAATTTTAAATCTCTATGTTTAGATATTTTTAAAGATACTTTGAAATGGCTTATAAATCAAAGAAGAAATACGGACAGTAAGAAAATTTAAAATGAGTATTAATGACCATTTTCTATGTAAAAACTTGTCTGATGCAGCAAAACCTGTGCTTTGTGGGAACTTTAAGTACATAGTTAGAAAAGTTCAGAAATTAGTGAGCTAAATGTTGGGGTTTAGAAGTTAAGAAAAGAACAACAAATTATACCAAAAAAGTAGGAAGAAAAAGGCAATACAAGTAAGAGGCATAATTAATGAAATGTCAAATCCAAAGTATAAAGAAGAGATCACCAAAATTAGTTCTTTGAAAAGCTTATGAAAATGGACAAACTTATATCAACTGATCAGCAAAAACAGATAGCACAAATAAAAATCCTTATAAATGAAAAAGATGACATAGCCACAGATATAGCAGAGATTAAGAAGATGAGAATACTATCAACTAGTCTATACAAGTAGATTTGAAACCTTAGGAGAAATGGACATAATATTCACAGAAAAATATAACTTACCAAAAATGACTCAAGGATATTTAGAAAGCCTACATAATCCTATAAATGTCTAAAGGATTTGAAGCAGAAGCATTTTCCCACAAAGAAATTCCAAGACCAATGTTATAGGTAACTTCTACCAAATTGCAGAGAAACAGATCATTGCAGCATTATGCAGGACCTTCCAGAGAAAGAATAATAAAAATAATAGAAATGTAGATAGAATATAATAGAAATGTAGTAGAAAATAAAGAATATGTGCCAATCTATTCTGCGAGGCCAGTACAAACTTGATACCAATACCAGATATGGACAGCTGGAGAAAGTAAAATGATGGATCTGTTAAACATATGAACATTGATGCAGAAATTCAACAGTCTATAAAGACTATATATTCCATTATCAAGCTGGATTGTTGCAAGATTAGTTTGATATCAGGAAAACCTGCTATATTAACCAACTGGAGGAGAAAAAGCATATAAATATCTCAATACATGCATAACAAGCATTTGACAAAATTTATACCCATTCATGAAATAAACTCTTACCAAATAAGGAATAAAAAAGTACTTACCAGATAAAAATCACATCACACATACACACCTCTAATAACATGTCGTATAAAATATATAGGACTTATTGGAGGAAAAACTTAAAAGAGAGACGTAGCAGAGCCTGCATAACCCCCGAAGTGTGTATCATCCCACAGAGCGGTGTGCTTAGGCTGGGCATAACCAGACTCGTCACACTATGTGTGGCCAAGCACTAACTTTACACATGTATAGAGATAGAATACAGGTTACATCAAGAGAGCTGTGGAACAATGAGTCTCCTGATCCTTGATAGAGGTAGGATCTGGAATTCAAAACCTGTGCTTCTGTTGATCTGACTCAGTCATGCTGAGCTACCAACAGGAAAATGGAAATTAGCTTCTGAGGTACTTTTACTGTGCCTCTACTCAAACCTCAAATGAACATTATCCTAAATAGAAAGACATTCCTCTTAATACTGGGGACAACGAGAGGAACCTGGGTGGCTCAGTTAGGTAAGTGTCCGGCTCTTGATTTCAGATCAGGTCATGATCTCAGGGTTGTGAGATGAAACCCTGTGTCAGGCTCCATACTGGAGCATGGAGATTGCTCAAGATTCACTCTCTCTCACTCTCCCCCTACACCCCCACCTCTCTCTCTCCATCTCTTAAAAAAAAAAAAAAAATGGAGACAAGGATGCCTACTGTCACTAAGCCTCATCAGTATTATATTGGAAGTGTAGCCAATGCAATAAAGTAAGAAAAAGATATTAAAATCATGAAAATATGAAGGTAGGGAGTAAGAATGTCAGTATCTGTTGTCTTTAATCTATAAGCAAGCCTTAATCTATAAGCAGTATGGTTGCCTTAATCTATAAGCAACTTACTGAAAATGATAGAAAATGTAGTATGTTTAGTGGATATAGGTTATTATAATAAAATTGCATTTTAATATATCAACTACAATTAGAAAATGTAATTATAAAAGACATATTCAGAGAAAATCAATGAAACCAAAAGCTGGTTCCTTGAAAAGTTCAATAAAATTGATAAACCTCCAGTTATACTGATCAAGAAATAAAAAAGAAAAATTAGCAATATCAGAATGAAAGAGAAGATGTCACTAAGGATCCTGCAATCATTTAAAGGACAAGGAAGAGATACTGTGAACAAGTTGAGGCCAATATATCTGACAACTTAAAGAAAAGGAATAAATACCTTAAAAGTCACAAATTACCAGAAATGACAGAACAATAAATAGAACATATGAATAGCCCTATATCATTAAAGAATTTTAATATGTAATTAAAAACCTTTCTGCAAAGAAAATGGCAGGACTGGATTGCCTCACTGATGAATTCTATCAAACACTGAAGAAAAAAATACTAACCCCACACAAGCTTCTTCAGAGAATAAAGGAAGAAGAGCTCTTGATTCATTGTGTGAGATCAGTATTGTCTTGATACTAAAACAAGACAGAGATGTTATAAAATAAAATAAAATTAGGAGTGCCTGGGTGGCTCAGTGTGTTAAGCATCCAACTCCTGATCTCAGCTCAGGTCTTGATCTCAGGGTCGTGAGTTCAAGCTCTGCACTGCACTCCACAAAAAGAAAGAAAAATGAAATTACAAACTAATATTCCTCATGAACATGGACATAAAAATCCTAACAAAATATTACTAAATCAAACACATTGTTACATAAAAAGGATAATATATCATGACCCAGTGGGGTTTATCTTAAGAGTACAGGTTGGTTTAACACTTGAAAATCAGTAAGTGTAATTCACTATATTAGGATATGAAGGAGAAAACCATATAATCGTTTCAATAGATGCAGAAAAATCATTTGAAAATATTCAACTACTTCTTAAAACTATTAATAAACTAAGAGTAGATAGAAGGGACTGTCTGTAACCTGATGAAGGGTATCAATGAAACAGCAGTAGGTAACAAAGTACTTCACTGTGAGAGGGATACTGCTGTGATAAGTAACAAGGCAGTGTGTCCATTTCACTGATTCCTTCCAGCATTGTCCTGGAGGTCCCCGACAGGGCCACAGACAAGAAAAGGAAATAAAAGTCACATCTACTGGAAGAAAGATGACATGGTCGTGCACATGGGAAATCCAAAGAAATTCTACCAAAAAAGCTATGGAATAAATAAGCAAATTCAAGTGAGTCACAGGAGAGGGGCAATATACAAAACCTTAATATTTTCTAGCAGTGAACACTTGAAAAATAAGATAAAATGAACAATGTTATATATAATAGCACCAAATATGATGTTTATGTATGTGACATGAATTACAGACATAGTATAAAAGCTAAAACTATAAACTTCTATAAAAGCATATGAGAAAATCTTCACAACAGCTGGAATAAAATGGTTATGCATTTAGAAAAATATCACATTGTTCCCTACTCTTCACCACACACAAGAATTCATTCCAGATTAATTAAGGACTTACATGTTTTTCTAAAACTACAAAATTTTACGTGGTATCTTTTTGGCCTTGGGATAAGGAAAGATTTCTTAAGCCACAAAAAATGCACTAACTATAAAAGAAAAAAATACACAAACTTGACTATATAAGAAGTTATATATATATACATATATATGTATACACACACACACACACACACACACACACACACCCACACATACATACATATGAGACTGGTTTGAAAAATATATAAAGAACTCTATGAATCAATAAGAAAAGAAAACCCAGTAGGAAAATCAGCAAAACACTGAGGAGGCCTTTCATGGAAGAGGAGATAATAAAGCCAACAAAAAATAGCCAAGAGAAGTATTAGTAATCAGTGAAATGCAAATCAAAAGCACAGGGAGGTGCATTCAGTTGACAAAACTGCAGAAGTCTAGAAAGCCATCTACTGGTGGTAATGTGGATCAACAGGATTGCTTATAAATTGCTGGAGGAAGCGTAAATTGTCAGAAACACTTTGAAAAGGGCTTGGTAATCTGCCTATCAATTTGACCATGCATAGAAACTGTGTCCCAGAGATTCCACTTCTAGGTTTAAATCTAAGAAAATGGGCACATCTATACCAGGAGCTATGAAAGGAAATAAAAGCATTTTTTTTAAATAATAACAGAAAGTCTAAAACAAACCCAAATGCCAGCAATCGAGAATGGACAGAGTACAAGAGACTCCCACTGTGGATGCTATTATTGTTGTGTTCACACAGAGAACCCCCCACCCCACCGACAGCATGGAGATAGCTCATTAATACCATTTTCAGTGAGAGGAGAATACATTTATCACTATGTCCTTTTAACAAAATTCATAAATAGCAAAAACAAAACATACATTGTTTAGGTAATTCATGAAATTTAAAATACTAAAGAGGCAAAGATATCATAAGCCCCAAAATCCGCATCACAAGGGACGTGGAAGTGCATGTGACCTGATGAGATAGTAAGCACTCTAGCTCCTGGGTGTTTTACTTACTACCATTTATTTCGTTACATTTTAAGCATTAAAATTCAACTTTTCTAAATTGAACACTTGGAATTCCAGAGCCTAATTCCCAGTTTAAAATGCAAAACAAGCCTGTGGCAAATATCCTAAAGTGAAGGCCTTGTCCCCAGAGGTACTGGGCTCATATGTGGTAGCGACATGTGAACTGGCAAGATTGGGCCTGGCCACCTGCCAGCCACAGAGTAAAGTCCTGCACGCTCTATGAGAGCCCTCGAGGTCATGATGAGCATCCCCCTGGGGGCCCACTGCCCAACCCTTCCTCTCCAGGGTCTTTTGGGCCTCTCCAGGCGCTGAGGGGTGCTGGACAATTGTGTCCGGCTCCTCAGAACAAAGCTAACTTACATCCATCATATTTGGCTTCAAACCACTGCCTCCAGTCAAAACACCGCTTTATTCTTGGTGTCTCTCCTGGTGCCTGTACACCGGGGATCCCCTCTCAGAAGCTGATGAGTGTGGATCCCATGCCTGCATAGGGGCTCCTGCTTCACAGGACAGGAAGGAGGCCCTTTGTGGTCCGGTAAGACGGCAGGGCGCTACTCCACCCGCCCTCCCCCGGACTGCCTGGCCCAGCACAGCCTGCTCTCTGACTCCTACTTCTCTTTACAAACATCTCAGCCTCCACCTCCCCAGGGAGACTGACAGCCCAGCTGAGGAAGCTGACCTTGACCTCCTCTTGCCTTTTGCAGCCTCTGCCCCAAGGCTAGAGGAGGTGGGCTGGAGAGAGTCACACCCTGACTCCTGGCCCTGTGCTCCAATCCAGCAGAGGGAGAGGAGGCCTGTGGGGTACACTGGTGGATGAGCCTGTACCCTGCACACCTGTGTAGGGCTCTAAGCCCTGAGACAGAGACCCTGCTCCAGGGAGAGCCAGGCCTAGAATGTGCCCAGGCCCCTGAGAAGCCTGGACAGTGAAATGCGGGAGTGACCTGGGGGTAGGGCCTTTGTCAGGTGGACAGTGGAGAGGGTGGGCATCAGGCTAAGGCCTCAGAGCACACATGAAATCCTGGTGGCTGTGGAGGCCCCTGGAGGTCCACATAAAGCCCACGCAGGGCCATGCAGCCCTGTGTACAGCCGTGTGAGGCCTATGTCCCACCTCTCTGGAGTCTGTGTAGGACTTTGCAGCCTCCTATCCTGTCTCTGCAGAGACAAACAAGTGCCCCTGTCTCTGCAGAGACAGATGAGTGCCAAGCACAGCCCTGCAGAAATGGAGGCTCCTGCAGGGACCTCCCAGGGGCCTTTGTCTGCCAGTGCCCTGCAGGCTTCACTGGAGTCCACTGCGAGACAGGTAGGCACTGTGCTTGGGTGGGTCCCCTGAGTGGCTGGGCCCTCACCCACATTCGTGATGCCCTGGATGCCCTGGACAAACCTGTTTTCAACAAGCGTAGACCCTGGGCCAATCAGTGAGCAGAGGGAAATGGCTGGGCCCCTGGCCCAGCTAGACAGGCCCCCCAGGGGGAGGGACCCCAGGAAGGGAGCTCCAAGGCTAAGGGGGATTTCCCCAGCAAACCACCCCCCCCACACCCGGCATCTCTCCTTGGCATCTCTCCTCGATCCCCCTTCCCTTCTTCCCGCTATCCTCTCCTCCCTCCCCCAGACACCCCCTGGCGGCTCTGGCCAACTCTCTGGGTGTTCTCCAGAGGTGGATGGCTGCCACTCCAGCCCCTGCCAGCATGGAGGCCGGTGTGAGAACGGTGGCGGGGCCTACCTGTGCGTCTGCCCAGAGGGCTTCTTCGGCTACCACTGTGAGACAGGTAGGGAGGCAGAGGCCAAGCCCCAGCTCCTCCAGAGGCCCCTTACTCAGGCCTCTGCTGGGTCCCCTGATGCTAGCTACCCACCTCTTGCACTTGCCCCTCCAATGGCCCCACTTCACCCCAAGAGACAAGGCTGGCTCCATGGCCAGCCTGGGTGGGCGGAACTCGCTGCAGCCCCAGCGTCCCAGTGCCCACCTCTCCTTACACCTGGGAATTCTCTGCCCATTTTCCTTCTTTATAGGACTTGCAACTCTCTGCAACTGTCTCTTCAATTTGCTGGTCTCAGCTCTCCTCCTAGGACGGGTGTGTAGTGTCCCAGGGGCAGGTCCTGTTCTAGCCCTGACGCTGGGCTTGGCTGGCAGCACTGCGCTGTGTGGCTGTGTGGGCTGTGCGAGGCTGCTGGGCTGGTGAAGTTTCTGCTGGGGGTGAGGTCTTAGGCCCAGGGACTGTGGTGCTGGTAGCCCCAGCATAAGCACAATGGGGGCCATTTGTGGCCAAGGAGTCTCACTGTACAAGCTTGGGGTGGGTAAATGCGCACCTGGAACACGGTTAGTGGCCATGACAGTGATAAGGGGGCTCCCGCGGCTTCACTGGGAACCTGCGGGTCCTGGCCCTGGCCTGGGGAGCTCAGGTCCCCTCGATGCCCACAGCCCCAGTGCAGAGGGAGACTGCCCTGGCTGCCAGCTGCTCCCCAGAAGAGGCCAGCCCTCTGCTCATCCCACCCTGAGTCACCACCTACCAGGCTACCTTGGCTTGGGAGTAGTGGTGGGATGATGTGCCCAGCCTCCCGGTGAGACCTCTGGCAAGCCCTGCATTTCCCCTCAGAGAGCAGCCCCTCCCTCACCTCTTCAGATCGCTTCCTATGATGGTTCCAGCCACATCTACCCCACAAACACACCCACACAGGAAGGACCTGTTGCCCCTAACAGCAAGGGTCCCGCTGGGGGAGCAGGTAAGGCCCCAGTGTTCACTGCTCCTTTCCTCTTCCCCAGTGAGTGACCCCTGCTTCTCCAGCCCTTGTGGGGGCCGCGGCTACTGCTTGGCCAGCAATGGGTCCCACAGCTGCACCTGCAAAGTGGGCTACACGGGCAAGGATTGTGCCAAAGGTGAGGTGGCAAATGTGCCAGCGCAGTGGGTGGACCTCCCTCCTCCCTCAGAGGGCACAGACCCCTCAGGGGACAGGTCAAAGTTCTGAGCACCCCCAGGGCAAAGTGTCTAGGCAGTCGCTTAGTGGGCTCTGCCCAAGCAGCAGGAAGGGGTATAGAACTGCCCAGGAGCCATAAATACAGTCACAGGTACACACACATCTGAGACACACACACACACACACACACACACACCCTGCCATGGAGGGCAAAGGCAGTCACCTGCGCACACATTCATGAGGCCCTCCAGGAGGCACTGGCCAGAGACCAGGTGAAATGGCCCATTGTGGCAACAGGAGCGGGCTCCCCACCAGCAGTTGCCCACCTCCACCCCGGGGGGGACAGGCCCGAGAGCCACCAGGTGAGACGCCTGGCTGGCAGCCAGGGTTTCTGTGGCTGACAGCTGACCACCCCTCCCTTGTTCTTGACGGAAACCCTGAAGAGCTCTTCCCACCAACGGCCCTCAAGGTGGAGCAAGTGGAAGAGAGTGGGGTCTCCATCTCCTGGCGTCCACCTGAAGGTCAGGCCGCCAGGCAGATGCTCGATGGCTACGCAGTTACCTACACATCCTCAGACGGTGCCTACCGCCGCACAGACTTTGTGGACCGGAGCCGCTCCTCGCACCAGCTGCGCGCCCTTGCAGCCGGCAGAGCCTACAACATCTCTGTGTTCTCGGTCAAGCGCAATGCCAACAACAAGAATGACATCAGCAGGCCAGTGCTGCTGCTGACCCGCACACGTGAGTGCCCACATGGATGTGCCTGGGGCCACCAGGAGAGGCACACTGGCCAAGGCTCCAGAGCACCGTGGCTTAGGAGTGAGGCCATGGGAGAAGTTGGGGGGCTCCCCAAGAAGGCACCTGCCAGGGGCCAGCCCATGCTGGGGGGTGCCAAAGGGACAAGCAAGGCGCCCAGGAGGTCACCCCAACATGCTGAGGGGGGAGACAGCAACTCTGAGGGGGTGGGGACAGAGCATATTGGTGGCAGTTCTAGAGAAGGGGGCTGCCAGGGCGGATGCCTCTCTGGGTACAGCTGCACAGGAGGGGGAAGCATAGTCTAGGGAGGCCTTGGGGGCCTTACCTGGCTCATCTGCTTCTGGGATCTACGGGGAGGGCCTGGTCCTCCACAGGGAGCAACCCATGGTAGGTGGAGGCCAGATAGGCGTGGGAGACTGTGGAAGGGGGTGCTGGAGGCTGGAGGAAAGACCATGAATGGGGCAGTGGTCCCCTGGGCAGCATGGAGGGTCCATGAGGGCAGCTGGTAGGGGTTCAGAGCATAGCCAGCACACAGAGGCTCTGCTCCCACCACACCAGGTACTAGCACAGGTCAAAGCAGGCAGGCAGGGCCATCCCCAAGAGCACTGTGAAGCCAGACAGCCAGGACCCACCAGTGGGGACTCATGCCAGCAAAGGAGGGAGGCCAGGTTGCTCAGAGGCATGGACAGAAACCTCATGGAAGGAGGAAGGTGCCCGGGTATCACCTGCCAGCCCGAGCCAGACACTGACCCTGAGGACATTGAGGGCCAAGCAAGGGATGAGATGAGAGACTCAGGAGAGGTGTGTGATGGGAAGGCCAGCTAAGAGGCACTGAGAATGCACCTAGGCCAGCAGGAGGACCAGAGTGAGCTTGTGGGGCAGAGTGGGCTCAGCCTGAGCTTGGCTTTAGGAAGAAATGGCATCCCTATCCCTCCACCATCAGAGTGAGAGTGGGGTCTCCCCAGGAGACCAGGGTGGGCAGGAGGGATGCTGCCCACCGGACTGAGTACTGCGCCGCCAGGAAACAAGGGCTCCCGTCCTGGCTCCTGTGGTCTACTCAGACCCTTCCCCATAGTAGCCCAAGATTTCCCCAGCTTCTATCCTCGGTAGGCTGCAGCATCGCCCAAATATTCACTGTCAGTGCAACCAGAACAGCCAGGGGAAAGAAAAAGGAGGTCCCATGGTCCATGTGTCCCAAGGGCCCCACCCCACAGCCTCAAGACCGCAGTCCTCTGGTGAAGCTGCCTGCACCCCTACTCCAGGCTGGAGCCTATCCGGTTGACCCTAGTCCCTCTGTGGCTGAAGGCCGCAGCCAGCAAGCACAGATGGGTCAGCGCCTCGCTTGGACCCCTCTCGGTGACCCCCCACCCAGCACACTTCCTGAGTCCTGTCTCATGGTCTCAAGCACCTGCCCTCCCCCAGAGTGAGGAGGTGCCATCACCAGCTAAGGGGCCTGTTGCCCCCCAGGACCCCGCCCAGTTGAGGGCCTCGAGGTCACCAATGTGACAGCCAGCACCATCTCAGTGCGGTGGGCTCTGCACAGGATCCGTCATGCCACTGTCAGTGGCGTCCGTGTGTCCATCCAGCATCCTGAGGCCCAGGAGGACCAATCCACTGATATGGACAAGAGTGTGGACAGGTTCACATTTGGGTAAGAGCAGGGGACCGGCCTTCCCTTCCCTCGGGGCTCTAGGACTTCCTTCCTTCTCCCTCTGTGCCCCTCCCCTGCCGTTCCCCACCTTCCCCGCCCACCTTGAGAAGCAGGGGTGTGTGTGCGCCTCCTGTGTTTCACAAGCACCTGCTCAGCCCTGACAAGCAGAGCTCCCCTTTGTTCCGGCCCTTAGTCCTGCCTCTCCCCGTCACAGGTGCTGCCAGACAGGTGTTTGAAAGTGCCCAACAAAGCAGGGACACTCTAAAACTTGGGGTTCATGTCTCCCGCACAGATAATGAAACCAAGCCACCCAGAAAGTGGTACAGGGCTATCCTAGCCGGAGTCACGCAGGCCCCTCTGAAAGGGAGACATAGGGCACCCCTACACTTGTCTTAAATTTTTATATTGTTCAAATTGTATGTTAGAACCTTAAAGTAGGCATGTAAACATCTTATGTTTACTTATTACAAATACAACGAAACTACAAAGTCAATACAACTCACATGAACATCAGTCATTGAGACTGGCTGAGGATTGAAGTAAATGCTGGAATGGCCCCACGGTGAAGGCTCAGACTTCACAGCCTCGGCCCACTCGGGTTCGCCAGCCAGTGAGGCTTCTGACTCCTGCTGGAGGGGGGTGCTGGAAGACAGGAGAGTGGGGGAGGGAGACTGGCTGGGGAATCTGTGCCTGCCAGTTGAGGAAACCTCCACCTAGTCAGCTGTGCCTCTGACCTCAGACGCCCAGGTCTGCTCTGTGGGGACTGCCCACTTCCAAGGACTGGTGTGACAAAAACGCACATGAGGCCCTGGTGACTGAGTCAGGGTCCCCAGGACCACCCATGACTCACTAGGGCCCCCCCAAACTCAGCAGAGGCTGTGCTACCAGCTGGGATTCACAAGAGAGAAATAGTGCAACGCACAGGAAGGGAGAAGTCGGTGGGCCAGGGGTGAGCTTCCAGGGCCCTTCCCAATGGAGTCACACAGGCCACCAGCAGGCATGACGATGTGTGAGGTGCTGTTTTCAGGGGAGCCTGTGAGAGACGCAGCACCCAGGGTTTTTATCGGGGGCTGGGCATGGGGCACCCCCACCTGTTGTCAATTCGGGGTACCCAGGAGGAAATGGGTGCTTAGCATGAACCACACTGCACAGAGCTGTGGGGGCAGCGAGGTCCTCTCATGCACGAGGGTGCTGGGAACTCTGCCAGGAACTCCTGCCGAGGGCCCTGCAGGAGGGCAGTGAGGCCTGCTCCTTGACCCTCTTCTGCATAGTGATCTCCAAGTGCCCTTTTCTGGCCTCTCCTGCCTGAACACCGGCCTCTGCACCACAGCCATCCCGGGCAGGTGTGAGCCATTCTTGACCCTTGCCCTGTACTAGACAGAGACAGATCAGGGAGTAGTTCCCACGTGAGGAACCCACAGGTCTCAGTCCACAAATCTGGTCATTCAGGAGCCCGCCTGCAGGATCACCCACAGCTAGGCCCGCCTGTGTGGAAGCAGTTACAGTCTGGCAGCAGAGCCTCTCCCTGCCCTCCCACCCACAGGTCCCTGCTGCCAGGAAGGAGATACACCATCCAGGTGACTGCCCTCAGCGGGCTTGGGGGACAGGAGCCTCCCACTGAGAGCCTGGCCTCGACCCCACTGCATGTGTGGACTCGTGAGTACACAACCTCTGGTCTTGTGGGACCTTTGCAAGCTCTCACCTCCCTCCAGCCAAGTCCTACCAAAGTGGCCCTGGCACCCCATAGGTCCCTTCCACAGGTGCCAGGAAGGGCAGGCATCCCAGGAAGCCCAACACCCAAAGGCTCCTGAGCGAAAGGCCAGAGGGCATGCAGGTGATGTCCACAGTGTCCACTCTCTGGTCTTCAGGGTATCTGGTGGGGAGGAGGCCTGGCCCTCACCACCCCTCCCACCCCAACATGGAAGGGGCCAGTGTGTCTTGTTGTCCACACCAGAGGGACCCGTGAACAAGGGGGGTGTGTGGTAAGGAGGAAAGATCTGGCAGAGTCTAAGTTCCAGGTTCCAGGACAGCCCAGCTGGGGTAGGCACATGGACAGCCCATGGCGGGGTGGGGGAGTGTGGTGAGGGCCGGTTCAAGTCCTGGCACTGACCCTGAGTGCTGGGACCCTGGCCCACTGCCTGCCTGCCTGGCCCCCTCCCACACCCCAGAGGAGGGTGCACATGGCCGGGCTTAGGCAATCAAAAGGAGAACACGCTGATAGGCTGCGCAGGCCTGGGACCTCCATGGCTTCTTCCCGGCAGCATGCTGGGGAGTCTCTCGGGCAGAAGGAGGTGCTGCTGCAAACACCCCTCTACACCACCCTTTAGGACTGTAAGGTTGTCCATCATGACCACACGGGGCTTCCGGGAGACTTCAGCAGTCGTGTCAGATCTTTAAACTTGGTGGTGGCCCCTTTCACCTCCCTTCCCTGCTCCGTGCCTATCAGGGCCCCTGCCGCCAGCCAACCTGACGGCCACCAGAGTCACAGCCACCTCTGCCCATGTGGTCTGGGACATCCCCACTCCCAGTACCTTGCTGGAGGCGTATGTCATCAACGTGACCACCAGCCAGAGCACCAAGAGCCGCTACGTCCCCAACGGGAGGCTGACGTCCTACACGGTGCGGGACCTGCTGCCAGGACGGCGCTACCAGCTATCAGTGACCGCCGTGCAGAGCGCTGAGGGTGACCAACTGCACAGTGAGCCTGCTCACCTCTACATCATCACCTGTAAGTATGGCCCTGCCAGCGATGGTGGGGCAGGGATGGCACGCAGGCCAGGCCTTGCGGTCTCTTCAGGACTGATGGGGCCATGAAGGTGGCCCAGCCCCTCGTGCTCACTGTGGGCCCCCAGAACAGCAGGCTGGGCTGCCCTCCTTGGGGTATGGCATCCTTGCCCAGGAGATAGCTCAGCCCCAGGACCTGCATGGTCGACACCATCCTAGGAACATCAGATAACCACAAAGCAGGACTGTGTTCACACGGGAGAATTTGGGGGTATGAAAATCAGTGGGGAAGGAAGAATTCATGGACAGTCAGTGCAAGGTCCATGCACTAGGAATTTGTAAACATAAGCATATCCCTCCTCACCCTGTCCCCAGGGAGTGGCCTCGCAGCCAGGCCTGACCCACGAGGAGCCTCTGGACAGAAAGATGGGAGAGAGGGTCAGGATGGGCATGGGGAGGGGTGGCCTGGGAGAGGTAGGAAGAGAGACCCACGTGGACACACAGAGGGAGGAAACAGCTGAGGAGCACAGAGCCTCAGGCCACACTAAGGATGTGGTCTGCTCCCCAGCGCACTGGAGGC
This sequence comes from Enhydra lutris kenyoni, assembly GCF_002288905.1. Taxonomy (NCBI): domain Eukaryota; kingdom Metazoa; phylum Chordata; class Mammalia; order Carnivora; family Mustelidae; genus Enhydra; species Enhydra lutris. The sequence continues at coordinate 47,095,349 of NW_019154085.1, forward strand.
CCATGGAGTCCTAGCAGGTCCTGCATGACCCTGTTGCCATGCTGGAGCCCGGAGAAGGTGCTGTAGGGAGAGGGTGCATCTAGACAGACGCTGCGGAGAGGGCAATGGGGTGAAACGAGTGTGCAGGGAGGCAGATAGTGGCTGGGGCAGAACAGAATTCCCGAGAGAAGATACATGGGCACCATGCAAGAGGGTCAGACCCTATGCAGCTACAGCCATACCTGCCCAAGGGAGGGCTAGGGGCACAGTTAGGAGACAAGGACCCACAGAGAAGCCTAATCCTCACTCTCTGGGCATGTGGGGGTGTCCTGTCAGGTCCGAGTGGCTGGCCATGCCCTGCAGGTGGAGATCCTGGGCCTAGGGTGGGCTGGACGAGCTGGCTCTCTGACTCCTGGGATGGGATGCAGGGGGTGGGCAGGGAGCAGGGCTTGGGCTTGCTAGAAAGCCACAAACCCACGAGGTCCCACAAAGCCACCAAGAGGCCTCGGGGCCACACACACTGTCTCCAGTGCTCCCCTCTAAGAGGCCTGGCGGGACCAGCCTCATGCAGCCACCCACTCCTCCCACCCACCTGCAGCCTCGAGGGACGGCGCTGACAGACGCTGGCACAGGGAGGGACTGCATCCCCGAGTGCTCAGAAACAGACCCCCGCCTGCACGCCTGCCAGAGCTGCGCCTGCTCAGTGACCGCGACGCGCCTGAAACCCAGACCCCGGCCCCCAGGTGCAGCCTCGGCCATCCCCCCAGAGCGCGTGGCCCCAGGCATGCACTCTATGGCGGTGACCCATGGTGACTCCCTTGGCAGGTTCTCAGAACTGGTGGACGGCAGAGGGCGAGTGAGTGCCAAGTTTGGGGGCTCGCCTGGCAAATCGGTCACCGTGAGATCGCGTGAGTGCCTCGGCCAGCCTCAGGGGCCTCACTGCCACCTCCTCAGGCCCATGTCCCCAGCATGATAAGGGATGAGGCCCCTAACACCTGGGCTTAAAGACTACCCCAAGCACCGGATACCACCTCCAACAGGAACGCAGCAAAACGCAGGCCCTTGCAACTGCACAGGCTCACAGGGGCCATCCCGATATGGCAGAATGGTTTGAAGTGCAGGCTGTTGGCAGGGCTCAGGGTCAGGAGGAGGTTTGAGGCGCAGAAGCTGGGCTTGCCAAGCTGGGAGTCCCAGTGTAGCTTAGCGAGCAGGAAGCAAGAGAACGAAGTACCATCTAACTCCTTGCTACTCAAAGTGAGGTCCTCAGACCAGCAGCACCAGCCTCGCCCAGGGGGCTTCTAGATGGGCAGGATCCCACCCAGAGCTGTGCAGTTGGAATCTGTGTTTAATAAGAAGCCAAGTGATTGGCACGCATGTTACAGTCTACAGACTGCACCTCTGTCACATAAGAGACTGTGTCCCAGGTTCAGATCCTGCTCAACCTGAACTAATGGACCACCTGTGGCAGACCAGCAGGCCACTCTGCCTGGCCCTAGCACCACAGGGCATGAGCGCTGGGTTGAGATGGCCTGGCCCCTTCCCACATGGTTTAGCAGGAGGGGTTGGGCTAGAAGGTGTTCCCCAAGACTGTAGCACAGCAGGCCAGGGGCTGCATGCCCAGGGGCTGCCCCTGCCCTCAAGGCCCTTGGGACCCTAGGCAGGGCAGCCCAGGCCTCATCCTCACCTGTAAACCAGGTCCTGTTCTCACAGAATTCCCTGGCACAGAACCTAATTACCAGTTTAGTGAGAATTCTCAACTAGCACAAACATTCCCAGGCCAGAGAAGAAAAGGGACAGTGATGAGTAGGTGTGGGCATCACAGCCCCCGTGACCAGCAGAGAAGGAGCAGAAGGGCTCACCAGACATGATGACCAGGAAGAGGTGTCTAGGAAGCTGGGCAGGCTGGGCTGTGACCCAGACACCCTCCTAAAGCCACAGAAGCAATCATAAAAAGCCCAAGCGTGCAGGCAGGGACCCCACAGAGAAGCTGACTTGCATTTAGGGTTGGCCAAGTGCAAGGTCTGCCTGAGGGTAGATGTAGAGGGAAGAGGCACCACAGCCCCAAGAAGCAGGGGTGGAGGGAGCAGAGAGTGGAATTTGACCATAAGAAGGATAGCACAGCATCAGCCACCTGGAAGGATGGGGCCATTGGGTCAGATAGGACATTTCGCCCAGGCTCAGGCCACCGGTGACCTTCACCAAAGCAGCTCTGAGTTTCAGCAGGAGGGTTAGGGCTGGCCCCCACCTGGAGAAAAGTTATCCTGCTAAAGGCAGCTCTGGGGCCCAGGGGACTCTGCCCCAATGGTGGGGATGGTCAGCAGATGAATGGGCCACACCAAGCCCTTAACACAGCAATCTCTATACCCCAAGGGAGAGAAGCAGCTCTAGAAGGCAGCCCAAGAACAATCCTGGGCATGAGGCAGCAAGCTGTGGGGTCAGCACACTGGAACATTCTGATTTCTCCTAGAACCCACGGCTCCGGTGCAGCTTGAAAACATGGAGGAGGACCCGAAGCAGGTGCCTGAGCAGGTCAGCCTGGCCCTCCAGCTTCCTGAACACCGCAGTGACAAGGATGGGGAAAGTAAGTCAGCAGGCGTGGACTTTCAGAGCTGACCATCCTAGGGGGGCCTTAAGGGCCATAGGTGGGGGTGGGGGGGCACCCATAATGAAGAAATGGCAGACTGAGAGCTGCCCAAGGAGCAACAAAGCTGGTCATTCTGGAAAGGGTGGGGTGAACCAGATGACGCTTTTACAGACAAGGAACAAGCCTGGAAAGCAGAGCCGCCAGACTACCCAGGTCTGCCTTGGAGGGACTGGCCCTCCATTGCAGAGATGGCCCCTCCTTCCCTCCACGTAAAGCTGAGCTCACCCCGTACATCTCCACAGAGGAGATGTGCAGCAGATGTGCAGGTGGACATGGAGGGGCAACCACTGAGTGTGTTCCACACAGAGGGTAGCCGGGCAGACCCATGCTCAGCGTACAGGGCCAGCAGGGCCTTGCTGGGCACACGGGGCACGGGCCTGTCTGGAAAGACCCACCCCTGCAGGGTGCAGCAACACCCCTGCAGGACATTCTTACAGGGCATTTCCCCTTTGGGCATGTGTTCCTTACACCAACTCAGACTCTGGCTCTACCTTCCCTCCTTGCTCTAACCCTTCGGGCTCTGGCCCTCCAGGGACAGTTCTTCTAGGACCCAGTGGTTCAGACTCTGCTCGCGTAACAACCAGACCACAGGGAAGGCAGGATACTTGCTAAGGGTGAGGCAAGTGCCCAGGATGTCCCATCTGAAGATACATGCCACCTGCAGACCTGCCCCAGGCTACCCAAGGACAGAGGCATCAGGAGAACCTGCGCTGGAGAGTGTGGTGGCAGACAGTGGCCCCAGCAAAGCCACAGCCAGCAGGCTCCCCTCGTGGTGCAAGGCCTGGAGCGGGGGCTGGACCTGGCGAGCAGCAAGAGTCGGATGCAGCCAGGGAATGATTCTGTTAGTTAAGGTGGGGTTCAGAGTAAATGTTGCCATTGCCTCATAAGTGAGAAAAGCACATGTTTCATTGGACAGTTTGTGTTGTTAGCCCTCCCCAATATTAGACATTTCATTTCCTAAAACTCAGGAACTAGTGGGATGTGAATGACCTCTCCTGGGTGCCTTCTGGAGGAGAGGTTCAAGGTGGTACCAGACTGGCCCCAGATGTCCCTGTAGTCTGCAGTGTTTGCTAACGTAAGGTATGCTGGCTGACCAAGGGATGGGCAAAAGTGATTTTAGGTGATACACAGGGGGAAAAAAATCATTAACGGCCCCCAGGTGCACCCAGTGAATCATGGTTTTTTGTTCCTGTTACATCTGATATGGGTCCATGACAGCACCTTTTATTTAGTTTAGTAAGTTAGCATTTTTTTTTTTTTTAGTAAGTTAGCTTTTGATAAGATAATGGCCTTTAGATCTGGAACCCATGAACTAGAACATGAGTAGGAACTCGTATCTTGCTGTTGTCCCCCTGTTTACCTCGAGCCTGGATTTCGTGTTTACGGTCCCTTTGCTCTGCTGTAGGGTGGGCAGTGAGGAAGAGGGCTCTCGCTACATATCCACGTGTGCCTGAACAACTGTAGGTTTCTTGTTACAAGGTGAGAGCCTGGCTGTTTACAGCCTCCCTGACCTGTGTTCTCGCTGCATGTCTGCAGTGAAGCTGATCAGTGCTGCTGTGTGTAGACACAGCTCGCTTATTCCCAACTGAGCATCTGGTCTGTCAGTAACCTCACCATGGCCTCGTCTGCTCAGCTCAGATGGTTCCTGGGCCACTCTGTTCTTCTTACATATGTCTTCGGGCACGTGTGCAATACAGATACTAGGGCATAGGATGTATGAAAGCCCCAGTCACAAGAAGACACTAAATTGTTTTCTAAGTGGGGACATCAGTTGACAGTTGTCCAGCCATGATCAAGAGATGTGGTTAATCCAGTCTCTCCAGACCTGATCTTGCTGGGTTTCCAGATCCTGCCAGCAGCATGGGTGTGAAGGGCGCCCTTTGGGATCTGGATTTGTGTCTCTTGGATGCTGATACAATCAAGCATCTTTCATTCGTATTGACCAAAGGCTCTGGGTCCACTGCTCTGATCCACTGTTTGGACTTCCTAGAGCCAACACCAGGGGTTTCAATGGCACTATGTTTAGGGAGGTTTGCCATCCCGCAGTGTCACCTGCTCTTGGTCTTCTATAAAAGTTTACAATCATCTTATCAAGTCCCATCAAAGTACTTACTGGTACTTTACATGGCCAAATGTTTGAGGCCCTATATGCCTAAAAATATTTAGTAGCTCTCACGTTTGAAGGGCAGTTGGAGTGGGTATAAAATTCGAGGTTCAGAGGTCCTCTACCTTCAGTTCTTCAAATACTTCCCTTGTCATCTTCTGTCCGGTGTTGCTCTCCATGTGTGTCAGTCTTGCTCTTGTTTCCTTGTAGGGTATCTACCTATTTTCTCTGGGAGCTATTAGACTTTTCTTTCTCATGGAAACGAGGATCTCCAGAGAGCCCTAGACACCCAAAGAGCACAATTAACACTCTTGACTGGCGTTTTCTCATCAAGCAACTCCCAGGTTAAGGCCGGACCTTTGGTATGCCACAGCTCATGGTAGCTCATGGAGAGGAGGAGGGTTCCCAAGATTATATATAACCTGCCAACCATGGAGATCTGGAGTGGACACTAAGACTAGTCAAATTCTTCCTGTTTTCCCCAATCCTCACCCCAAAAGGGCTTTGGAACTCTCCTGGTTTTATCCCCTGGACACCAGAGGCAGGTAGTTTCCATCCTTGGCCAACAGCAGGCAAGGACAGAACTTAAACCTCTTTACTCTGTAACTTATTGTCACATAGGAGCCACCCACTGCCACCACTCCAGACTGCAGCCATATCCCTGTCTCCTACCCTATTCAAAACAGCCATCTCTGTTTTGTTTGTTTTTGTTTTTACTTTAACGGGCATGCATGTTACAACAAACTCAGACTTAGGGGGGCTGACTTCACAGGGTGAGGCTATAGTGGGCAGTGCCCTGGGAGAAACCCCACTGCTGCAGGAACTGCAGGCTTCAGGCCTCAGCTGCCCACGAGTGGAACAAATTATCAGTCAGACTCTGCAGCCTGGTGTCCCAGTTACAAAGGGTGAGGACTGCTGGCACAGGCTCACAGGTTCTAAATACCCCTGCACACTGCCATGTTCTGTAAGGTTGTCATAAAATATCTCTGGACAATTGTTTATAGTGTCTAAATTCCATGTCCTATTTGACCCCCTATTGTCAAAACTTACTACAAAGCAATGGTAATCAGGTCAGTGAGAAACTGGCAGAAGGACGGACTTACGATGAATAGAATTGAGTCAAGAAATAAACCCATACATCTGTGGTCAACTGATCTCAACAAGGGTCCAAGACCATTCAATGGAGGAAGGGAACACTGGATATCTACATGCAAAAGAAATGAAGTCAGACCCCTACCTCACACCATATACAAAATAAACTCAAAACAGATCAAATACCTAAATCTAACAACTGAAACTATAAAACTCTTAGGAAAAGACATGTGTAAATCTTCATGACCTTGAGTGTGGCAAAAGATTTTAGATATGATACCAAAAGCATGAGCAACAAAAGAGAAAAAAAAAACACTGTTTAAAGTTTTTTGTGCTTCAAAGGATGCCATCAGGGAGTGAGAAGGCAACCCAGAGAATGAGAGAAAATATCTGCAAATCATATACCTGAAAGACATTTGTATGTAAAATATATAAGTAACTCATGTGACTGAATAAAAGGAAAATAACCCAATTAAGAAATAGGCAAAGTATCTGAACACTTGTTTCTCCAAGGAGGATACACAAATGGCCAAGAAGCCCATGAAAAAGATGACTGACATCATCAGTCATCAGGGAAATGCTAATCAAGACCACAGTGAGATGCCACTTCACAGCAGCTAGGATGGCTCGAATGAAGAGATGCAGCGAGCACAGTGAGGATGTGTAGAAGCTAGAACTACAAACACTGCTGGTGGGAATGCAGAGTGGTACAACTGCTTTGGGGTAAACGAGAGTCTGGTCATTCCTCAAAGAATTAAACACAGAGTTATCATATGACCCAGAAAATCCCTAGGTATATACTCTTAGGTATGTATATACCCAAGAGACATGAAAACAGATGCCCACACAGGGACTTGTACATGAATTTTCGTAATAGCATCATGCACCATTGCCAAAAGATGGAAACAACCAAAATGTCCTCCAACTAATGAATGGATAAACAAAACAAGTCTATCCACACAATGGACCATTATCCCACCATATGAAGTACTGACACAGGCTATAAGATAAGATGAACCTTGAAAACATCATAAGTAAAAGAAGCTAGTCGCAAAGGACTCCATATGATTCCATTCTTATGGAAGTCCAGAATAGGGAAATCTACAGTGACAGGAAGTAGATCAGTGGTTGCTTGGCACTGAGGGTGGGAGTGAGGGTACGGAGAGTGACAGCTAAAGGGTAGGCAGTTTCTTTCCAAAATGATAAAAACATTCCAAAATTGACTACTGTGATGGATGCACATATCTTTGAATATGTTAAGAACTTAAAATGGGTGAATTATATGGTATTTAAGTTCTATCTCAACAAAATGGTTTTTAAAATGTCATGTGTCAAAGGTATCCCCTTTGTATATGAAAGTGGTGAAGGGAAATATAAATATACCTATTTTCTTGTATTTAAAAGAAGTAAAACTAATAAAAAATGGTTATATGAGGAAGGAAAGAACAAGGAAGTAAAAGTATGGAGATGGATGCTAGACTTCTCTGAATGTATCTCTGTATTTTAGATTTTAGAACCAAGGAGAAATTTTTTCATGACACACATAAAAAGCAACACCTAAAAATTGAAAAGAAACTGCAATAAACTCAGTTCTCCTGTTGATGGCATAACCACACAGGAAAAAGGTATCTCAAGTGATTTTAAAAATAGCCTTCTAGTCATTCATTCCTAGAGGGATATATTCTAATAACTTATTACAAGGATTGCAAGAAATTTAAAGTGGCACTCAAAGCTCTTAATGCTCGTAGTAATGCTGGTAATTTTTTTAGAACTGTTACAAGTACGTTGTGGGTAATGAAAATAATTGCATCAATGTTACCAAGATTTTCATTGTAAAGAGACACAATATAAAATCAAGGAAGTTAAAGGGTGCCTGGGTGGCCCAGTCGGTTGAGCATCTGCCTTCAGACGCTCAATAATCTTAGGGTCCAGGGATCGGGCCCCACGTGGGGCTCCTTGCTGAGCGGGGAGTCTGCTTCCTTTTCTGTCCCCCGCATGCTCATTCTCTCTCAAATAAAATCTTTTTAAAAATTTTTAAATTTTTTTTTTTTAAATCAAGGAAGCAAAGGCCTGTGTTTCCCTTAACCATTGATATAAATTCACAATTTGATTGTATTTATTCTAAAATCTAAGTTCCTAGTTCTACTAAAAAGTCCCCAGGCACTGACCCCCCCAGGAGCAGTAAGCACCTCAGGCACCCAGACTATGGGCTCTAGATGCCCAATAAAAGGAACCAGAGGTCTTTGAGAAGTGGCTGATTCAAAGCCTGAAGCAGAATATGGACAAAATGTGCCCAGGACATACTTGTAAAACAATCAAGCTTTTCAAAAACAATAGGGATCTTGTCTAAAGGGCACAGGAGTCAACCTGGAAGACTCCCACAGGCTTAGGATGGGTACCTGGGGCATCAAAAAGACTAATGGCAGCAGCCAACTGACCCCCATCAAATATGTAAGAATCTGAGTTCATGATAACGCTCAAAGAAAGCACAATGTGGGGGCGCCTGGGTGGCTCAGTGGGTTAAGCCTCTGCTTTCGGCTCAGGTCATGATCCCAGGGTCCTGGGATCGAGTCCCGCGTCAGCCTCTCTGCTCACAGGGAGCCTGCTTTCCCCCTTCTCTCTCTGCCTGCCTCTCTGTCTACTTGTGATCTCTGTCTGTCAAATAAATAAATAAAATCTTTAAAAAAAAAAAAAAAAAAAAAGCAAGCACAATGTGCTGGTCCCTAGAGCTGGCTGGGGACCAATGCTTACTTTCTAAGTGTACAAATAAAGGACAGGAATGAAGCATTTGTCTGGCCTTGCCTGGATGGATTATAATTCAGGGTGACCAGGTGGTGGGCAAGGGAAAAAAGGTCTTCATAGAAGACTTTCTGGCTAGAGAGACAGAAGAGTGACAGGCTGGGTTAGATGATGGATGTGTGACCTAGACTCAAGATCTCTGTGGCTGCTCAAGCCATCAGGTGCAGAGCCTATCAGAATTTCCTCCTGGATTAATCAGGCTGCCAATGCTAAACTCACAATCAGTTCTCACATCGCTAAAACTGGAACTGGAGACCTGTCGCGCCTCCTGGAGTGGCTAAAGGGTGAAGCGGTCTTGCAAAGACTGCTTGAACCTGAATCCTATCAAGCCCCTCTCTCTGATCATCAATTTACAGAAAATGTGGAGATGGGGGATGAGTTAATGCTACAAGAAAGCATTAGGTAAAATCCAGGAGGGGGATTCTATAGGACAAATGACCTGGTTTCTTTAAGGGGGGGGGGAATAAATGCAGAGGGAAGGAAAATGAAAAGTTACAGATTAAAAGAGAGACACATCAAACTATGGCAGTGGGTACTTAAGAATCCTAATGAGATCAGACCACTGGAAATGACATTTTTTTTTCTTAAATTTATTTGACAGACAGAAATCACAAGTAGGCAGAGAGGTAGGCAGAGAGAGAGGAGGAAGCAGTCTCCCCGCTGAGCAGAGAGTCCGATGCGGGGCTCGATCCCAGGACCCTGGGATCATGACCTGAGCCGAAGGCAGAGGCTTTAACCCACTGAGCCACCCAGGTGCCCCTGGAAATGACATTTTTAAGATGATCAGGGAAAGCTGAACAAGGATTGCAATTTCTTATGGTACTAAGGAGCTACTGCTGATTTCACAATAACAGAGTTGTGCTTATATAAAAGTTTGTCAAGTCTGTATGTATTAGATACTTGCTGTATTTATAGGTGAAATGGTTTCTGTGAACTGCTTTGAAATTCTTTAACAAGAGAAAGAGAGGGGCACAGAGAAATGGGAATGCTAATAGGCTGCCTTCTGGAGTCCTGACAACTAACTGCTCATGGCCTGTTCACAGACACCCCTGGGAACTGTTCAGAAAATCCCTGTCAGAATGGAGGCACCTGCGTGCCAGGTATGGACACCCACAGCTGTGACTGCAACCCAGGGTTCAAAGGCAGACGCTGTGAGCTTGGTAAGTCGGGGACCACTCCCTCCTGTGGGGACCACAGGGGCCTATGCCTCAAGACACCTGTCACAACAGGCTGTGCTAGGCCTACTAGAGTGGGTTTGCCACAAGGACCTCAAACTTCAAGATGCCAGGACAGGGGCCCAGCCTCAGTGCCCCAGACTTCCGAATGCCCAGGTAGGGATATTCAGAGGCAGTGAGCCACTCAGCCTCTCACCGCCCCGAAGCTGCCCAGACAAGCAGGGGGTCTGGGGGCAGCCAGAAAGCAAGGGACATGGAGCGCCCCATAGCCGGAGGTGGGTGCAGGGGGCTCTTTGCTTTGGGGGCCAGACATGGTGGTAAGACGGAAAGAGCCACAGGCCTCCCTCCCTAAGAACGTGGGACTGAGGATGGGAGGTGGGTGGACAAAAGCCCCCATACCAGCTGCACCATCCTGCGGCCTGTCAGACTCCTCCCAGCCCTAAGGGAAAACAGCCTGGGGACTTCCGGGACTCAAGCACCCCACAGTTGCAGGAAGGGCACCCTCCTGGGGTGCAGAAGAGCACTTGCTCAGCATGGCGCTCCTGTAAGCCCCTTTTCCTTTGTGCCGGCAGCCTGTAAAAAGGTGCCCCAGCCCTGCACTCGGCTCTTCTCAGAGACAAAGGCCATGCCGGTCTGGGAAGGAGGCGCCTGTCACCACATGTAAGTTTCTTTCCTGATTTCACCACATTCGTGGGAAATTCTTGACTTCCAGAGAAGTGCCTTCATGAAGTCCAATTCACCCACACGCACAAGAACTGAGGAGCTCTAGGGGTCGTGGTGATATAAGGGCTCGTACCCCTTCCCTCCAGCTGATGAATCAGGAAACTGAGGCCCTGAACCTATGCAGGGAACGCCAGTCTCCTGGCTGAGCCCTGGGACCTTCCTTTCCCACACCCTCAAATGGCATCAGTCCCTCTCCAGTGGATGGCAGGGCCACGAGTACATCAATGCCAGCAAATGACATTCCTCTCCTCTCTGCCTCAGAGCCCCCTGGAAAGATCAACAACAGCACAGGAGAACTTGAGTCTTCACCCTGCCATTAAGTCATGACATTCATGCCTCAGTTTCCCCATCTGTAAAATGGGCTGTACAGGGAAAGCTTGCCTAGTTCACCATGTAGGACCTTCCTTATTAACACTCTGTGACTCTGTGGTTCACACTTATAATATATTCAGTCAGCATATTCTTATCAGCCCCTACTGTGTGCCAGGCACAGCTCTAGACACTTCAGCACATGGCAGTGAGCAGAACTGGCCAAAGCCCTGCCCTTGCAATCTGTACACCCTGGACATGGGAGGCAGAACACAGGGAGCAGAAGGACGTTACACAGTGTTCTAGAAAGTGGTCAGGGCTGGGGAAAAGGAAGAGATGAATAGGTGGGCAGAGAAGAGCCAGGGTTGGGGACAGGGAAGGCCAGCTGCAGCATTCAAAAGGGTGTCGGGAACTCTCATAGAAACATTGAACAGACATGGAGGGGATATCTGAAGGAAGAACCTTCCAGAAAGTCAAATTGTCAGCTGCCAAGGCCCAAGATCAGGAGCATGTCTGCTTGTCTGAGGAGCAGCAAGGAGGCCAGTGGGGCTGGAGGAGACCAAGGGGGAGCAGTGGTTGGGTAGGGCAGGGAGAGCCCAGCAGGGCTTTGGAGGCCCTTGGAAGGATTCTAGCATATGTTCTTTTGAAATGGGAGCTACTAAGGATGCCGAGCAGAGGAGTGAGCTGTTCAATTTTGTCTGAAGGTCACTCTGAATGGGATGTAGGAAAGCCAGGTAGAAGGCTTGATTTAAACTTGGACATGAAGCCAGACTTAGCACAGAAAAATACATCCTGATCTGCACTGGGCTCTGAGGATCCATGTGCACAGACCATCTGAATTTGGGTTCTGTGGAATGGCAGCCCTAATCCACAGTGCCCCCTATATTCCAACTGTGCCAGTGACCCCAGTGCTTGCTAAGTGACCCACTAGGACCACCAAGCCTGATGACAAGAGTCCAGGCCCCGTCAACAGCTTTTCATACTTTCACTTTAATGCATATGGGTCTGAACATCACTCTTGTATTTGGCACATAGTTGGGTCTTGCTTTATATCTGACATCTCTGATTTTTACTGGAGTGTCTGTACCATTACCTGTTACTATAATGATGATGTGATTGGGTTTAAATCCACCACATTGCTGGGTGCTTTCTATGTGTCCTATCTGACCATTTTTCCTTTATTTCTCTTTCCCTGCCTACTTTGGGATTAATTCTTCCTTAGCCTTCTAATTTGCCAGCATTGTTGGTTCACTGGTTATACTTGTCTGGTTTAACTTTCTAGTGGCTGCTGTGGGATTTGCAGTATACTTTCAACCCCCCACAATATCCATTTGCTGTTGTTCTCTGACCTCAGTGTCCTGGAAGGGATCCTGTAGTAGCGGGCTCCACTTCCCCCTCGTGCACCCAGCTCTTGAAGCCAGATGCGCTACTCACTCATAGTCTATGACCCACATGATATGGTATGTTTGCTCCCCAAAGACAGTTATCTTTGTAAACACTGCCAAGTAGAATGTCTTTTGTTAGTCCGTGTTTACCATTCCCAGCACCTGGCACTCTTTTACAGACCTGAGATGCCCCTGGGTACTACTGGCCTTTGCCTCCAAAACTCACTGTGACTTTTCGTATAGTGCAGGTCTGCCGGTGATGAACCCTCTCTGCTCTGGTCTGTCTGTAAAGGGTTCTGTTTCACCTTCATTTTTGAAGGATTTATTTGCCGAGTATAGAATTCCTGGCTGAGAACTGTTTTTTCTTGGCACTCGGGAGTGCCCGTTTTCTGCCTTGGCATAGCTGTGCTCATTCTCACCTGCGATCGTGTATGCCCCGGCCCATGGCTGCTCTGATGTCTCTTTACTACCATTGCTGGGAAACTAACCATGATGCGCTCTGCCATGGATGTGTATGTGTTTTTGCTCACAAGACTTTGTTAAGCTTCTGTCTCTGCGGCCTTGGTTTTCATCAACTCTGGAAAATTTGGGCCATTAGTTCTTCAGGCATTTTTCCCATCCATTCATTTCTCTCCTCTCCTGCAACTCCAGTCACGCAGGTGTTAGACTGAGGCCACCCTTCTCTCTACTTAGTTGTGCCTTGATTCCACAGCGGGGCCTTCGCATCCTGTGGTCTGTCCTCTGCCCTGCCTTTATAACCTGCCACTAACTCCATTCTGCGAGACCTTCATCTCACTCTGGGTGTTATCATCTCTAGAAATTCCATTTAGTCCTTTCTTGGATCCTCCATTTCTCTTCTCATTGTTTCTTTTTTCCTTCAGATCACTGAACAGGTGGTACCAAATCTTTAACACATGTTTTAAGGGCCTTGTCTGCTGTTCCTGCCATTGCTCTTACCTCTGGGTGTCTAATTACTGTTTGCTGCCTATGGGTCACACTTTCTTGAGGCTTTGTATGAGCCTTTGAATATCTTGTCATTTTTTTTGTTGGATGCTGGACTTTTTAACCTTTTGGTCCTGAATGCTAAGTTTTATGTTTATTTCCCAAAATGTTTCATTTTGTTCTCCAAGATGGTTAATTTTAGTCTGGTCCTTTGGAGGCCTTTTAGGGTGGTTTAACCTTAATTCTGGGTTAATTTTGCTCCACTTCTAAGCCATGGCCTTTCTGGAGTTTCTAGTTCATGAATGGCCTGCAGTAACTCAGCTGTTTAGCTTCTCCGTAGTTCTCCTTGCCCAGCCTCACAGGTTTCTCCCCTATGTGTGCACAGTTTCATCTTCAAAGGGATCCCTGTACTGGCCTCAGGAGCTCTTCCTCTGCATAGCTCCCTCCTCCCCAGTGCCCCACACACTCTAGCTGCCTCTGCCTCCTCAGCTCACTGTGACCCTTGCTTGCCTTCCACCCCACCCTCTCGCCCCCTCAACCACCCTGCAATGTAATCCAGAAAGTGCTTCTGGACCAAACTCTAGGGAGATCACAGAGCTCATTTCATTTGTTTCCCTTCTCTCAAGAAACATAATCTCACACTTTCTAACAACTGAAAAGAACTGCTTTTAATATTTTGCCCAATTCTCTGGTTGTTCAAACTGGGGGGTTAATTCCAAATCCTGTTACTCCCTGAAGACCAAAAGCAGAAGTCTCACCAAAGGCCTTAAATCCCATGGGCTGTCCCAGACTGAGCATGAGTTGGAGCTTTGCCCATCAAACTCCCTGGATCTCTCTTTTCAACAGCTCTGACATTTGAGGGCTTTAACAAGAACAGAAACACTTTCCTGTTCATTACCATCTACAAATTTATGAGAGAAGTAGTATGAGTAATTACCATTCCACACAAAACTGAGGTCTAAGTTCCAGAGACACACTCAAAGGGGACTAATTAATAAATGGGAGGAGGGGCTAGAAGTCTGCACTGTACACATCAAACACCTGCATCTCCAGGGCTCTCCAACTTCTCCAAGAACTACCCTTAGGACCCAGAAGTGACCTTGAGCTGTCTCAAGTCTTCACCGCTGAGTGAACTGTCTCAAGTGGGACATGTCCTCGAAATCTCTTATTTTATCTCTTAATATCATATTTTGTCCACACTCCTCAAAATGTAAACTCAAAATGGATATATCTTATGTAAATCATACCTTAGTGAAGTTAATTTTTTTTTAATTACATGACTTTCATGTTGGACATTTTAACACATCCCTATGAGGTAAAGTTTTAGTAGGAAACTAATAGCCTTTCCGTCAAACACCTGCACAGTGACTGGTGGGTGCAAGTAGCCTAGCTGAAGCAGCTGGGCAACACTCTGCTCTAGTTTCCAGCTTTACACAACTTTCTTGTGACACAGGTACAAAAGAGTCTACAAAGTACACCAGGACATCTGCTTCAAAGAGAGCTGTGAAAGCACAAGCGTCAAGAAAACCCCAAACAGGTGCCATCTCGGGGCGGAGGCCCACAATGTGTCCAGCCTGTAGTGCATAGGGTAGCAGGGCAAGGGGGGCTCGGGACTGAACACTGGGGGGAGCCACAGTCCTGTGGGCCAAGCCAGGCTGTCTTGTCTGTGCAAATTTGTAGCCCTGCATAGCACATACCTGTACATCTGAACACATACAGATCAGTATAGCTGGGCATGGTGGGTGCTGGGGGAGTCACACGGTGGATCATGATGGGTGGGTCACACGGTAGGTGCTGGGAGGGGATCGCACAGTGGGTGCTGGGGGAAGGTCACACGATGGGTGCTGGGAGGGGATCACATGGTGGGTGCCAGAGGGAGGTCACATGGTGGGTGCCGGGAGGGGATCACATGGTGGGCGCCAGGGGGAGGTCACATGGTGGGTGCCGGGAGGGGATCACACGGTGGGCGCTGGAAGGTAATCACACAGTGGATGCTGGGGGGAGGTCACACGCTGGGTGCTAGGAGGGGATCACAAGGTGCGCGCTGGGAGGGGCTCACATGGTGGGTGCTCGGGGTCACTCTGGTGCTAGAATTGGGAAGCATGGAACATTATTGACAGATGCAAGTATATAACTGTATATATAGTATATCTCTATTTTTTACTCGCTCACAGCCAGGTTCTTTCCCCAGAGGGCTCAAGGGAGTCACAGGAATTATTACATAATGTGCTGCATGAATGTGTTGGGGGCCTTCCCAACAGCAGACTACTCACCCCAGTCACTCTGCACAGACCCACTGGGAGCCACACCCCCTAGGGCTCGCATTCCTGAGTGCCTAGGGATGCAATTCAACACCTGCTTGACCTAGCGCGGTACCTGTCTCTTCCACTTTCCTTCTTCTACACCCTGCTTTCATTCCCATGACTTACAGCCAGCCAAGGGGACACACATAGACTAAAATGCTAATCTCTGCATCAGTGTCTCACTGACGGTGCTCCCCAAAATGGAATATATGTGAGGCAAAGACAGGACACCAGCAGGCAGCCTGGGTTCCAGGTATATCTCTTTTTCATAAGCCACCTTTCTCTATTTCAGGAAACACAGTAACAGTCCAACACTGAAGAAATCTTAGGGTACAGGTACGTTCCCCACCACAGCTGGCAGAGCTGCGGGAAAGCTAGAGCGGCTGTCCCAGCATGTGGCCTCCAGGAGGGCTGCTGTCTACTTGGGGAACTCAGCTGTGCCCTCTTTATTACAAACTCCCAGACCAGGAGTTTCAGAATTCCCTGAGGGGGTTAAAATGGGAGAGAAAAAAAAATACCTAAGGCCTCCCAATAGACATAAACCAGGCACGGATGCATTTCCAAGTGGAAATGAGGCCATCTGGGGGTAAGGATGAATCCCACTGACTCCAAGCAAACAGAGAAACCCTTTCCCATCAGCAGCAACAGCTGGCGGTGGGCACAGGGGCTGAGTACTCATGGAGGTGGGACTGAGAAGGGCATCTAGAAGGGGTGGCAGCAGGGGAGGAGTGGGGAGAGGACGGTGGGAGGGGCCCAGGATGCCCAGATATAGGAGTGCAGGGGTTCAAGGGAGGGCCTCCCAGACCCTGAGAATGGCAATCTATCAAAAGAAAAATTGGGGTGTGGGGCCTTGATCACATAACTTTGGAGAAATCCTGAATACTCTCCCACTAGAGAATTCCCAACAGACACAGGAATCCTAAACACTGGAATCCTGAAATGAAAGAAACTTTCTAACTCTATTCCTGCTTAATCTGGCATTTCCCAAAGTCTTCCGGCAACTCAACACCCTCCAACCCTAACCCCCCCCTCAATAAACTCTGTCAAAGTCTTCATTACAGTCAGGGATATACTGGGTTGAATCATGGCGACCCACCCACCACCTGTACTCAGTCTCACATTGAGCGCAGTTTCCTTTCTTTTTTTTTTTTTTAAGATTTTATTTATTTATTTGACAGAGAGATCACAAGTAGGCAGAGAGGCAGGCAGAGAGAGAGGAGGAAGCAGGCTCCCTACTGAGCAGAGAGCCCCATGTGGGGCTCGATCCCAGGACCCTGAGACCATGACCTGAGCTGAAGGCAGAGGCTTAACCCACTGAGCCACCCAGGCGCCCCTCTCTGCGGATTTTTTAAGCAAGTGTTTCATAATTTCAAGGTGCCCGCTTGAGCACAGTTTCTTGTTAGCATGATGTCACAGGGAACAAGGGGGGAACTGAGTTGGCCTAAGGCAGCTTCCACCTTCCACTCCATAAATGAGCCTCAAAGTAGTCCATGTTCCTGGTGCTGAGAGGGCAGTGAGACACCCTGGGGAACAAGCAGCTTCAGGAACAGACTACACTGTCTTATGGGGCTGAGGAGATGAGGAAGAAATGTTACTCAGAACCTATACAAAGAAGCTGAAGCAAAAGAGCTTCACAGATATAGGCTGACCCACATGAAGAACATCTGCACCAGCCAAGCAGGGAAGACTGAGGCTGGGATCTGCGGGGTGTGGCCTTGGCAAATAGCCCCTGAAAGATTTTTCCAAAAGTCTGTGTTCAGGGACGCCTGGGTGGCTCAGTTGGTTAAGCAGCTGCCTTCGGCTCAGGTCATGATCCCAGCGTCCTGGGATCGAGTCCCACATCGGGCTCCTTGCTCATCAGGGAGCCTGCTTCTCCCTCTGCCTCTGCCTGCCATTCTGTCTGCCTGTGCTTGCTCTCTCTCCTTCTCTCTCCCTAAAAAAAAAAAAAAAAAAAACTTTAAAAAAAAAAAAAAAAAAAAAAGTCTGTGTTCAGCTCCTGCATCCTCAAAGACATTACTTCCCCTCCCACCTTATGCTCCCAAGACACACAAATCCAAAATATGCTCCACAGCTCATAAACAATTCACTACTAGGATTAAGAACCCACAAACATAATTTGGGCTTCAAATATTTCTATCACAGTAAGTCACCTGAAACAGCAATACCTTTATTTTTCCAACTTAGCAAATCCATTTCTATAAAAACAAATCAGAAAACCTCAACTACCAAATTATCAAATACTAGCTTTTAGAATACCCATTCTTGAAACAATGGAGCAAATGCAAATAAACTGGAATTCGTTTCAACCCAGAGCAACAGGGAGCAGCCCCGGGGAAGGATCCAAGGGCATGGCCAGCTGGAAGGGGAGCAGCCTGAAGCTTTCAGCATTAACAGCAGCAATGCTCCCCCAATGTCCCCGGCCCTGGGCCACATAGTCCATGCTCTCAGCACACCTCCCTCCTGTCCACAGCCACACTAGAGGCAGGAACACTGGGTCCTTTGGGGGCAGGGACCGAGGGCTGCTCAAAGAAACTGAAGCTGCATTTTAAAGAGGAATGGGTGTCATTCTCCTCATGCCCCAGTCTCTTTTCTCTTCAAGGGATTCGGGACGTTCTTGTTACACTCCATCAACCTCATGAGCTCCTAAAGCCCAGGAAGGCGGGGTCTAAAATTGGACTGAAAGGACACCATGAAAGACCAGGTCCTGGCTCGCATCTGTCCCCTCTGCCGCTTCTCTCTAGAAGATGGACGGCCAGGCCAGGCTGGGTCCAGCCCACCTCCCTTCAAGGCCACACCAGGGAGACCCTCTGGGCCAAATCACCTCCCAGTCCTGCAATGCATGGAACAGCCTGTGCTGTAGCCCTGGCTGCCGTCTCCTACAGGGACAGTCTGCACCGTGGCCAGGGAGCAACTGCCATGTGCACCTGGGCCCTGGATGAGCAGGGCTGCCAGCCAGCAAGGCTCCTGCAGCATCCAGGAACCAGTTCTCAGATTCCAAAGTCAGAGGGCAATTTTCCGCCTGAGACCTAACAATCAAACTGAGAGGAACTGCCTTCCGGCTTCCACAGTGGAGACAGTGGTGCCAGGAAGGGTTGGTGGTGAGGCCAGACAGAAAGGGAAGCCAAGTTCTAGGCGCCCCACCCAACTCTCCTCCAGCAAATTCTTTGTGCTGATATGTGGTGGACTACAGCCCCATCACATGGACCAGTAGATTACAAAAGACAAAGTGTTCATTCATACTAAGATGGAGTTTAGACACTTTTAGTCTTCAACTTTTTCTCAGTGACTATTTTAGGTTTTGTGGACCAACCCGTCTCTGTGGCAACTACTCAGTTCGGCACTGGTGACACAACCACAGTCACAGACAAGTGACCCTAAGGGTGTGGCTGTTCCAGTGAAACCACATTTACTAAACGAGGGGGCAAATTTCCTGGCCACACTTGGCCAAGCCCTGGTCTATCAAGTCACCCAGTCCTCAGACTTATGCAGAGAAAAGATACCCACCCCCACACCGATGATAAGTCACGGCACGGCACCAAGAGCCCTGAGCCTCACAGAAGCACAACACGACACCCCAACACATGCAGAGCCTGAACACCATGGAAATGGACGATCAGGGCAGGCCAGACCTGTCCCAGCTCAAGACTGCTTCAGTCCTTGACTCGAGTGGCACTAGTCCAGGCTGCCGGCTAGCGTGGTCTTTCACACATTTCCCTCTTCAGCAGAATGTGGCCCTGGCTTGCCGCAGGGGCTTCCCCACACGCTTCTGACCGCTCTGGCTATTCCCTGCAGAGGAGGCACAAGCCATGCAAGCCAACCCCACCTCGAGTCCGCAGAGCATCGTAGCAGCTGACTCAAGCCCCCACACATCTGCCATGGACTCTGTCCCAAGTGAGCCCTACAGCCACAGAGGGCGCGCCTTCTCATCTTTTATAAAAACATTGTTGGAAGAGTTAAGAGTATATTTTAGGCTTTTTATTAAAATTTTGTGTGCACATGTCTGTGTTTTACACAATTTGTTTTCAGAGAGGAGGAACCGTCATTTCAAGAAGTCTCTACTGTACCCATAGCGCCCCCGGCGTCCCAGGCTCACCCGGAGAAGACGGCCGTGCTCAGTCCGGGGCACCGGCACTGGGCGAGTCGAGAGAACACCACGGCCATGCATGTGTACTGCTGACTTTTGCTGTGTCGCCAGGACCAGTCACTGTGTGTCTATGTAAGCTACAGCATCGCTAGCAAGTGGCAAGATCAAGTGTTATCACTGGAAAAATAGATGAAACTCTACTATGATGTTAATGACCTCAACCCATCAGCCATGAGAACACTAATGTGTTCCAGTTTTTAATAGAAACATTTGTTTCTACAAGAAATAGTCTACTGAATCCTGAGCTTGGTGCTGTGTTGTCTTATGATTAACTCCTCTTGATGTTTTACAAATTAGATATCTAGTAAAAAGACTTCGTGATGCAAAGGAATTACAATTCATCCTGGAAACATTCTAAATGAGACACTGCTTTTTTCACAAAATCCCTTCAAAAACTCCAGCGTCTTCCTCAAACATACAGTCAAACTCTACCCAAGGAAATTAATATTAATGCAATCAAAATTCTCAGGTGCATAAAAATTCATTTCTTTATCAAAATGAAAGGAGCAATCATGAGTTGCTAAGTTGCCACGCTAATCATGCAAATTTATAATTCTTAGTCCCCCAACTGGACATAAGAACCCATCTGAGGTTCCACGGAAAGTGTCGGTCAGTTGGGAACACCACAAGATGGAAGAGTAAGTGAAAACAGTGGCAGATTGAAATGTCTTCATTTTTAGTAATTTTGCCCATGGCCAAGAAAACCAGTAAAGACAAAGCCTTCCTTCCCATTGCATGTGGGCTGTCACAGAGGTGGGTGAGGAGACCTGTGCCAACGCCACAGCTCTCCCACCAGCAAGCCCAACAGGCACCTCCCTCAGCCGGGGCTCTTCCCGTGGCTGCCTCCGGCCACCACACCTCACTCCCACACACGGGGATTCACTGAGCTACTTTTCTTTTGCAGAAAATGTCTTTCTTTTTGCCATCATGCTGGAACATAAGCCCAGAAAAAAACAAAAGCATCCACACCTCAGTGCTGAGTCCCCACAGTAAACACAGCTCACATCTCCCAGCAGCATTCTGGTAAACACAAGAAAGGAACTTAAAAACTCAGTTATTTACTTTCTTTTAAACAAAACAAAAACAGTGTCAGCCTGCTTCCAATTGGGCATTCCCACAAACCCATACAACTGTATTCTGCTGCACCAGGCCATCAGGCAGCTCCTAGGCCTCAGCACTGCTGATGTTTCAGGCTGCACGGCCCTGTCTGCGGCTGCCCTGTGCACCACAGGACGGTTCACGGCAACCCAGCCCCAAGCCGCTGGACCCCAATGGCACCCTCCCTCAGTCCTAACAACCAAAAACGTCCTCAGATGTTGCTGGATGCTCCCTGGGGTCAAGGTCACTCCAGGTGGAAACTGCTGCCTGACAAGACTCTTACTCAGTCTCTGCAGGGAAAATAAGGCCAAGCGGTTTTACCTAGTTGTTAAAATGCTGTCAAGTCCTGGATTTTGGTCACATCACCAAAAATGCTTTCTGTATCAACAACCATGTGCCAGCCCCCCTCAAGGAAGGGACGCCCAGGACATTCTGGGGTGCACCAGTCCTCCCTCATAGAGCCCATGCCATGAGGGCTGGGCCTCTACCTCAGAGACAACTAACATCAAAATCTACCCCCAACCCAACTCTTTAAATCACCCCTCAGCACCCCAGGTTTCCCAAGGGGACTCCCACCACCACAGTGTCCTGGGAGCTCCCTGAAGGACACCAGGCCCCACCCCACTCAAAGACCCTGTGCAAGTGCTCTTCTCCTCCGGTCTCAGAAGCTGCCTCTGTGAGATGGGCGATGGGGAGGTGACCGGATGACACCGCCCTCCCCCAACCCCCTCCTGTTCTGGCACACTCCAGGGCAGCACTCACTAGCAACCAGAAACTGGGGCCTGCAGACAGCCCACAAGCCAGGAGCAAAGCCAACTTCCCTGAAAGGTCAGAGCCAGGGCCCATTCTTCCCAGAGAGAGAGAAAAGTACCCGAACACTCAGCTGGCATTAAGCAGCTATGCAAAATGAAACCATCACTAACCACCTTCCTTGACAATGCTGTACACTGAACACAATTATGAAGCAGTATTTGTGGATTAAAAACACAAGTGTTTTGGGGGAAAACCTGCTACTTGTTTGCATAAAATAAAGTGCTGTGATGTATTAAAACCTCAGTGCCTACTCATAATTTTATCTTATCACTATAAGGAAATGTAAAATGACACCTGAACCAGAGGCAAGAACCCCATTCCCCACACTGTCATGAAGTTATCACATATCAACAGAGGAAAAAAACAAAACCAAATGTTGAGGTATTGAGTCCCCTGATTTTAACAGCTCAGAGTCTGTCTTCCACACAGGAAGGAAGAGGGCCCCCCACCCAGAAACCTAACAACAGATCAAACCAAGGCAGCTCCTGTTTAGTCTGACCCACTTCTCACGTGATTTATGTTTCATCAGAAGACCAGTTTTAGAAGGAAAAATAACATGACAAGGTCCAAGTGAAACTCTTGAAAACTTTGAGAAAATCATAATACTCTTTGGTATCGCTGGGCTCTTCATTCCCAACCTCCATCCTCCCGTCACTCTTCGACCTCCTCCTTGTCCTCATCCTCATCCTCATCCAGACTTAAGCTTTTGCTGTAAGGCATGTGGCTCTCAGACCCCTCTTCCTCCTCCCGAGCAAAGAGCTTCTTAAAAACTTCAAACTCCTCAGCGGAAGAACAGGCTGTCCTGGCCAGAAACTCAGCTTCTGAGACTCTGAGAATGTCCTTAAGGAGAGGATTGGGAATCTGTGTCTGACCCTTCTTATCAGGGGTTTGGTACCGTCCTAGGCGCTCGAGGAACACGTGTCTCTGCTTGATCTTGGTTATGGAGTATTGCAGGAAGTCAGTCCGCACCATGTCTGAGTGTTTAACCCCCATCCTAAAATAGGCATACTGGGAAGACAGACACAATTAGAGGAGTCCCGGGCACAGTAACCTAGAACCTATCCTGCCACTGTCTGTAATCAATGCAAGCTATTCAAAGTACTCACAAAAAAGCTGCCCAACCAGCGATGCCAGGACTCTCTATGATGCCCTGCGTTTGTGTGATGGCTAACAGTTTTCAAAGCATTTTCAAATTCATATTGAGAAAAACTTAGCAGAAAATAAAGGGGCAAGAGGGATAAATTCAGTTGTTTCTCAGAAAAAAAAAATATCAGTATTGAAAGAACAGGCAAAAAATTCAGCAAACATCTAGCAATTTGACGTAAGTTGTCATAATTATTACCCCAAAAGTAGGACAACTGTCACAATTATGCTTCCAAAATCAATATGCAGAATATGTTCTAAAGAAAGGAAGATTTTTAGCTCTTTTTAAATTAGCTACTTCAAACAGAGGCCCCATTTGGACCCCAGGAATGGGACTGGGTCATTCATTATTAACAGCAGAAAAGTTGCAGGGTAGATTTTCTGTAAAGAAGTGAAAGACCAGAGCCAGGTTCTCTCTGGCTGGTATGTGCAAAGAGGATCTAAGCTTTTCAGCTCACCCACTCGCCCTCGGGGTGCCTGTGGCTTCTCTTCCATGGAAATGACCCTCACTACAACAAACGTGTTGTTACTTCCCAAATCCCCTACCGGTCATCCTCACCTGGAATTTGTATTCCAGTTCACCGGGGTCCTCCCGAAGAACATAGGGGCATCTGTGTAAAATCTTGGTCACCTGTTGTACCGTGAAAAGACATTTCTCCTTGAGAACACCAACAATGCTGTCAATGTCCCTCTGATGCATGGTGAAGATTTCAGGGCAACAGAGAAGAACCGTCTTTAGTTTCCCTGCAGAACATAAAAAAGGATAAGTATATAATTTTAGGATATTCCAGAAAAACAAGGGGCTTGTCACATCTAAGCCAGCATTTGAAAAGGGAAGGAGGATGCACTCCTCCCCGTGAGTGGCGGTTTCCAATGCCTGCCCAGGAGCACATGGCAGTGGGAGGGGCCAGAAGAACACATCTCCTCACTGACCCCCTCCCTGGTATAAAAAGGAGGCCTCTTACTGGCCTCCCAGCTGAATGGCATAAACCTCTTATTCTTGGCTTCCTCCCCTTACCCTCGTCATCTAAAGAATTTCCCAGGGGATCTAATGGAAGGAGCAGACAGTAGAAGGAGACAGTAGATTCCCCCACATGAGGGCTGCAGGTTGACACTTCGTTCCACAATGAAACAGTCACTGAAGCGACAACCAATGTTCCTAAGATCTGGGAGCCCGAACTCAATGAAAAGGTGTTCCACGATTGTTAGGGTCCGTAATCAAAGGAGCGAGACTGATACAAAGTGAAGGTCAAGCAAAGCTTTATTTCACGCCAAGCATCGAGAATCAAACCGACCAGTCAGTTTGATTCTTCGCTTGACCTTCGCTTTGTATCAGACTTGCTCCTTTGATTACGGACCCTAACATGATAATAATTATTAATACAATAATGACGAGAATACTCATGAGGCACAGCCACAAACAATGATGCCCTAATTAGTGGGGTGACCATATCTTTTATCCACATTAGGGCAATACTGAGCAAAAGAGATCCTCTTAACACATTAGGGTAACTGAGACTACTGAAGGGAAATTGGGGCCTATGGTCTTCCCATGGATAGCTGGGCAAAATTCAGCACCTGGAAACTTAAAATCACTTATTTAAACTGGTATTAACAATCTTTCTAACAGATGAGCTACTCATTGTCTTGCTAAAATGTCTCTAGATGACTTTCAGGAGTTTGGATTTTTCCCTCTGCAGCAGAAGGCTTTGCTAAACTTCGTAACATATAATCACAGCATATAACTATTAAATTTAGCCTTTTAGATTATACTGCAATAAGCAATCTGTCAAGAGAACCGCATAAGGCTATGTTCTCCCCTATCTTCTGAAAGCCTCTGAAATAGATCGCCAAACAACAGTATCTTCCCCCCCCCAAACAATATCTTATCAGTAGGGATCAAAAAATGAAATAATACAGTGGCCCTCCTGGGGTCAACGTGCATAAGGATCCCTGGGACCCTCATGGGCTCCTAGCCCCCTTCTCCTCAAGGCCTACCCGGGGATCCAATGAAATCCTAGAATCCTTGAGATGTGAATCTTATTGGGGGAATAGTCACTTCTCTGTTTCCTAGGATTCTGGGACAATCTCAGGTTCCACTGGAACCCAAATCTTTACAAGGGACCTTATAGAAAGCCTTTGGCTTTACGTTGTACAGACAACACTTCAAGCTAAGGTAAATATCAATGACTGCATAGGTATGTGTATGTTACTGCCACACACTGACCTCTACCTGCTGAGCACGAGCACATACCACAGGCTTACCACCCATTCAGTGCTCCAGAAGCTAGAGCCCCCACACTGAGCAAACCAGACAAGTGCCCCCATTCCCTCTGGCAGTGCCATCTGCAGAGGTCACTGCTTCACACCTCCAAGCCAAACCACACATTAGTCTCAAGAACTTCCCCCAGAACCCTCCCCTAGCCCACCCCATCTGGGCTACTTGCCCCCCAACCCCAACTCCTCAGCACTGGACATAAAATCAGGGCCTTCTTTTACCTTCTCCAAGACCAAGCTTTCGCAGATAGCCGGAGCGCTTCTTCATGTGCACTACAGGCAGTTTCAACAACTGAGGACTTTGCTTCAAGGCCATGTACACAGGCTCTGGGTTCACACCCAAGAGTATTAATTCTGAAATGATGTCCAGCAACTGTTGAGTGTGTGTACTTGGCCACAGATGGAGCAATCCGTTAATGTGGATGTCACTGAAACCCATGTCCAGGAGCGAACTGATGACCTTCTCTCGCTCCACAAACCCTCGAGCCACGGGAGTCCTCTGCTTCTCAAGGGAGTACCGAGTGAGACGCATCCTGCACGCTGGTTCCTGCACATAAGTTCCGGATTCCACATGGGATAACTTCTCGAGGCCCCCTCCATTGGAGGCTGTGGTCAGTTTACACAATAAAGATGGACACATCCTTTTCTGTTCTCCTCGATGGGTCTGCCTAGCAACATGGGCCCAGGTGAGGGGGACGAGGCGGTGCCAGTCGAAGACCTATGAGACACAGCACCAAACGGGGATCAGCTCCTCACCACTCCAATGTAGAGGAGACCACGGGACTCTGGAGCCACGTTATTTAGTACCTTGGTCCCACAGAACAATAGCAAACTTTACAACAACCTGCAAACTCCAATCTGAGCATGAAAAGCCTGCAGAGAAGGCAGCGTTCCTACAGAGAGCAGAGCATCATGACAGCCAAGCAAGTCTCTACCAGCTCCTGCTGCCCTAACAGAGGGGACATAGCAGGGAGGAGCAGGACAGAACTATCCCAAGGCCAGCGGTAAAGGGCGTTTGGGTATGTGCAGGTCCTTTTCCTCTACCCTCTAAGGGGCAGTGCCTGGTGCAGCAGATTGAAAAACAGAGGAGCAGGAAGACAGAAACCAAAGTGTATTGGTATGCATGTGACCGCTCACAAAAGGGGTCGCACCCTAAACCTAAGTCCCTGCTCAACACTCAGGGAGCAGAGAGGCTTCTGCGGGAGGAACGTAGGAGATGATGTTGCTTCACACAGATGCAAGTGCTCTGTCTGTTCGTGGCGGTAAAACCACGCAGGAGAGACCACCCTGGAGCCGCACTCCCGGAAGCCTGCTTTTCTGCAGATTGCGAATCTCCGAGAAGCCCTCAAGCCCTCGTTCTCTGTCGCTGTGTCCCACGTACGACAGCGGGCAATCACTCCCAGGCCAACAGCGAGGGTGCGAGCTGGTTCCCACCCTGAAGCCCGGGACCTCACGCGCGTCCGCACACTCCCGAGCCTAACTTCCTCGCCGCAGGACCCTGCGCCACAGGACCCGGCGTCACAGAACCCGGCGCCACAGGACCCCGCGTCACAGGACCCGGCGCCACAGACCCCGCGCCAGAGGACCAGACTCCACACACCCCGCGTCACAGAATCCCGCCCCACAGGACCCAGCTCCACAGACCCCGCGTTACAGTAACCCGCACCACAGGACCCCGCGTCACAGGACCCCGCCCCACAGGACCGCGCTCCACAGACCCCCCGCGTCACAGGACCCCGCCCCACAGGACCGCGCTCCACAGACCCCGCGTCACAGGACCTGGCTCCACAGACCCCGCCCCACAGGACCCAGCTCCACACACCCCGCGTCACAGGACCCAGCTCCACACACCCCGCGTCACAGGATCCCGCCCCACAGACCCCGCGCCACAGGACCCGTCGGACGCCCACGCCAATCGCCTGAGCGCTCCACGCTCTCGCGCTCCCGTCCTATAGGCTCGCCCGCCGCTCCCTCCACCCAGCCGCCGGGAAGGCTCCGCTTGCGAGAAGAAACACCCGGAGGCGGCTCCTCCGCAACCGCGCGGAGCCCAAGCACAGAGTGCCACCTCACCTGCCGGCCGAGCGCTGCCATGGCTTGCAAGCCGAAACTCGCAGGTCCGCACTTCCGCTCTTCCCCTGGCCAGCGCTTCCGCCCTCGGCGGTCCGCATTCCGCCCTCCCCCTGGCAAGCGCGTGCGCGCGGAAGGCGCGTTCCGCCGCGGCCCCGCCCCTGCTCCTCCGGCCGCCGCCGTCCGGCTTTCCCGCCCTCCAGGGCTCTCCGCCTGCGCGGCAAATGCACTGCGCCCTCCCTCGCACCCGCTCCGCACCACTGCCCGCGGCCTGGCTTGTCGGGGCGCGGGGGCGCGGGGGCGCGGGGGCGCGGGGGCGCGGGGATCCCTCCCCACTCGCTGGCTGCCTCCCCCTGGCGGGCGCTCCCGGCACTGCGCCGGCCCCGCCCCGAGACTCGGAGTCGGAAACTGGAGAGTCCCCGCCCCGCGGCCGCCAGGGAGGCTGGTTTGTTCGCCGATTGTCACTCCAGCTTTCTTCAAATGTCCAGCTGTCGACACCTCGGAAGAAACTCGTGCTTTACACTCGAAACTTTAAGGATCCCCTCGTGAGCCATTCGATCCCGGGATGGAGCCCGTCCGTGAGGCTAAACCGGAAACCGGCGCCGGGAGTGAGGCACGGCTGGGAAGCCAGCGCCTCCAGCGCGGAAACTGCCGCGGTCTGTGCTCACAGCGGGCGCGTACAGAGACCTGCCACCTGAGGCTTTCCGCGGAGAACACCCTCAGGGCGCCGGATCTACTGTCACCCCGTGGGATGGGTTTGGAGAACTGTTTCTTGTAAGCCCGTCCTCGGAGAGCCAGTACTTGGCCTGGGTAGGCCGTTGCACACCTGTAACTTGTTAAAGGTGTTACAAGCATCGTAAATACTACAAGGAAAACCCTTGAGTTTTTTCACTCTGGAGAAGAGTTCTTAGGATATCATGAAATTAATTTTAATTCTGAAGAGTAAACGTCACTTCTTACTACGCACTTCACAAAATGTGCTCCTGAAATCCACGCCTCTGCAGCCTCTCCCCCTGCTATATCAGCCAGTCTCGCGGAGGGCAGGGACTCACGCAGTGCGTTCCAAAGGAAGGGCAGGGTGGTAGCCCCTCGCCTCAAGGTCGGGAGTTAACTGCTGTCTGAGCGTCCTGAGATATTGAGAGACAGCTGAGTGCTCCCCAAACGAACAGCAGAAAACGAGCACAGAACTTGACCAAAGCTGCGTGGCCCATGAGCATTTTCCTGAGGACTCTGCCAGAGCCTTCACCCTGCGGAGAGTGATGATGTGGTGGAGAGGGGGTGGGGGCGTCTTAAGTTTTTTCTTCTCTTCTTCTGTTCTTAGCAAGGAAAAGAATGAAAGGTGTCCCTTTTACTTCTAACCACTCCCTCCCCTCCAACACAGATCAAATAAAGGCTGCTTTGCACCTGCTCCTTGAGATTCTTGATCCTGTTTCAGACAGTGTGGGTTGGAGCCTGGAAGGGAGGAGACATCTAAGTGTGCTAGAGACCCCCAGGCACCTAAACCAGATGGGAAGGAGAAAGGGGTGGACGCCCAGCACTTACGGGCTGGATATCCAGGTTGTGGGGAGGGCATCAGGGTGGGCAGCAGGACCCAGACGGAGGGTGGGCTGGAGCAGTGAGCAGAGGAGAAGGGACGTGCCTAAGGACAGCTGGTCCCCACCCAGCCTTCTTGAACAAGCTGCAGGGCTCGGGGCCCACCCAGGGGAGGGACCCCCAAGCTGATGGAGGCTGAACCCTCTCCAGTGAGGGCAGGTGCGGGTACACAAAGGTAAACATAAATGAAATGCTCCCACACCAGCATCGTGGAACAGTTCAGTCATAGTCATGGTTCACTACAAAATTACTTTAATTTGGAAATGTTCAAAAAAATAAGTTAATGAAATAGTCTGGTCATCTGGCTAATCAGTTCTACAAACTCCACACATGAGATGAGCACATGTCGAGTCAGGGGAAACAAACACACATGCATATATACAAAATCAGAAAGATTAAAGACTCTTAAGTTGACAAATAAAAGCCCTTTAACAGCGCAAAACTCAACCGAACACTAGAATGCTTTTCCAAGGTCATGTGAAAAATGAATTCCAAGTCTATTTATAAACCTAAAATCTGGTAACACCACTGGTTTTTGTCCTAGCATTTCTCAAACTTGCACGGGAGTTTTTATAAGGTGAATTGGGCCTAATGCTTGTGAATTTACTTTCTTTGCCTGGATGGGGCTTGAAAACACCTTGATCATGAGCGAATGATGAAGAGCAGCGGGGAACTGGAGTTGGCTTCTCAGGGGTCTCCCGTAGGGCACAAGGCCCCTCAGGGCTCCAGCGCCCACGCCACCTCCCTGGCACACCTGCTCTCTGTCTCCAGGCTCACACCGGACAGCGCTCCGCTTTCTAAGAAAGAAGATGACATTGTATTGGGTGTTAACACAAGATCCTAAAACACTTGCTTCTCTCTGGTAGAATTTCTAGGAACAAAAGACATTTGCAGGGCCCTCGAGAACTCGCCTGGCACTGCTGCAGTGTCCCCGGCCCCCATTAGGGTGCTGCGGGGTGTCTATGCCTGGACCCCCCAACACCAGCTGGGTCCACCCACCCTGAGCAGCAGCAACAACACACACCAGCCTACTGCCACCAGCTCTGCAGCCAGGAGCCTCACTGGAAGAGCCAGGGCCCCTGGGTCTCCTCAGAGCATGTCCCTCGCTGTCTGCAGCCTTACCCTCCCCTTCTGCTGGCTTAGGCCACCTCCGGCTGCTCTCAAACCCTCTGGCCCACGCCCCGAGCCCCTCCTGTGCATGCCTCCTTCTCAGGGGCTCCCCTGGGTGCTCACCCACCTTCTAAGGACCCAGTGATGTTCAAGGACCTCTGGAACAGAATCAAGCCCCATTTGTTCCACAGGTAACAAGCCAGCTACAGGCCCTGACATTTGTGTCCAGGACAGCATGGAGGAGGGAGCTGCCTCCTCCCCAGACCCAGGAAGATCACCTGGGAAACTCCTCCTTACCTTCTTTGCACATGTCATGCGTCTTACCTGGCTTGTTCATGCGACACACCTCATCCCAGGTGTAGTTAGCAAGATTCACAGGCTGTGTCACCCAGGGGTCTGTCACCAGCTTCTCCAGAGTGGTGCGCTGCTCGGGGACAGGCTGCAGCAGCCCGGACATGAGGTTCATGAGATCTGGAGACATAAAGACCCACCCTAGGCATGTGGCCCGAAGACCAATGGTGGGTCCGGGCTTGGGTTCAAGAAGAACAGGTCTCAGAGCAGCAGGTCCCAGGTCTGCCCACCACGAGTACCTCCAACTGGCAAGAAGTGGCCTGGGAACCTCCACTGACAAGAAACTGGGGGTTCTGGCACATGGGCCCAGCTACTCGCAGAGACCAGCTGCAGGACATGCTTGTCCCCTCTGAAATGAAAGCGTGGGGTTCAGGACCTCCCACATCCTGCTCACCTAACCTCCATGTGGAGCTTCCAGAGCTCAGGCTGCTCTCGGGGCTCTGGCCATGCAGAGCTTCCAATGACATGAAGTTTGTGTGCTGAGAGGGGAGGGAGGCGGCCGCAGGCAAGCCCTGCATTGTCACCTCGGGAGGCGGCACGGGCTCTGAGAAGAACCCCAGCCTTGAGTCTAGATTTGGGTCCCATTTCCTGTAACAATGCGGGTGTATTCTCAACCGGGCTGCTCTGACCTCACCATCCCACAGAATTATCTTGAGAATGCAGTGAGAGAGCACATGGAACAATTTTGTGTGTGGAACAGCACGTTGCAGGAAGCACAGTTCATGGGAACCCAAACTTTAGCAAAGCTGCAAAAACCCTCTTCTAGGCTGCTAGGGACTGAACTGTCTCCACATCTGCCCCCACCCCTAGGTGAAGCCCTAACCCCCAGTGGCGCCTGGGAAGCGGTCAGGGTCACATGAGGTCATGAAGGTAGGCTCCGTGATGGGAGTAGTGTCCTTGTAAGAAGAGAGACCAGGGGCATGTGGGTGGCTGCGTTAAGTGTCTGCCTTTGACTCAGATCACGATCCCAGGGTCCTGGAATCGAGCCCCGCATCAGACTCCCTGCTCAGCAGGGAGCCTGCTTCTCCCTCTCAGTCTCTCTCCTCCCCTCACTTCTGCTCACGTGCTTTCTCTCTCTCTCAAATAAATAAATAAATAAAATCTTTAAAAAAAAATTATTGTGAGGGTTTAGTCACATTCAAGTTACCCTTCTATTCAGATTAGTGTTTGACGACTAGAAAGAAAGCAATGAGGCTATCAGCATGGACAGAGTCGCCGTGCTTGAGGCGGGGGACCAGGCACCCTTACCTTCCGACACCAGGTATGGGGGGTGGATCGTGGCCTCCATGGTCTCCTCCAGCTCGCAGAAGGGGTTCTCCTCAAAGATCAGCGTGTACAGTGTGACCCCCAGAGACCACATCTCCAGCTCTGGCCCCTTGTATCTGCAAGGGGGAGGTGGCGGTGGCATTCGGGCCATATCGGGGCTCGGCTCGCCCCACATGCAGCCCTGACAGTGGCCCTCAGCGTGTTCTGTGGCCCTTCTCAACTACACCCTCCATTCCAGCACCTCCACCCCAGCCAGCCATGCTCCAGCCACATGCTGGGGAGGAAACAAAAGCAAGGCTTCACGTCCGGGCAGCTGAGAGATGCCCACCACCAGATAAGAGGGTGTACAGCACGTGAGAGCAGAGCACCTCCTGATGGGGGTCGTTCCTGGAGGAGGTGGAGAGAAGGCACAGCAGAGGGTAGGCTCCAGTCCACACAGGAGCAGAAGGAGGGTCAAGGCAACAGCAGCCACCTAGAGAGGGTGAAGGAGGCGGCAGAGGGGTCCAGGCTGGGCCAACTGGGCAATAGGCTGGGGACCAGGGTACAATGGGGCCCTGCTGCCATCTTTTGTCACTGTAAGGATGGACCTCACCCAGCTTCCGTGCACTGGCACCTGTAAGATGGCCGCACTCTTACCCTAAGCCCCACAGCTGCCCAAGAAATGGCAACTTCACTTTACAGAGAAGTGTGGCGCTACAGCCAAGCTGCCCGGGAGCCGGCTGGTCACTCAGCTCTGGCCCAGAGATCAGAGACCACGGAGTCAGAGAGCGTGGCTAAGAGACACTTGTGAGCGAAGAGAGGGCCCAGAACATCATGAGGCCGAAGACCAGGATGGGGGGGGGGTCAGGAGGATAGACGTGAGGAACGTGGAGGACAAGAGGCCATAGGAGCTGGGGCAAGAAAACCCCCTTCAGCACTTTCTATTTTCATGTTGTTTAGAGAAACATCAGGGCAGGTGCTCCAGGAGAAGGTGGGGACGCCCCGGGGAGGACCAGAGGTCTCTGAGCAGCACTGAGAGGAACCATCACCCTGTGCTCCCCCATGGGGGCATCCCAGCCCGGGTGCAGGGGGTGAGGTGGGGAACAGACAAGCCACACAGCACATGTTAGGGTCCTGTGGACAGGACAGGTGGCCCTCTCCAACTCCAATGGCCACCAAGGGACAAGACAGCAGCCAACAGCATGCTGTGGGCACCAGGCTGATCAAATTACATCTTTAGAGAAACTCCCAAGGCCCTTCCGGGACTACCCCCCTTCAATATGTCCTATTGGTGGTTCTGGGTGCACATGGAGATGACAGGAGAAGGGTTTCCTGAGCACCGCCCAGGGCCCCCAGCAGCCCACAGGCTCCGGGGCAGGGACACGCTGTCCCCCTGGTGGGAGCAGGAAGGCCAACTAGGTCCAGGCCGACATGGGTCCTCTGCACTTGTGCCTGTGATGCTGGATGTCACGGGCTGCCAGCCCAGCCACCTGTTACTGGAATTGGCTATTATGCCTGTCATCGCCATGACTAAACCCAGCTGAAGAGAGACCCTCTCCTCCTACTTGAAGAGTCTCAACTTTTGGGCCTCCTATCTTGATCTTTCATCTTATTCTCAAAGATCCAATTACATAAAACTCCAAACACACATAAGAGTTGAGAATGTAACACAACAAAGAGCGGTGGCCATGGCCTACCTCCCCTTAGCCCACCATAGTTTGCTGGTCTGCCCACTTGGGACCAAGACCTTTATCAACACTCCACAGCCTGTGTCATGAAGAGGCACCAGCGGAAACCGTTCTTCCACCTAAACTCCAAGCAGTCCTGTGGTACCCCCGGAAGATGTGAGGTCTGGCCGCAGCCTGGCGCCGTACGTACGGGTTTCCCATGAGGACTTCAGGGGCGCAGTACTCGATCGTCCCACAGAACGTGTGAAACAGTC
The DNA here is from genome assembly GCF_002288905.1 of Enhydra lutris kenyoni. Classification (NCBI taxonomy): domain Eukaryota; kingdom Metazoa; phylum Chordata; class Mammalia; order Carnivora; family Mustelidae; genus Enhydra; species Enhydra lutris. The sequence goes on from NW_019154085.1 coordinate 47,128,587, forward strand.
TGCCCTTCTCCAAGTAGGCGGCAGAGCCAAAGTCGATGAGCTTGATTGTGAAGTCCTCGGCAATGACGATGTTCTCGTCCTTGATGTCCCGGTGAATGACGTTCTTGGAGCGCAGGTAGCCCACTGCCGCCACTAGCTGCAACCCGGCAATTCAAGGAAAACAGGCATCTAAGATAAGGACTAACTTGAAAACAGGACAAAACAACAAAGAAAAACACCTCTTATCTAATTCCTCATGAACTAGTGGCAGGAAAGAACCCTGGACGTGCAGACCCAATCCAGCTCAGCCGGCATGATGCAGGTCCAGGCAGGCTGCACCCCCCAGCAACAGCATGCACCAGGGCAGGATTCTTCCTTAAAATTTCATTATTCTCATTAGTAGCAGAAAGGACACTCAGCACATTGTTAAGTATACAACACATTAACGTTAGCAATGAAATAGGACTTAGTCTGGCCTAACTGACACTTCATGCCCTCCCACAAACACCCCACTTGTCCCCCAGCACAAATACGTGATTTTCAGGTTCTCTCCGTGGGCTACAGACAAGCGTCACTCACCCCTCAACACACAGAGTGACAATCTCAGGAGGAAGGACAGACTGACCACAAGCAAAAGCTACAAAGACACGTGGTGGGTGCTTCCATGAGTGTGGTTTCGGTGTGAAATGGGAGGCGGCCCTAGAGAAAGACTGAGCATGACACCTTTGGTTCACATGCAAGGAAAGCATCTTGCCCAGAGTTCATGCAGCATTGAGGGGCAGAGCTGAGAGCGGAAGCCACGTCTCCAAACCCCCACCTCTGGTCTCTAGTGGTTTCTCGGGGGGCAGCCCCCGGCATCAGCCACTCGAGCCCCAGCATGCGTGGGGTTCTCGTCCATAGGCATGTAAAGTGATTCCCCTGGAAGTGGGCTTTGTTCCAGCAAGCCAAGTGCAACAATCCCCACTCTGGAAGGGAACAGCGACAACTGCTATCTGCCCAGACCAGAGAAGCCTACACAACGTCTGATGACAGAGAGGAACATAAGGAAGCTTCTGGTTAAGTTTAAATGAGATGAGTAAAATTTCTGACTGTATTCACAATTTGGACACCAATCATACCAATCAACATAGTGTCTTCATGGACATGGTCATTTTGATTAGAGACAATTTTATGTTTACAAGTGAATACCCTTGAATCAGAGGCTACAGTTAATGGTGGGTTAACTGTGCCCCATTAATTAACTTACAACTAGTAAACAAACACACATTTACATGCACATATATGCGAACAAAAACATACCTGCATACTGATCTACACAACCATGCATGCACAGATACACACATGTGCACACCCAGACACTCACACGTATGTACACAAACACACACACGTGCACACATACATGCCAGGGTCCAGCTGAGAAGAGAAACTGCGTATTAATCTGAACGTGAAAGTTTCATGGAAGCTTATTAATTGGCAGCAAGGGATTCACCACAAAGGTCTGAAGAGAACCTGAGTCCAGACAGAGAAGCCCCTCTTCCCACAGGCCCTCGGGTACCCCTGCCGCCCAGTAGAGCTGGTCTGTGAATGGCCAGACGCATTGGACCTGGGGCTGGTCACTGGCACTGTTTGTAGACAGTGGCATATGATGATATTTTTCTATAAAATTGTGAATCCCTACTTACATATAATAGCACTTACATATATAAATTTACAGAGGGACTACTTGGAAGAGACTTTTTGCAAAATTAGAAAGTATAGGACCCTATAATTACCAAATCAATAGACCCAGAATTAACAACTCAGAGAAAGCAGCTTTCAACAAGTGACTCTTGTTACATCTTACAGTCTGCCTGCCGTGAAGATTTCAGAAACAAATTTTTACCATGCATTACAGTAGACGGGTATATAATCTTGCAACACAGAAAGAGGGAGAAAGGGGACAGTCTTTGAGCAGAACCATGATGCCTGAAATTTACAGTAGGTGCCTGGGAAACTTAATATCAGAAATCCAATAGCTTCTAGGAATTTATAGCTCTGAGTAAGAAATGTCAACTTATGCAAACTGGCATTAGATATCAAGTCCTCACCAGGAAACAACTGGTGAGCAAGTATGGGAACAGTATATACGAATATCCCCTTTCCAGGTAGTTCTCCATTGTTTCCAGGGAGCTGGGAATAGTCTGGGACACCTAACCTTCTCCTAAAAACTCACAGGAACAACTGTCTCCTCTCCACCCACTTCCCAGCCTCTTTGTCTCCAGGATGCCTTTCTATTTTGCTTGTCACTCTCCCATGCCAACAAAATAATAAGTGGACAAGATCAACATATAAGCAGACATGAAAGAGACCAAAATAAATGTTGTGAAACAAGGTTGCTAGAATCTCAACCTTTCCTGATTACCTCACTTAGCTGGACAGCAGGACTGCTCTCATCCACTGAGCACAGGACCATCCCATACACAGTGGGTGCCTCAGAGGCTCTTTTGGACTGAACGCACAGCCTTCCCTCATCAGCCCTATAATGATCCTTGCATACAATTTAGCAATGGTTTCTTGCTGAGAGACGAGGGCTCAAATCAGACACACAGGCCTCGAAGCCTAACCTGATCGCTTCATTGCCTAAGTTTTGCAACTGGTGTGGATATTGTATGAATATAAGTAAGTTTTAATCATTAAACATACTTCCCTCATCAGTCCAGGACAGCATCTGGGCTCCCCCATGTATCTTAATATAGATCTTACTCCATAAAATCCAAAATGTGAAGGCTAGAGCCCAGCTCACAGAAAGAAGTACATGTGAGCCATGCATGTCAGCAGCCCAGGGACTCCAGCCCAAGCCCACAATCTCCCCAGCATGGCTCCAGCCTGCTCACTTGTCGGAAGATGTAACTCGCCAGGGGCTCATCAAGGTTGGGATGGAGGTCAATGAAGGCAAAGAGGTCCAGACCAGAGCCATGCTTCTCCATCACCAGCTGAAAGAACCCTTGGTTTTCAAATACATCTAAAACCTGGAAAAAGAAAAAGTCAGGTCTGGGGCCTGCCAAGGCGCCCTCAGGACAACATTTAACAACGGTTCATGGGAGTGACGTCAGGGTACCACTAAATGACAAACGGCACCCCACCTTGATGATATTGGCGTGGTCCACCCTGGACAGAATCGCAATCTCCAAAGTAACTTTCCCAAGTTTGGGATCCTCGATCCAACAATCCTCCAAAACCTTCTCCTTCTTAATAAACTTCACCACCACCTATGAGGAAGATGGGGGGAAAGTGGCTGCCAGCATGTCTCTGGCACTCCATTGAGCGTGGCGCCCACCGCCAGCTCCGTAGACACAAACCTTGAGTGGGCCTCCCCCTGAATCCCAGGGACGGGAGAGAAGAAACCCAGGAGCGCCCCCCCCACCCCACCCCCACACACAGCACAAGGAATGGAAGGGTGAGGCTGAGGAGACGGAAGCGCATGGTGGAGGGGCCCATCACCCCCATCACCCCCAGGTCACAACTGAGGGCTAGAGCCCTGATAGAGGAAATGAAAGAGGAGGCCGGAGAACTGGAAAACACAGACCCAGGCCATCAACCGCATCCTCTGGGAGCTGAGGGGAGCCCAACAAAACCAACGGACACAGCAATACAAGAGAACGCATCACAGGACACGGGGATGTCACAGGGTGGAGAGGCCGCACATCAGGAAGACGAGCACCGTAAGCCACTCAGCAGAGCACTGGTTGTTGGGGAAGAATGGGCACGGGGCCCGGGGGCACACGGTGAGCAGGAACTGCAGGTCAGGCCCACCCCACGCTTCCGCTGGAGACCCCACAAGATGACCCATGAGTCCAGCCCAATGAGCTCACCGTCCATGGTGGGGACAGCCAACACATGTGCGCTGCAGCTCGGGTGAGCAGGGACGAGAGGCCCGCCGGCAGGGCAGCCGGGCAGCGGGAAGGGGCACACAGAGGCGGAAGGGACAGAGAGGGGCATCCACAGCGCCCAGTCAGGCCTCACGGCGACCACACAACAAAGGGGATGGCTCAGCGCCAGCCATCAGTGCTGACAAGAGGTCAAATCCTGAAGATGGTGCCAAGAGAGGGCTCCCTGATTCCACAGGCCGAGGAGGCATGTGAGAGAAGGCAAGAGGACGAGGGAAGCAAGGCCGACATCCTGGCACCGGGGAGTGTGGACAGGTGGGGGGTGTGGAGGCCGAGGCTGGAGGCAGAGAGGCCTGCTACCCACCCCACTGCTGGGTTCAAGGAGGGGTGAGGGAAGGCTGCTGCTGGGAGCCTCAGAACACACCTACAGGGGGCTTCAGGGACAAAGTACAGAGCTAGAAAGAAGGAAAAGGATTAACAGAACAAAAGAATAAATCCTCTTGAGGTAAAGAAAGCTTTAAACATTCAGATCAAAGTATTACCAAGCACCAAGCAAGAATAAAGAACACATGCACACACAGAAATACATCCTAGGGAAATTTCTGAACTCCAAAGATTAAAAGAAAAAAATTCAGAAAGAAAAAACACCAGGTTGCTCTTCACAAGCATGCTAGAGGCCACAGAGCATAGGTCACGTGCTCAGAGAGAAACCGTGTGGATCACCAAGAACACATGAGGGGAACAAACTAGTCAGAATACGTGTGAGGACGTGACATGTGACACCCACGTTAGTAGTAACCAATATTCCAGCAAACGAAAACTAGACACAAGAAAGGCAAGAAACCGGATATAGAAATAATGCAGGTTTCAGAAACTCACCGAAAACCACAGAACACTCTGAGAGAAACATAAAGATCTATACACTTGGGAGAAACACTCAGGTCGTGGGTCATCACAACTGCTTTGTGAGGACAGCAGTGCCACCAACTGCCCCACAGACTGAGCATCCAGAACTGTGCTCTGTCCCCCAACGGTGGCCTCAACCTTACGGGGCCATGTTCTGATGGACGGCTTTCCGGAATCACCTGCGGGCCCGGTAATACGGAAGCTGGCATCTCTGGGCTCTGAGATGCAAAAAGACTCGTGTGTTTCTTTTCAAACCAAGAGAAGAGCTCTCAAGTTTCTTTCTTCTTCCTTGAGGTCTAGAGGTCTACAGAAACCCTATAGTCTTTCATGTTCCTGACTCAATCAAGAATGGACCTGCCTCACAGAGATTAGAGACAGCAACATAAACTTGAGAGTTAAACCCCCTATAAACACGTGACAGCACGAGCAGCATACACCATGGCCTCAGGAAGGCAACCAACGTGGGCTCAGAAGACGTACCCTGGAAGTGCCCTGTTACTTAGTAACAGTCCAACAACCATGTTCAACCCAATACGCTGGAAATATAGCCAAATTAACTCGCAGAAAGTATAAGAAAACAAAACACATATCTGATGAATAAAGCAGACAATTCTTTAACAAGTCTAGCAAAGATGAGAGAGCGTGGACACAATCAGACCAGCCGGGGCGCCTAGGTGGCTCAGTGGGTTAAGTCTCTGCCTTCAGCTCAGGTCATGATCTCAAGGTCCTGGGATCGAGGCCCTCATCAGACTCTCTGCTCAGCAGGGAGCCTGCTTCCCCATCTCTCTCTGCCTGCCACTCTGCCTACTCGTGATCTGTCAAATAAATAAAAAAACTGAAAAAAAAAAAAGAATCAGACCAGCCAAGGGAACAGAAGCAGCCGCGGACATATCATTGTACGTGCTGATGTGCAAAAAGGGTGCCAACTCTACTGGCCTCTTGTAACTTTGACATAAAAAAGAAAGAAAGGAAGGAAGGAAGGAAGGAAGAAAGAAAACTGATGCACAAAATACAAATGAAAAAAAATCCCAAGTAAAAATATTAGCAAACCAAAAGAATTATTATAACCAAGGATTAAAAGAATATTATAACCAAGGATTGGTTCTATGGGTGTAAGTTGATTAGTGTTATTCATTATATTAATAAAGAAAATGAGAGTATGATCATTTCAACAGAGGCTGAAAAGACATCTGATAGAACTCAATACTCATTCTTCAAGAAAAATTTCAGTGAGCTGAAAATAAAATGAAATATCCCCAGCAGAAGGTCTCCATCAAGAACAGAACAAGGGTGCCTTGTTGGCTCAGTCAGTTAAGCATCTGCCTTCAGCTCAGGTCATGATCCCAGGGTCCCAGGATCAAGCCCTGCATCGGGCTCCCTACTCAGCTCCCTGCTCCCCACCATGGACGGTGAGCTCATTGGGCTGCCTCTCCCTCTGCATGCGTTCTCTCTCTCTCCTCTCTCTCAAATAAATAAATAAAATCTTTAGAAAGGAGCCACAGCAACTGACGATGACCGGGCAGGAGAGCCGACAGCTAGCCTGCTCCTGAAAACGGCCCTGGGTCCCAGAGGCCGGCAGGCTACAGACCACATAGAAGGAAAGACAGAGCTGGCCTCCCTGCAGGAGACTGGCCACTCACCTAGAACATTGAAGGACCCACGGGAAACATGTCAGAACCGGGCAGACAGGTGAGGGAAGGTGAAGCGTTTAACACAGACACTCAGCGGGTAAAGGCCAGCGGTAAGTGATCAGACCCCATGCAGTCAAAGGACCCCAGCACGTATGGCACCTCGAACTCAGCAGGCAGCACAGGAACAGCTGGGCAGTGTCACAGTATTTGCAGGGACAAGCAAGAGTGCCACCACATTGACTCCCTCAAATCTCAAAACGCTCAATTACAAGTGCAATCCCAACAGGACTTGGGAGGAGGGCAGCTAGGTCTCAGCCTGAAAACCCACCCCCGACATCAGCCTCTGAGTGAAAGGACACGGTGTGAAGCCCAGTGTGCATCTGAAGTGGCGAGCAGGACGGCTGGGCGTGATTGCATGCGCTGGCGGGAGGGCCCTCCAAGACCAGAGCCCCACCTGGGCTGGCCCGTGTGCTGGGTGCTCCACAGAGGACTCCTCTGTCACGGCAATCCGAGAGTTTGGACACAGAGGCACTGAGGGCATGGCTGCATCTGAGCAGGGCCCCCACTACTGAACACAGCCCAAGAGCCCAAGTACCTCCTTGTTGGCTTCCTTGTCCACCGCAGTCCAGACGAAGCCAAAGGCACCGCTGCCCAGCGGGCTCAGCGTGCTGTACTTGTGGGAGTAGGCGCCCTCACAGGCCGCCAGCCCCTCCAGCTCCACAGCCTTCGGGGGCTCCTCAAACCAGGGCTTGCTTCTGAGTATCTGTGGATGAAATGGGCTGCCTGAGGGGCCACATGTGACCAGAGGAAAAAAAGGAAGAGCAAGCAGAGCCACGTCACCAGTCCCCTATTCCCGCACCCTGCTCCTCCTGTGTCCCAGGGGGGCTGGCCTGAGAAGTGCTCTCCTAGTCCACCCAAACTGGCACACATGCCAAGACCCCACCCAGCACACAGGGCAAACAGGTTTCAAATCCCACGTATGGCTTCAGACTCACCCACTACACCAGCAAGCATGGTGAAAAAGCCCTAGAAGGATCCTCCTCCCATCCCAGAGGAAGCAGAGGAAAGAAAGACAGAAAGGCCCGGCAGGACCCCTTCCCACACCACGAGGTAGATACGAGGCAGGAGCTGAGCACAGACCCCCACCTCCCCTACGCTGGGTCCAGAAAGCTCGCACATGGAGTGGCTGGAGCTGGGCAGGCTGGCCAGGAGCAGGCGCGTGCGCGTGGCCGAGTCCCAGTGGCTGTGCAGCAGGTCTTTCACGAGCCAGCAGCAGAACAGGGTCGAGGAGCCCTGGAGCTCTACCCGCTTCACCTCAAACTGCACACCTGGAGGGCAGGGGAGGTCAGCACAGCAGCGGCGGCCCGGCCAAGGATGCACAGTCCCCCAGAGCACCCATGCAGGGTCGGGCGGGGATGCCCACACTTGGACAGGGAAAAAGCCTGGAAACCCGCATTGGACACCACCCCCTACACCGCACCATGTCTGCCTTCTGCTGCCAGGTCTGTGGACGGCCTTGACCATGGCCACACATGAACATTCATACGAGGCCATTTCCTGCATGTGCATGGGTATTTTCACAGCCTCCAACATACATACCAGAACAAACATGGGGTTATCTTTAGGGGGCATTTACAGGGTATTTTATGTTCTTTTTGGTGGCATTTTCTAGTCTTTCTACAAATAACATATAATATTTGCATAACTTTTTAAAGTTTAGGGGGAAAGCCTGAAGTCAGCAGTAAGGACACAACTGGCTAACGTGACACAGATCTGCTAAGAAGTTAGGGAAATATGGAGAAAAGTACAGCAAAGATAATCAATCAGCTCCAAGAAGCAAGTAAAGGGACCTGATCCTGACACCCCTCCTGGAGCAGATGCACCTGGCAGCAGCAGCTTGAAGCCCAGCAGCACACGAGGGGCCACCCTGGCTGACCATGGTACACACAGTGGCTTCCAAGGAGGGACGCAGAAGCAGCTGGGACCTCAGGCTGTGCCCTTCCCATGCACAGGCACTTATAACTCTAATCCCTAATTTTTTAAGAGATGACCTATCACTACAAAACCCTCACACTGCAGCTGAAACTATTGGGTTGGGGGGGTTGTAGCGGCATCAGACCATAGGACAAGGAAGGCCCCACCCCGGCCACACCATGCTTCTGCGGCAGCCTCCCACGGGGGCTCCAGGGCAAGCCCCCCTGCACGTACTCAGCTGAGCTCCGTCCCGGTGGTGGCAGCTGCCGGCATAGGTCCCCTCCTGGATCTCCTGCTGCACGCAGGTGGCCCCAGATGTCGCTGGGCTGTCCGCTCTCACAGGCGTTGAGGTGACCTGGAAGCTTAGCCGGGGCTCTTCTGCTGGACACACATCTACGGGGCCAGCCCCCAGCGTGGGAAGGATACAGGCATGGCTCTCTCTGCCGCTGACTTCATAGTGTTCCGAGGACACCAGACACGTCTCAGAGGGCTCTACCAGATCCGGCACCAGATGGCTCTCGTGAAACTGCCGAGCCTCCCCAAGATCGAAGTAAGTGCCAGTCAGGAGCAGCAGTTCTCGGTCATCCAGAACATCGGATCCCTGCCAGTGCAGACCACTCATGTCTGCATCAGAGCCCACCGGCGAAGGAGACGGCGTCCCCACAAGCTCAGACGTGGCGTAGGAACAGTTGGAGGAAGTTCGATCTGTCCATTCATCGAGAAAGAGCTCCTTGAGGTTCCAGGAGAAAGCATTCCCATCAGCCTCCTGGGCCTGTACTGTGTCCCGGACACCAGGGAGGTCTGTGGCCAGAGCATAGCAGGCTGAGGAGCTGCCCGCTCGGCTAGACAGGCCTCTGCTTCCCAGGTCACACAAGGACACAGGGGCAGAGCATCGGGGGTGCTCTGCTGGGGCCAGCTCAGTGTAGGAGACTCCCAGCGGTCCCACAAGGCTCAACTTGGACAGCTGCTCCTTAATCAAGCAGGTCTGTAGCTCCTCGCGGTCATTCTCCACGGCCACCCACAGCTCATCTAGGGCAGGTGTGGAGAACGGGAGTCGTGCTGTCCCGGGGGGGCTTCCTGACTGCGTGCTCTGCTCACCCCCATATCCAGGGCAGGGCAGCAGGAGGCCCTCCCCTGCCAGCTGGCCTGTGGCATGGGGCTTGGACGTGAAGGAATCAACCCAACAGTTTGAATGATGGGCACTGCTCGAACTTGTCCACTCTGGCTGTGCCTCCTGATACAGCCTACTCATTTCAGTCTGCCCGCTCCTGTCCTCAGATGCTTCACAGGAAGCAGACATCCATGTGTCCACTGGGTCAGACCCACTTCTTTCCACAAGATCCTGTCTCTGGCTCTCTGGGGTTGCAGATTTCTCTTTCTCCAAAAGAGGATTCGGCTGGTCTTTGGGTGATGACTGTTGAGTAAGGGCTGGTGGGCTTCCTTCTGGGATGTCTCGCTGGTCCTCAAGTGAGGACCATTCCTGGTCTGGTGGGCTTCCCTCCGGGATGTCTCGCTGGTCCTCGGATGAGGACCATTCCTGGCCTGGTGGGATTCCTTCCGGGATGTCTCGCTGGTCCTCGGGTGAGGACCTTTCCTGGGCTGGTGGGATTCCTTCTGGGATGTCTCGCTGGTCCTCGGGTGAGGACCGTTCCTGGGCTGGTGGGCCTCCTTCTAGGATACTGTCCACTCTGAGAATTATAACATGGATGACGTAGTTACTTAGGGGCCACAGAAGAATCAAGAGGAGAGATCACATGGATCGCCCTGTATTAGAGACCAGCACAAAGCATTTAACACCATAAACTAAGACCAACTCACAGATAAGTCACCATTTGGCGACGATTTGGCCCAGATGCAGAGCACTGAGCACCCAGGACCATGTGCTCAGGGCTTTGCTCAGCATTCTCATTTCGTGGTGCATGGGGCTCCTGACAGCTGTGCAGCTGGCCTTGGCCCACCCACAGGGGGTCTGGGGGGTGCAGGCAGAAAGGAAAGAGATTGTGCATTCTTTGCACCATGCAATGGTGACATGTGACTGGCTACAAATGCCATCGGGGTCACAGCCGACAGGAAACAGAGTCTGGCACAAGAAGGAGCAGGCTGCAAGGGCAAGGCCTCATACAGGGCGGGGGCTGACTGGTTCCTAAGAGCTGGGACACAAGCTCACAAGCATGCTTAGCAGGGAGGCCACTGAGGGAGAGGCCACCTCAGAGCCAAAGGGCAATCGCAGAGCCCAGGGCGCTAGGTGGAAACCCCCCCTTGCAGCAGGCCCGGCCATGGTTGCCCCACATGACAGATCCACTGAGCTCCTGCCTGGGGTCAGCCCCAGGCCCAATGCCAGCACCGACACCCACAGAATGTGGCCATGCCCAGCCTCACCAGAGGCAGAAGTGCTGGTGACCAGAGGTTTGTAAAGAGGCACAGGGGAGAAGGACCCAACACACAGTCAAGTTCCACAGAGGAGAGAGCTGTGAGCCAGGCACTGAGGGGCAGCAGCAGTTTTCTGGGGAAACTGAGAGGTGGGACAAGGGCATGCAGAGATCAGGCAAAAACCATCTATGTCTCTTGCTACATCTCTTTATCTCTATCCATTCGCCCCACGCCACCCCAGCAAATGACCAGCCCTGTGCCAGTCCCCAGGGAACAGCACATCTTTTGTAAGGTCAGAAGATGAGGCAGAAAGGTTTCACTCCCCTCTCTAAGCAATGCAGCCCACCCCTCTGTGGTGGGCACACAGAGTCAGGCCCAGGGTAGTGCAGAGAAGCCCCCTGAGGTGGGCACATGGGGGTCAGGCCCCAGGGCAGTGTGGAGAAACCCTCCGAGGTGGGCACGTGGGGTCAGGCCCTGGGCAGTGCGGAAAAGCCCCCCAAGGTGGGCACACGGGGTCGGGCCCCAGAGCAGTTCGGACTGCCCCTCCGAGGTGGGCATGCGGCATCAGGACCCAGGGCGGGCAGGCTGACCCTCTGAAATGGGTGTGTGGGGTTAGGCAGGCCATAGGTGACACTGCCCCCACATCCCATCCCTACACCTCCCCAGTAGCCAGGAGCATCACTAAATTCTGGCCAAGGTAAAGACAAGAAGCAATAAGTAGGCTTCTGGGAGAGACTTTAAGTACAGGGGAGGCTCCTCTCCTCCTCCCTCCTCCACTCTACTCAACTGCCTAAGCAGAGGTGCCATGGGGACCTGAGACCCCCATGAGCTTGTCTGAGAGGCAATTCACTCAAGGTCATAACACCTGACCTACAGTCTAACAATCTTAACTTCATTACCAACTGGCTACAAGCAGTAAGGCTGAACTCCCAGGTCTCCTAGGAGAACTGGGGAAGAATCAGGAGCTAGCACTACCCCAGTCCCCCGGACATAAGACACCGCTTACATCATGCTTCTGACATGCCTTCTCACCTCCCAGTCTCACTAGGTTTACTGGGCCAGCTCATTTTCTGCTAAAGAATTATGTCTTAGGGATGAGTCTTCAAGACTTTTGCAATGTTTGCTGCGTGAGTGATGAATGAGTGCGCAAGGGAATGAGTGAGTGAATGACAGAATGAATGAGTTAGTAGGTAAATGAGCTAGCAGTGAGTGAGTGAATGAGGGAGTGAGTGAGGGAGTGAGCACATGAGTGAGTGAATGAATGAGGGAGTAAAGGAATAAGTGAATGAATGCGTATATGAGTGAGTAAGTGAGTGAACATGTGAATATGACTGAATGAGGAAGTGAATGAGCATGTGCATGTGGATGGGTGAAGGAATGGAGTGAGTGAACAAGGGAGTGAATGAGCATTGTGGGAGTGAATAAGTAAATGAATAAGCAAGTGAATAAGGCAGTAAATGAACGAGGGAGTGAATGAACATGTGCATAAGTGAATGCGTGAAATGGGGATTGAGTGAATGAATGAGCTTTGTGTGAATGAATGAGGGAGTGAGTGAATTAGGGATTGAATGAGTGAGAGAATGGGGGAGTGAATGAGTGTGTGTGTGAGTGAGGGAAGGAGGGAAGGAGGAAGGAGGGAATAGGAAGAAAATGAATGAGTGAATAAATGAATGAGGGAGGGAATAAGGGAGGAAATGAATGAATGACAAACGAGGGAATGAATGAGGTAATGAGTGACCACATGAGTGACCAGGGAGCCCCAGCACCACGGCTTCTGACAGTGACGCGGAGCTGTGCAGAACTTAACCACACCATGCCCCACCCAAGAGGAACAAGGACTTGGCTCATCTGGTGGGACACGCTGGTGCTGTCTCAGCAGGCACATAGCAGCATGCAGAGCAGCGGTCAGGGCAGAGCACACAGGAGCCCCATCTTGCAGCAGTGAGCACCCTCGGGGCCGGGCAGTGGGACCCCATCCTCTGCAGATGGGCGCGCAGCACAGAGAGCTTGTCCCATGGGCAAGGGGCAGAAAGCCAGAAGTCTCCAAAAACAGCAGGAAAGCACCATAACACGTGTCAGCAGGCAAACATCCATGCAAACCTGTGAGCCACTTGCTCGACAGGAGGTGATGCGCACACATTCCCAACGCGAGCACGCTGCGGTCCCATCTGTGCTGCAGGAGCAAAAGCAGCCACGCAAGAGCGCACACGGACAATTAAGGGCCCGGGCCATGGTGAGGAAGGGTACTACAGCTGGCGGAGGCCCCTGTGGGGAGCCAGGCACCAGACCTTGCACTTCTCACCATTACTGCTGTACTTAAAAAAAAAAACAAACACATATCCAGGCATCGTAGATTTTTTAAACAATTTCAAGAAAAATGAAAAACAATAATGTGGATAAATCTCACCAACCAAACTATGAGCCAAAGGAGCCAGAAAGAAGGGACTGCCTAGGTCAAGTTCAAGGACACGTACCTGTGACCTCCATCCTGCCTCAGGGCAGTGAGGGCTCATGTGAAAAGGACCATGGGTGGCAGGTTAGTGTGTGCTGGGCCTCAGAGATTTTTAAGAGAAAATGAGTTGAAAACCACAAAAAACACCGTCTACCACGGGCTACGGTCTCTCACCAGGGAGGAGCAGGAAGCCCCTATTTGTGCTCAGCTGCAGTTTCTGCACTTTCTACTCTCCATGGAATATTTTGTGATTCAAAATACACAAAGACACAAATGATTATTAACATGAAAACATTAGGCTTCTATCAGTTCCCTGGAACCTACCTACACGTCTCCTTGGGCACAGACTGGGACCGTCTCCCAGCGGCCACTGCACACCACACCAGGGAATACAGAAGTGGCGCCCAGCAGGTGTCCAAAGGCTGTGAGCGTGGCTGCTAAGGGCTCTGTCACTGCTCCCCGCCGGCCTTCACCCTCAGCACCCCGCACCTCCCACAGACAACTTACCCTGGAGTGGGCAGACATGGGAGGGAAGAAGGGAGGCGGCCTCCAGGGTCAGCTTGGGCCCAGGTCCTAGGGAAGTCTTCTTGGCTTCTTTCCACTGGCTCTAGGGTCTCCCCTTGTGGCAGAACGTGCTCTCCAACAGATGCACTGGGAGCCCTTGGATCTAGTGACAACAGCAGAAGAGACTGTGGCCATCCATAGCACATCTGCTGAACTCATCTCCCTACCTCCCCGTGACTTATGAGCAATGGGGGGGCCCCCGACCTGATCTCAGAAACTCCAGCAAGCCCATGTCCACAGTGTGTCCCAGACCAATCACCTCTCACCACCCTGCAGCACGCCATGGGGGCCAGCAGCCCCTGCTCCCCTTGCCGCCATCACCTGGGCCCCACCTTCGTGAGCAGGAGCCCACCAACACCATAGCTTGAGCAGTCCATTCATCTGCCACGAGCTCCAGGTAAACATCAGTGTCCCCACCATGATTCCTAGTCTTGGCCTGCCTGATGCTACTCTCCCTAGGGCCTCTGGGGCCTGGCCCTCTGGTCTCCCTGCCACACCCGGAAGTTCTCGCTATCCCCGGAATGCCTCTCCTGCCTCCTCTGGTTTTTCTCTAAAAGCCACCTTCCCAAGGGGCCCCCTCAGTCCCCTGGGCCCTGAGACGGCACATCCTCCCACTGCTGTACTCTTCCTCCTGACCACTGGTCACCTCTACTTCCAGGCTATCCGTGTGTGTCCCAGGGTCCTGGGATTGAGCCCCACAGCAGGCTCCCTGCTCAGTGGGGAGTCTGCTTGTCTCTCTGCTGCTCCCCCTGCTCGTGCTCTCTTTCTCTCAAATAAAATCGTTGGAAAAAATTAATTTAACTCAATTTAATAAAACAAAACGTTGCTATCTAACCTCTAAGGCCTCAAAAGCAACCCGTGGAGCATGGCCACCACCCCCCCAGCCTGGGGTGTGGGAACCTGGCTGAAACCATCTCCCACAGAGCACAGTCCAGAGACAGATAAGACTTCGTGTGGCCCCTCTTTCCCCTCAGGGACTGTATCATGCCCATGTGTGTGTTCATTCAAACAGCAAGTCCACCCTGTGGTGACAGCAGGTAAGCAATGTGTTCCAAGGGTGCTCTGAGCCTGCCCCATTCAGCGGTGTCCCAATATCGCCACCCTCTGACAGGGCCACGGGAGAGTCCCCTGGGGATTCGGGATCGCCTGATGCTCTCCAGGAGCTGTTTCATTTCCTGCTTCCCCTCCCTCCCACTGAGACTACACACCCTCCGCCCCCAGCCTGGCTAGGCCTGTTGCAAGGGCAGGGCCCAGGGAGAGGGCACTGGCAGAGGGGGGCCCTGCCAGCTAGGAGCACTCCTGAAGCAGAACCGGGGAGCAGCTCCTCTTGGCTCCTTGTTCACGGAAAGGTGAACACCAACGGGGCTGCAGGAGGTCCCAGTGCCTTCCCAGGAGCACAGGCATGGGCTCCATGCATACCTGGAGTGGTCCATCCTCCCAGGTGCCTCAAAGTCACAGAGGGAACCCTCAGGGCGGGAGCCATGCGCCCACACTGTCCCCTACAATGTTCATGTCATGGAGGCTTGAAGCACCATAAAATGCTAAATTAAAAGTACACAGGGCTAATCATAACGAGCATATTTGGCTAGGACTACTTAAGGGTTACTTTGATAGGCTATGTATGGCTACACAGATCTACTCATCAAATACTCCCCACAAGCTACCTCTGTCCTAGAGCCAGGCACTTGGTGACGGGAAATCCCCCGGGACCCTCTCTGTGCTCGCATATTGGTCCCATCCCCTGGGAACACAGAAGGCCCACGAGTGACAGAGGACTTTCAAACCATGACAGCCTGGCGGCCACTCCCTTCCACTCTCCACCCGCCCAGCATGTCCCTGTCCCGAGCGCACCGCTCCCAACCCCTCGGAGGCATGGAGCTGTGTGCACCTGCGTGAGGGAGGCTGGCCTTACCCACGCCCGTGCCAGCCCGGTTCCGGCTCTGCCGGGGGCCCAGGCTTGTCACCCCAGGCCCACTCTGGTCGGCCATGTCTGGCAGTGGGAAGGAAGTGTCACACGCGAGGCCCATGCCATGGTAGAAGCCGGGAATCAGGAAAGTGATATTCTAGAAAACAAAGTGACATTGCAGAACCCAGACCACAGGACCGTCCCCCATCTAATCTGGGGAGAGAATACAAACAACGTGAGCAAGTCTCTGGACAAGGTTAGGAAAGACTCCAGGTCGTGTTCCTTTTCCCAGACCCACAAAGCCCCTCAGACACCCAACATGGAATTCAAGACTTACCCCCCCACCTTTTCTTATGAAAAAGACAAAATCAACAAAATCAACAACTCAAAAGCTAGTTATACCCACACCACCATGTCTTCCAAGCAGATGTCTGGTCTTTGCCCCACGCTGCCCTGACACCTGAGAGCCACGTTTGCAAACTCCACCTTATGTGGCTCGCGGGGAGCGACAAGGGCCCAGCATAAGGACAAAAGGACCTTGGGCACATGAAATTGGCCCCTGAGGTCCAGCAGGCACCTTTGCTATGCTGGTCATGGCCTCAGCACGAGGGTCCCAAGTCCAAAACTGCAAGGACACGTGTCTTCTCTGAATCCACGTGTGACCCATACTCCCGGACAGGTGCCTACAGCCATGTGAACGCGAAACAGTCTAACCTCCGAGGCAGGGTGCCTTCCCCACAAGCACACTCCCTGGAAGGACCCAGCACCCCCAACATTCCTGCAGCAATTACTTGTCAAAAAAATCACACTAAGTGAGTTTGCTCACTTAAACTGAGTTTGCCTTCAGTTAACTAAATCTTAGCTTACTTGCTCCTTAATATTTCTATTAGAAAACAGAGAAGGACCCTTTTTTGGAGCCGCAAAAGAGTTTAAATCTTTGGCTGACTGTCACGAGGCCTGGGGTCAGCCCACTGAGGACAACAAGAGGGGATTCCCTCCCTTCATTTGCAGAACCCCTGGAGAACAAGGTATTCAGGGAAAGGCTACAGGCATCCACGAGCCAGGCCAGCCAGGCATGTGGACACAGGGACCGCAGGACGTCAAAATGGATGCACCACTCAGCAACCTCTCCTTCCCCCCATGACCCACCTGCCATTGAGTAGGGGGTCCGCGTCCCCTTCCCAGGAGCCAGGAGGACCCAGGGACCATGTGAGGAGGGGCAGGCCATGGCTGCCGGAGATGCTCACCTGGCCTTGGAGCTCGGCCATCAAGTGACGCCAGCCCCAGCAACAGCCCCAGGCAGCCAGCCCAAGAGCAGACGCGCCTCGGGAGGACGCCAGCCCCAGCTGTCTCTACATGGAGCTGGATGAGCTATCCTGCTCAGCTCAGCCCGGAAGGCCTGTTCATGACCTAATTACCAGACTGTCATGGCCAAGGCCCCAAGCTTACAGTTGTCTGCAGCAACGGAGTCAGTCTGCTCAGCCCAGTCTCCTATAGAAACAGGCCTGGCTCTCGCTGTGCAGAGACCTCTGCCCCGCATACAAGAAATTCAGAGAAAGCTCAAGCCAAGGAAGAAGTTTGTAGACACAGCTTCCTCTGACCCTGACCACATGACAGGCACCCCAGGATGGCTCTGGGGGCAGAGGAGGTGTGGATAAGCCCCAACCTCCAGGAGCACGGCTGTGACAAACACCCTCATCCAGTAACTTAGTTACTGGACCTCGTTCAGGACAGGTTTCCAGGCCACAGCCCCTCTCCCTTCAGGGACAGCACAGGGAGACAAGGCTCTGGACACAGTCCCAAGGGTCACTGCATGCTCAATGTGGGATCCAGGGAAATGAGAGCCTTTAGAGAAAATGGCGCCCAGCATGCCCCAGGGAAAGCCAGTGGGCCAGACCAGTAGGCACGGCAGTATAAGGTCTGTGACAAGCACATGTCCTCACTGTGAAAACAGGTCATCCCCCCACAGGGGAGCACAGGCCACCCAGGGAGGGCCCACCTTGCCCAGGAGCTCAGTCTTCCCATAACCAAATAGCATCAGAGCAAAGCTGTGGTTGATGCCATAGATGGTTCCGTCAGGCAGGAGGGTGATGAGGCCGCTGATGGTGGAGAAGACCCAGATGGACGCTGAGTAACCCCACTTGGGGATGGTGCGGTCATCTTCCACCGTCTCACTGCTGGACTGAGATTTCAGTTTTAAGCTCAGAGGGAAGGTGGTGCCATCCTTGGCTCTCCCGACAGACCTCTGAATCTTGAGATTCTGGAAGAAACAACACCCCTGAGCTGATAGCAGCATCTCTCATGGCCCAAGCTTTGAGTCTGCAGCTTTAGACGTGAACCGATCCAGACGTCACGGGAAGCAAGCCCAGAAAAGCTTACTCCCCACACTGCTCCTCCTTCCGCAGTCTCCCTGCACCCCACCTCTGCCCCAGGGAAAGCAGAGCCCTGACGAGAAGCTGTGTCTGCGGCAAGAGCAACGCAGTCTAGCAGCTGCCCCCCATTCCAGAAAGGCCTGAGGGCAGCAAATGACAGGACAACCAAGAAATGCACATGGACTGGACTCCTGTCTGTGCTAACCCTGCAGGGAAGGAGGGCTGGCAGGTGTCTCCCGCCCTCTGCCTCAGACCCCCAGCAGCCCCAGGGTCCCACCTCCACAGATGGCCCCCACCACTCACTATCCTCCAGTCTGAGGGCCGGCTGCTTCCTGCGGTCGCCGACCGTCCCCTGTCTGTGCCTCCTCAGCACCTCTATCCCCACAAAACTATTTCCTTGCCCTGTTTCCCTGCCTTAAATACTTGGAACGGACCCAGTTTTGAGTAAATCCTGACCACAGCCTCATCCTAACCGAAAGCTTTTGAGAGTGTGCTCCCTTTTGGATTTCCCGAGGCATATCAGCCCAGGGCTATGTGTCTACCCCTCACCCAATCCCACCTGCCCCTTTTAGGGGCTACCCTGGAGGACAGGAGATCTGATGGGGCCCATTTGCTGGGAGCTTCTGCTCCCCTTGTGCTGTGCCCAGAAGAGGGTCAGGACTCGGAGACATCAGGCTCCCCAAGCCACGGCTGCAGGCCAGGCCCCAGGAAGCCCTACAAGGGATGAGGGGTGCAGTGCCAGTCTCCACTTGCTGCTGGGGTGTTGAAAGCTCCCATTTGAGGTTATCACAAATGTGCTGCTGAGAACAAGCTCACATGTGCCTTCTGGCACACACTTCTCTCTGATGCATGCAGAGGGCACTCTGAGGTTCACCGAGTTTGCATGGGGCAGATGCTGCCATACAGGCTCCCAAGGTGGCTGTGCCAATGGTCGCCCCCACCAGCTTAGGGACAGAAGAAGGGCACAGACAATAAGGACTGAGGATAGGGTGAGGGTTCCCACTGGGCTGGAAGCTCAAAAAAAGCAGAGAACTGGCTCCTGGGGCTCAGCTCTTGGCCTGTGGCCGGCCCAAGAACCAGGGAGCAGACAACTGGCTCCAGTGCTCAGCTCTCAGCCTCTGGAAGGCCAGAGAACAAGGGAGTGCCAGTGGACATCCTGAAAGCACCTCCGATTCCTTGCAGCAGCAGAGGTGACTTTAGGTAAAAATCAAGCGTCCAGTCAGACGCTGCAGATCACTGGGGTGTGACATCAGTGGAATTTACCTCAGTGAAGGTCATTTGTATGAAGGGCACACACTAGTAGGAAATGGGACACCTGGGAACTGGGAAGATTCGGTGAGTAACAGAACTTACCCCAACGACCCCAAACCTCCACTGTCCCCAGAGCTGCCACCCCCCCATCTGCCTGTCACCCTGCCCTCAGCCAGTTCTCCCTGCTCTTCAAGAACCCCAGACTTCCCAGTAAAGACAGACCACAGCAGGAGAACCCCGCTCCAGGCTCCAGCAGGAGGACCGAGGAGACAGGGTGCCCAGTCAGAGAGCAGCACAGGCTGTGACCCTCGGTCAAGGCCCCAGAGCCCAGAGAGCAGCCCTCGGACCTGGTGCCACTGTGTATATATGCAGGATGCTCCTGCTGTCAGAATTACCAGCCTGTGTCACCAGGCCACAGATTCTGGCCTAAGAACTCCCAGGTCACTGAGTAAACAGACTCCAGGGACCACATGGCCCCAGGTACAGCTGCCAGGTGTGGCAGTCAGGGGTCCACAAGGGTCCTACCTGGGGGACAGGCTCGCCAGGGGTAGGGAGCTGCACAGAAGGGATCAAGTCTGTGATGGGCTGCCCAAGCACCTCCTCCCCAGACGTGTACCCGTGCAGGAGAGCGAACGGGCTATCGCAGGATGTTATGGTGCCCTGGGAGGAAAAACCAGCATTGTTAAGCATTACGGTAAAAGCTCCTGGCATTTCACCTTCAAACATCACTGAACGCCATGCCTTCAGGTTGAAAGCAAGACTGTTAGCGGCCCTCCCATGGCAGAAGGGCCAGAGGCAGCCACGAACTTTCCTCAGGCCCTCCTTCTCCTACCGCTGGAGGCACCCAAATTACCGGCCTCCGGAGGCGAGTCACCATTCTGATGGTCCCGCACCTGCTACCTCACTGACCTGCTAAGGCACACCTAGGTTCCGGTTCCATCTCACTTTACAGATGAGGAGACCACGGCCAGGGAGATTGTACCCATGCCCAAGGGCACACAGAGAGGGAGGGTTGCCACAGGGGCCCGTCTTCCAGAAGCCCCAGGGGCGCACAGTGGGCCATGGAGGGGGCTGAGGCCACA
Source organism: Enhydra lutris kenyoni (assembly GCF_002288905.1). Taxonomy (NCBI): domain Eukaryota; kingdom Metazoa; phylum Chordata; class Mammalia; order Carnivora; family Mustelidae; genus Enhydra; species Enhydra lutris. The sequence goes on from NW_019154085.1 coordinate 47,148,940, forward strand.
AGAGGCGACACCTGGTCAGCTCCATGTGGTGGGGATGTGGAAAGCAAACTCACATCGCTCTGGAAAGCGACCCAGGCCGACACCCGCTCCACAGGCTCCAGTACGACCACACAGCACAGGCTGTGCTCCTGCTTCACCTTCTTCATCCACACAGACACCGGGATCCTCTCCCCACTGCGACCCACGACGTCCACCTGCGGGAGCACATAGCCTTGCCCCAGGCCTTCCCCAGAGCCCAGGCCTGGGGGTGTCTGCAACCTCTGTGCCCCTGCCTGACACCTGAGCCCAAGGCCACACATGGTTTCTGACACGGACCCTTAGTCTCCATGTGGACGCTCTCTCAGAAGACAGGGTTTCCTCACCAGCCTCCTTGCAACAGAGTAGGACAACTGTCTGCGTCATTTCTTCAGGAAACAGACACCAACACATGGCGAGCAGTGTTAGCCCGTGGCCAGTCCCCAGAACAGAGCAGCGGACCACATCTAACGTCCTCTAGGGCTTGGGCTGGGGGCTCAGCACCTCACGTGCCGTCAACATCCCAGGGGACGCATCACACCAGGAGGACCCAAGTCCCAGGGAGACCTTTCCAGCCATGCCGGCCCTGCCAGCAAATACCAAACAAACCAAACTGGAGTCAGGGGTGCAGATGGAAGATCATCATGACCCCTCGGCCTCCCACCAGTTTGCAAACTGCAGAGCCTCCTCCCTTGTAAGGCGGGACCGCCCCTCTCACAAGGCCCACAGCTACCTGCTTCCATTCCTGTGATGCTCCACCCGCCACCCCAGCTGCTCCTCACCCCAGCACCGCCCCTGGGGAAGACCCACTCACCACTGTACCAAACACAACAGCGGCTCGGCCATCAGCCTCCATGTGCTCTTCGCTGAGGGCCTTCACCACATCGGAATCAGGCCTCAGGAAGAACTGCGTGAGCTTCTGGCCGATCAGGTCATGGCTGCTGTGCCCCAGGAGCTGGCAAGCCTTGTCGTTGGCAACCAGGATCTGGAGTCGCAGAGAGGAGAAGACACGCGCATCAGCAGCAGTGCCGCCAGCCCAAACCTGGAGACCCGTCCGCCCCCAGCGTCCTGCAGTGGACAGGATCGCGGCTGCGACACCCCAGACTCCCCAGATCTTAACCACAGGGAAATAAGAAATGCCAGCGCCACCACTGAAACCACGTTTCCCTCCCCCGCCAGGACGGGCTCGCCATGCCACCAGTGCCAAGCAGAAGACACGGGGACTCACACCACACTCCCAGCCACCTAATGATTTCAGTTATTTGTATGTAAATGTCCGTCAGGCGAACATGGTCACCTCAGATGGTGAGTACCCATTCTCATTGTCACTGAGCCAACACCCTACAGAGCACAAGGCAGTCATGCGGCTCAGCCCCGTCCTTGAATCTCTACCTTGACAGGAGGATTCAATTTGTTTTCACTGATTCATACTCAGGTCTCTTATGCAGCTTCTCTAATTATACTTAACACACTCCAGTTCCCCTGTCTGAGGTTACAGGTTGAAGGCACAGACCACACTCGCACAGCAGGGTCACACACCGCAGCCAGTACCTCTGTGGTCTTGGCGTCCACGGTGAACACTGCCTTGTTTGGGTTGCACACGGGGGTCGGGAACAGGGGCATGGACCACCCCGAAGACAAGCCCCGCAGCAGGGAGCAGCAGGACGCACTGCCCAGGGACCCGGCCAGGTCGGTCTGCTCTGGCGGCACCAGGCAATGTAGTTTGCTGGTGCAGATGCTCTGGGCAGCCAAAGACGACAGACAATAGGAGTTCCATTTGTCTTCTGGAAAGTAAAGGGAAGGAAAGGAAAGGAAAGGAAAGGAAAGGGAGCTTTAGAGTTCACAAGGCTGCCCGGAGCCCGCCTCTCAGACACACCGAACCCCACGGCTCCTGCTCTCAACTCCTCCAGAGGGTGCAGAGCTCAAGCTCCACACTCCGGCATCCGTCCCAACAGCCCCGAGTCCAGCTAAACACCCCCGGATGCTGTCCGGCCAGTCACATCCTACAGGAAACACAATGGCCCAAGCTCAGCGTTTCTGTGTAAACGCCCTCTGAGGTCCCTTCCCACCCCCCACCCCGCCCCCCGCCAAGAGGTGTTGTCCTGTGTCTGTCCTTACAGATCCGCACCCCCTCCAGCCACCCCCCCTTGCACTTGTTCCTGGAAAGCCTCCCAAATCCAAGAGCTGCCCGCTGTCTCCATCCCTCCCTCCATTCCCTTATTCACAGGTCAGGTTCACTCCCCACCCCTCCAGAAAACCTGCTCTCAGCAATACGTCCAGTGGCCTGAGATGCTCAAGCCCACAGCCAATTCTCAGCACTCACCCTACTCCAGCCCTCGGCAGCGGTGGGCCAGGGGGTCAGTCCCCACCTCCTAAACCACCTGCCCTGGGTGGGGTTCCCTCTCCCTTCCACCTTTCTGACCTCTCACCACTGCAGAAGCCCGGATGCAGTCTCACCCCTTCCACTCCGTCCCACTCACTCCTCGCTGGCTTCTAACACACTCCATGTGGGAAGGTGCTGCCCACCCCACGCGTGGCACCCCTGCCCTGCCTCTCTCCTTTCCCATCTCAGTAAACGGCAACTCCATCCTTCTAGCAGCTCAAAATCCAAACAATAACAACTCTTCTCTCCTTTCCCCTTTTCTTTTCAGTCTCACCCTGGACCATTCTCTGGGCCTGGAAACGCATGGCCAGCTGCTTAGCCCTTCTCTTTCCCAGCTGCCCCAAGCTCAGCTTGACCCTCCTCACACCATGGGACAGGCATTGTGACCTTGGCTCTGTCCCTGCTCCCCAAGCAGAGACCAGGAAGCCCATGCTCCTGGGGCAGTTGCCTACCTCCCAGACCTGCCCAGCCCTCCCAGCAGAATCTCTGGCCGTCACCAGGAGAACCCAGCATGTTTCCCTCCAAACACTCCCACCCTGTGCTCCTAGACTAGTGTGTGAGCTGGGCTCCATCTCTCCTCCTCCCCTTCTCCAGCAGCCCCTCTCCTCCGGGTGCAGACCTTCTCAGTCCTAACTGACTTCCCCACGCTCTAGGTCCACCCAGCTGCAGGCCTGCACCTGCTGTCTCCTTAGGCACCCCCTCAGACAACAAGCCCACTAAGCTCTGGAGGCAGAGGCTGACTTGGGAGAAACAAGTGAGTGAGGCAGCAGGAGCCTCGACATCTCAGCCCAGCCTGGGCACAGCCTCCTGCACCAGGTATCTGGCTGCCCTCGAGCAAGTCGTCTGCATCCGGGAGGAAAGCATGAGGCTGCAACACAGTCCTCAAATAGTTACTGAACTAAATCAGCAAAACTGTATTTCACTTGCACGGCAGCCCTGTCCACAATAGTGCCCGCACACACTCTGAAGCAAGGTCTTGGCAGTAGAACCCCAGCAGCAACCACACAGCCCGGAAGGGGCCTGCGGGCATCGCTCCACACACAGTGAGAACCGCACACCCGACCAGAGCCTAGAAGGACTTGTCACTTTCATCTTCAACACTGACGCCCACGACACCCAGGAGGGGGTTACCGGAGAGGCCCATCCTGCTCTGGCAGAGCTTCGAAAGCCCATTCCTTCTGCTCAGGTGTCTGTGGGCTGAGGACAGGGACTCGCTGGGCTCAGTGGCAGTCCGCACAGCCGGGCTCTCAGGGGAGCCTCCGTCCTCCATCGGGAGCCTGCTGGCCAGGGGAGCAACCGTAGCTAGAAAACAAAGTGAACCCGATCGGCATCGGCAACACGACAACAGGAAGGCAGTTTAAGCAACTAATCCTTCAGCAGGCTGAATGCAGCTCAGTCCCAAAAGGCTCCCACGCCCCCAGTGCCACGTAGGCCAGGACCTCCAGTGCAAGGCCAGTGACCAAAGTCATTTTGGAGCCATTTTGGAGCAATGCAGAGGAAGCGATGGGAGAGAGAAGTAAGCAGAGGGAAAGAACAGAGCACAATGGGAAGGGGCCCGTGTGGCTCTGCGTGGCCCCAGCTTTCCCCGAATCCAGGGGTTCTGACCAGTGGCCCTGAGAACCATCCACGGGGCTGCTGACAAATGAGCAACACAAAGCCATGGCAGAGAACCCGGAGGCAGGCCTGGTACCAGGGATTTGTGTGTTTAACTGTATTTTCTAAGTACCTGTAGATTTGCCAACAGTTGTAAGGAAAAAAATACAGAAAAACCTCATGTCTGCAGCACAGTTTCCTCCAGACAGTGCTGGAGGCCTGGGCCAGGGGCCTGGATGAAGTGAGGAGCCCAAGGCGCCAGGGCAACGTGCCCATCCTGAGCCCAGGTGCCCTCTCCATGGTCACCTTCTGAGCATGTGGAAGCCACTTCTGAGACCGGCACCGGCCTCTTCCCCCATCAGGGTTCCCTCATGGGTACACACAGGCCCAAAGACTGGCCGAGGAGCCAAGTTTCAATAAGCAGGTGGGGGCACCTGCACAGGACGGACCTGCTGTGGAAAGAAAAGGGGGGCTGGCCCTTCCCACGCCCCATTGTAGCACGGAACTCCAAGGAGGCCCAGCCCGCCAGTTCTGCCCTGGCTCATCTGAAGGTCATCATGAAGACTTGCCAGCAGCACAAGAGGGCAGTGACTACCACAGTTAACAGTGTGTGAGCCCAGTTTGTAATTGGGATCTCTGTATGGGGTCTCTGGTATGCTCACATCCCAGGCCCCTCAGCTGTCAGGGCCTGGCCAACACTCGCCTCAGCGCCAAGCTCCTGAACGTGGTGGGGCAGGGGTCCCCAAGACAGAAAGCTGAAGGCCCCACTATCACCAGTGTGGAAGGATGTTAACATCAAAACATGCCAAAGAGCTACCCAAATGGAGATCGGAACAGCAAAGGAACAAACAGGAGAACAAACCCAATCAGCTTCAGAAACAGACCAACGTCTGTTGGTGAAACTCCAGTGAAACTCCATGGCACTCAGTGAAACTCCATGGGGAATTAACAGCATACCCCAGCACAGCGAGCCCCTGGACAGCCCCCTGGCCTTCCTGCCTCGGCCCCCTTCTAAGCAAAATGTGAATAACAGTAACGCGCTGCACACCGCCTAGCGCTCTCGTGAGGACCCCAGGACCTAAGCCGGGAAAACAAACCACTAACACTGAGTCGCTGAGTCACCCAGGAGCTGCCAGTTTTCAAAAGAATTAGATAATCAGCCCGGGGTTATGATGCATCCCTGTGACTTGCCGCATACAAACATTAGTTCCAGGTGAATTTAAAAAACAAAAGACAAAAGTCCTGGAAAAAAAATAAGAGAATACAATGGTCTGGATAACTACTTGAGAGCAGCTAGAGCTCATCAGGGTATCAGTCTGTAGCATCTCTGAGCTACCTGAGAGTGACACTCACCCGTGAGATGATAAAGACGCCCGTGAGCTGCAGTCCCCCTTACGAGGCGGGAGCCTCCCTCAGAGAAGCCAGGCGCTCTGAGCTGGGGAAATGTGGTCCCAGCTCAGCAGCCCAGGCCCTGGCAAAAGCAATCTTCCCAGAAGCAAAGCATCCTAAATATGGGTTTCCAAAAGCGAAACCAACCAAATATGCTCCCTTCCAGTGACACAGACAAGGAAACAAGCCCCCTTTGGTGAGAGTCTACAGAAAACTTAAACGGACTCAGACACATGAGAACATCCATTTACTACAAATGCCTGCGTCTAAGTTTAAAACACGAGGGACAGGAGTCACGGAAGGGAGCAGAACAAGACTTTCTCAGAAACAACTACATATTGAAAGAATCAAACCAGCTTTTTAGAAATTAAATTTTTGCATTTCAGTCTTAAAAAAAAAATGAATTTGTAATTTAAACTTTCCATCAAAGATCTCTAGGCCCAGATGGCTTCACTGGTAAATTCTATCGAATATTTAAGAAGGAAATAACTTCAATACTGTTGGGCTGGCAGAAAGAAAGGGCTACTTAAGATGGCGAAAGTTCCCGCCACAAAACCTGAGCTTGGGCAGGAGAACAAAGACCCAAGAAGGAATCTGAAAACCCCCCGGCCCCGGGCTCCCGTGGACCAATGGGACCCTGACAAGCGGGAATCTGAGACCCCGGTCCCGGGCTCCAGTGGACCAATGGGACCCCGACGAGCAGGCGAAATATCCAAATAAGGGAAACTTGCCAAAAGACCCCTGAACTCCCCTCGAGGCCCCTTAAAAGCCCCCTTCTCCCAGCCTTGGGTGCGACTTCCACCACTCTGCTTTCCAGAGTTGCGGAACCTCGCCCGAGGGTGCCCACCTCCTCCCGGCGCAACTTTCCTGGCTCCCCTTCTCCTGAGCCCTGAAACTTCGCCGGAGAGTGCCTTCAATAAATCTTGCCTTGCACCCACTTTGCCTGGTGTTGTGTTTATCTCGCCGGAAAAACTTTACAAATACTACATAAACTCCTCCAGAAATTAAAAACAGGCAGAGCACATTCAACCCAGTGTTTGAAGCTAGCATCACGCTGATACCACACCAGACAAAAACATTGCTAGGAAAGGAAACCACAGACCAATAACTTGTGAACAGAGATGCAAAAATCCTCAACAAGATGTTAGCAAACCCACTAAGGCAATATGTAAAAAAGAGAATTAATTCAATACAACCAAGAGGGGCTTATCATAGCAGTAAAAAGCTGGCTTAACATTTGGAAATCAGTTAACGTAATTCACCATATCAAAAGGCTAAAGAAAAAAAAAGGAGGAAAAAAATCACACAGTCATATCAACTGATAATCAAAAAACCATTGGACAAAATCCAACACCCCGTCACAGGAACAAACATTCACAAGTGAGGAGGAAGAAACATCCTCCACCTGCCCAGAGGCACACACGAAGAACCCAAGGCCCGTGATGCTGGCCTTCCAAGGTCTGGAGCAGAGTGAGGAAGCCCAACTAGCCTCTTCTCTTCAGCACTGTTCTAGGGGGAACAGCCAGTAAACAGAGGCAGAGAAAGAAATAAAAGGCACATATACTGGAAAGAACGGCATAAAGCTGTCCCAATTCATACACGACAGGATCACATACATAGAAAAATCCTAAGCAGTCATAAGACTAACAACCAAAGGGCGCCTGGGTGGCTCAGTGGGTTGGGCCTCTCAGGTCATGATCTCAGGGTCCTGGGATTGAGTCCCGCATGGGGCTTTCTGCTGGACGGGGAGCCTGCTTCCTCCTCTCTCTCTCTGCCTGCCTCTCTGCCTACTTGGGATCTCTGTCAAATAAATAAATAAATTCTTAAAAAAAAAAAAAAGATAACCAGAGATTTTTTTAAAGGGGGTGGAGGATAAAGGGTTTAAATGACACTTCACCAAAGAAGGCATACAAATTACAAAGAAGCACATGAGAAAAACGTTCACCACCATTAGTAATGTGGGAAACCAAGTTCAACTGTCACGAGCCGTCACATGCCAGCACTAGGGCGACTAAAATGACAGAGTGGAAACACAGAGCGTTGGTCAGGGTGGGAGCAGCTAGAACACTCGCAGAGTATCGGCAGGAAGACACGATGTGCACACACAGGCCCCAGAAAGCAGGCTGCCAGTCGGCCCAGGATACAGGGCTTGCATGAAGGATCTGCCCGGAAGAGAGATTCAGAACAGACCCAAACTGGAAACAATCCAAATGTCCCTCCCGGGGAGAACAGATAAGCAAATCAAAGCGTAGCCACACAAAAGACCCCTATACTCAGCAATAGGAAACAAGACACAGGGAGACAGCAATGGCTCCGATGGCCCTTAGAGCCCTGGAGCTGTGCAGGAGAACACCTCCTGAAGGGGTTCGAGGCCTGAAGCTCAGCAGGAGATAGGCCTGACCTAGCCAGGCAGAAAGCAGAGCACAGCCAGACTGGGGCAGGGGCAGCGGGGGTGGGGGTGGGGAGCTGCGGCTGGGGAGGCTGACTAAGAAAGAGCAGAGGGGCTTTGGAGGGCAATGGGAAAGCTCTCCTCATGATCCTGCAGCTGTGGGACTATCTCAACGCTCCCTGAACTAGGCACTGACCATCCTTTTAGTGTCTGTAAATTATCTCAATACAGTTAATGTGTAATGTTAATGAATGATGAAGCAGGTAGTCAGGGCTGAAAAGAAAGTTAGAGGATCGGTAGATTTATGCGAATAAATAACCCAGAATGCAATGCAGGGAAACAAGAACATAGAGCTGGGAGAGAGAAGTTAAGAGATAAAGACGGGGAGAACTGAACAGCTAGCTGGAGAGAGAGTGGAGAGGTAAGAGTGAGGAACAAAGCCACAGACTAGCCTCCCAGATGTGAAAACCCAACAGGAAGTGGTGGTGTGGGTCTGTCTGGGCAGGAATAACCAAACCGATTAAAGGAATAGACATCGGCCACCCCCGGCCCAGTGTGGGAAAGAACCCCGGACGCTTGACAGGGAGTGGTGCCCAGCACTGGCCACAGGCCCATGGGGAAGCCAGGCAACTCCATGTCCCTCCAAGAAACAGTAACAGGAGAGCGATCAACATGCAACATGTGAAAAGCCATGTCCAAGACATCAAAGACTAACCTTGTGAAAGTCAAAACTTTCATAGATAATTAAAAGACCTTCAGTAGACTTTGGGCAAGGAAGGTTTTCTTCAACAAGACACAAAAAGCTCTAACTGTAAGACTGATAAGTTTATCATTAAAGTTCAGAATGTCCGTTCACCAAAAATACCACAAACAAAATGATAGAAACCCCAAACTGGGAAAATATATTTGCCACATATATAACCAGGAAATTAATATCCAAGAGAGTTCAAAAGGCCAATAATTTAAAATTTAAAAAATAATAATACAGTAAAAGACACACAGCTTCATGGAAAAAATGGAAACAAGAATTTCACAGAAGAGGAAGCCTTAGTGGACAGTAAACCTATAACAAGGGGCTTAGCTTTATTAGCACAATCATGATCATTTTACACCTACTAAGCCAGCAAAACCTAATAATTTTAATAATATCAAATATTGATAGAGATCAGGATTAATGGCAACACTAACAAATTAATGTAACCTCTTCAGAAAACAGTTTAAGTCACACATTAACCTACTGGGACAGTTTATCCCACTATCTTAGACTTATATTCTATAGGATCCTTGCACGTAAATAGCAAATCACACTCAAGAATGTTCGGGGCAGCATAGCCCTCAATGGCAAAAGGAAAACGGAAGAAAAGAATAAACCTGAACACTCATCAACAAGAAAACAAATTTAAGATTCTGGCATATTCACACTATGACTCATAACAGTGAAGACAAATTCTATACACGCAATGAGGATAAATCTCACAATATAGTAAGTGAAAAAAATCAAATTACGAAAGACCATTGAGAGTAAAATTCCCTTTCTACAACACCCCCATCTACATATATCGTTGAAGGGTATACACAAATGTGGAAAAACCCAAACTTCCGGCAGGTTTCCTCTGAGGGTCCAGCAGCAAGATGGAATGGAGGGCCATACAATGGCCTAAGGTCTTTCAGTTCCTAATTTGGGGGTTGGGCTTAAATGTGTTCACTTCATTGTTATGATTCATGACTAATGTCGCATTTATCCTTTTGAATGGTCAACCAGCGTATGCTAAAAAGTTAAGAGATGTTTCCTACACATATGTATATATCCAGTGTGGGATCGTAAGAGCAACAGCTGATTAGGAACCAAAAGAGTAAGAAGTAAAAGAGAAATTAGATAGCAAACTAACAGAACCTGCTGCTTCCCTTCTCTAAGCATCTAAAGGGACTATTTCTAAAATAAAGAACAACATGATCACATTTTCATTTCTATTTCTACAACCAACCAACTGACAAAGCACAGAGACTTGATGATAGCTTCAGACTACAACTGTGAATGTGAGAAAACTCTGACTTGTAAAAAAAAACAAAAACCTCTCTTCAGACTACATTGTAAATTTACTAATAAAACTCTAGAATACATAGTAAGTTATAAAAGTTGGTTTTGTAAAGTTAACAAGAAGAGGGAAAGAAGGGAAGAAAGGGAAGGGAGGGTAGGGGCCAAAATGCTTGGTCTTGCATGGGGGGGCGGGGGGTAGATAAATGGTGTCCAAAGCCAACAAATCAAGTGGCTGCAAGAAAGCCAAATCCCTTTGTGGTTTCTGTGCCCTCTGTGGCCAGCCACGGGCTAGTCAGCGTTGCACACCACATCCACGCCATGTGGCACCAAGGCCCACAGCACCTCGGCAGAGCCACCCAGCACCTCCAGCTCCACAGGCACAGGCCAGCCTCTGAGAACACTGAGCCTGGCTTCACACAACCTTACATCACTCCTTTTTCACAGGCTTAATTCAAAGACTAACCAGAAACTCCTGCCAGTCCAGCCCTAAGTTTTTAGAATAATTTTCCTGGGTTTTGGGTTTTTTGTACCTACTCTGAGCAGAAGATACAGGATGTTGAACCCAGGAGCCCCAGGTGGTGTCTCTGTGTGATCCTACTACTGTTCATAGTTTTTATTTCAGAAGGCATGAGTGACTGCCCTCAGACCAAACAGAAGCAAGGAGAGATTTGCAGGGAGCTTCTGGGAAAGTACTCTGAGCTTAGGGGTGAACTTCGGGAGGCGACCATCTTTCCCTCACGGAGCTAGGAAGCAAAAAGCTCCAGCTGCTCCCACCACTGGGGACCACCAGGAGCAGAACCAGCCTCAGAATGAAGCCAACACAACGGGCAGCAGAGCACGAGATGGCGAGGATGTCGTTTTGAGGATAAACCTACCCTAAAATCTGCCTTGCTCTGGACTTTGGGGGCCAAAAACTACTCCCCCCTCCCCCCAGAGCCTTTCTAGGACTGTGTCTTTTTCTCGCCTGGAGGCATCCTAAAGACTATCTAGGATGATGGCTGCTGGGTTGGAGAATGTGAGCAAGAGGCATTTCCCAGACCCCAAAGGTCAACAATGGTTTCCTGGAGGAGGCACCAGCCGAGCAGAGCACCGAAAGGGGACTGAAGAAGCCTTCCTGGCGGACAGCCAGAGGCACCCTAAGACCAAGATTGCCACAGCACCCTCGGGGAGGAGTACGTGGGGACGGGCCTGAAGAAGTCAGGCCGAACTCCCAAGTCCTCCTACTACGCCTGCCCAGGCCCTTTGGACATTTTCCCAAAGACCGACTTTAAAAGGATCTGTCCTTGGGAGTAACACGGCCAGATCCGCATTCTACCGAAGATAGGGGCAGGGGCAGGGGCGTGGCGGGCCGGCTACAGCGACGCAGGCGAGAAACAGGCGGTCTCGAATCACAGCAGCGGAAAGACGGCGCGGGGACACAGAAGGCAGAATTCGGCACAGGATGGGCAGTTACTGGGTGATGAGGTGCGGAAAGGAAGGGGCTGCAAGGCGTCCAGACCGCACCCCGGGCTCCGCGCTAAGGCGCCGCCGTCGTCTGGGAAGAGAGCCGCGAAGACAGGACGAAGAAGGAGGCCGGGCATGCAGGGTGTTCGCGGGCGAGACGCCGGCCGCAGAGCGCGCGAAGAGACCCGCCGGCACCACAGCGAGCAGTGAGAGGACGGCGGGCAACCGGACGTCCGCAAAGCGCACGCGGCCAGCTCGGGGGCTGGCGGGGCGCCGCCGGGCGTAGGCCCCGGCGCGGCCCGGGAGGGCAGGTGCGGCCCGGTCCCCCCGGCCAGGGCGCCTCGAACGGTCTCAAGGCGGTGGCGGGCCACCAGCGGCCGGAGCCGCACAGAGGGGGCGCGGGGTCGCAGGACCCGGCAAGGGCTCATCCACCGGCCGCGCCAGGAGCCCCTGGAGCCCGGGACCACTCTCCCCAGCGGAGGTACCTCCCCTGGGGCCTTCCGGTGTCCTCCGGCCAAGTTTGTTTCACCGCGCGAAGCGAGCCTCACCTCCCCTCTCGCCCACCGGCCAATCGTAGAACAACTCGTGTCGATTGACAGGTCCTCCGAGCCAACCACTAGCACCTGGGGGGCGGGACTCAGCGCTCACGGTTGCTAGGGACGCACCGGACCCCCCTTACGGCGCCTCGGAGGGACCAAAAAACAGACGGCGCATCCGCCCGCGGAATTTAAGTGACTCCGTTTCCTCCAGTCTCCGAATCCACCAGGGTCCCCTCTCTGAGGCCTCGAGGGCGGGGGGCGAAAGGAGGCTCCCTCACGGGTCAGGCACGCCCGCAGGGCCGAAGGATCGACGGAGGCTGCGGCCCGCTGGACTGGGTCGACGTCCTGGACCAAGATAGGTTGTCCCCGCACCTACGGGAGGGGCTGGCCCCCGGTGCCCCGGCCCCAGCACGAGCGCGGGCGCCCAGCGCTGAGCGTTAACTGGAGACGGTCCCTTCTCACGGGCCAAGTCCGCGCGGCGACGTCGGGACGAAGTTGGCCAGTGCACAGACGCAGCCGCTGAGGCCTGCAAGGGCCGGCACGCACTCGACTGGCCCGCACTTTGCAGCCCCGCGCAGAGACCCTCCACGAGCCCACGAGCCCTAAGCATCTCCCAGATTCTTCTCTCCGCTCTCCTGCAGCCACGGCTCTGTGCGTGAGGCCCCGACCGCCCCTGTCTTCTTCCCCGCTCCTCGTCACCAGAAGCCTCCGGGGCGCTCTCACATTACCTGTCCCGGGGAGGTGAGACGGGCTACTCCTGTGGCTGAGGACCACATGGCCTCTCCGCTGAACTACAATTCCCATGAAGTGCTGAGGCTGCGCAGGCGCGTCGGGGTTCAAACCCTGGGTGGGATTCCATTGGCTGAGCCAGCACCAAGTCGGGACCCCTGATTGGCTGAGGGGCCTGAGGCGACAGATTCCGGAAAGGGGAAGAGCAGCCAACATGGCGGCGGAACGCGGCGCGGGCCAGCAACAGTCGCAGGAGATGATGGAGGGTGAGCGGCTCCGTGGGGCAGCGGCCCAAGGGCCCAGCGGGCGGGGGGGCAGCGGCCCTCACCGGCTTTGCCTGAGAGAAACGGGCCGTCCCGCCTCTGACCGTGGCCTGAGCTCCGCAGCGCGCCCTGACAGCTGCCAGCCGGCTCGGCGTGTCAGGGGCGGCCCGGGGCCCGGGGACCCCGGGCGGAGGCTGCAGTGGTCAGGAAGGCTCGGGCGGCCCAGAGGCGCCAAACCCAAGGCTGGCTGGGAGTAGCGGCGCTGGCGGGCGGGCGGGCAGGTACTGACGACGCGGTGGTCCCGGTGCCCGGGTGCCCACCTCCTGGTGGGAGCCTCGCACCGAACCTAGGAGCCTGGTCCGCCGCGGGTATGTCTCCCGGGGCAGCTATCAGGGAAACTGAGGCGCGGGGCGCCGTGGGACCTGCCCGAGTCGGCTCATAGGTGAACATTGTGGAGGTGGAGAAGAATCCTCTCGTAAGAGAATGGGTTGTGGGGAAGGGATGGAAAGGAGCCGAGAGATTGAACTGTTAAACAACGGAAGCCTGCTTTCAAAGGTGTCATAGTTCTGAAAAGACTAAATTCAACTCTTTAGTTTTGTTGAAAACAGTCATTTGCATATTACATGTGCATATAGTTATACATACACACACCAGTTGGAGAGTCAGTCTTGTCTTCAAGTGCTTACATGCTTTGGTCTCCGCCGGTTTTCGGAGGGAGGAAGTTCAGCCACTGTCTTATGTGTAAAGTGCTCGGGAAGAAGGATGGGAGGTGGAGTGCGAAGAAGAGCTGACATGTTTGGAGTGATGGCTGCCTAACCAAATCCAACTCTGACCTGAAGCTTGAAGGATAACTACAAATCACCAGGTTGCGGAAAAATCAAATATCATTTCAGGCCAGAAAAAAACTAAAGCAAAGGGCTGTGAAAGAAGGTGGTCTGTTTGAAAGGAGATTTGACCAAGAGTGATTGTGCTATTGGAGGAGGGTAGCAAGAGAAGGTCGTGGAGTACCTTGGTGAAGGGTCTTGGATCTTGTTGAGCAAAAAAGCACCTCTTCCTATCCCCTCTCCTCGACGCGGTCCTCCCAATCTACTCCTTTCTCTTCACCTGTTTCCACGTCTTGGTAAACAACAAATACAAAACCCAGGTGATTCTCTCTCTCCCGCTCCCACCCATCCAAATTAGTCAACAAGTTCTGATGCCTCTATATCCTTAATCTCTCCAGATCTTCAATACCTCTTCCATTCCCACTGTCTGTACTTTGAACCAGCCCATTGTTCTCACTATCCCAAAGTTGCCTTATAGTTGGATCTACTATCTCATGCTCTAGACCCTCTGCTGCCTTGAAGATAGTGTTCCACATTTCACTTTGGCTGCCCTTCATTCCACATTTCATTTGGCTGCCCTATGTCCCTGCCACCCTGGTCACAGCCATACCACACCCGGTAGAATTTGCTCTCTCTTAGCCTTGACCACAGAGTGCCCTGTGCCTGGTAATAGCTAATTACCAAGTGTTTACTCCATGTCATGCACATGCTGATTGCTTTTGTTCTTTTTGTGCTTTAGTCCTGACAACACCTGTGGTCTGTGGGTCCTATCCTAACCCCCTTATACAGATGAGGAGAGTGGGGCTTGGAAAACCAAATAGCCTGCCAGCACTGTGTTTGTATGGGCAAGGCGAAATTTCAGCAGGAGTCACTGGCAGTCCAAAAACTTTTGGAGTTGGGACACCTAGGTGGCTTAGTCAGTTAAGCATCTACCTTCGGCTCAGGTCATGATCCTAGAGTTCTGGGATCCAGGCTTCTTGCTTAGTAGGGAGCCTGCCTCTCCCTCTTCCCCTGCCTGCCTGCCGCTGCTCTACCTGTTTGTGCTTGCTTGCGCTCTTGCGCTCTCACGCTCTTGGGCTCTCTCGCGCTCTCTCTGTCAAATAAAATCTTTTAAAAAATAAAAATTAAAAAAAAAAACTTCTGTTGGAGTCAAAGATCAGATTTGGATTTTACAATCACATCAGATTCTCTGGCAATGCAGAATAGATTAGACAGAGCCAGAAAAGTCCCAGAGAGACCAGTTAGAATGCCAGGCAGGAGCCCAGGCAGTTGCCAGGGTGGGGAAGAAGGAGTGGATTCAGAGGTTTGGCAGGTTGGTTTCATAAGAACTTGGTTTTATGCAGCCCGATTCCCTGGGTGCTACTTTTCTAGGCCCAGGAGGAGGTACAAAGAAGAAATAAAACTTCCTTTCCTCAAAGAGTATACCCCTTTGTGGACAAACTGTAGACAGGAAAGAAAATACTTTCAGTATCGTTGATAACTCCCAGTAACTTATTACTGTTTCAGCTCTTCACGATAGACTTCCAAGGGAGATCATGAAAAAAGCTGGAAAAAGGAAAATTATTTGACAGTCTTACCAAAGGATTTTTACCAGTCTGCCATATTTAGTCCTGCCTTATTTATTAATTCAAAAATACTTATTTCCCAGCCTTTCAAAGCTGTTGGCTGGTATCACTGTGTGCAGATGTTTGGCATCGGTGATATTTATGTGGGTCATTTGGCACTATTGGCCATCTTCTCCTTTTTCATTACAGCCTTCCCTCTGCCCACAGTCTGATTTGAGTTAGTCTTGATTTCTTTCAGAACGTGGGCCTGTGAACTGGGCTGGTTTTCTTGGCCAAATGGATAGTGGAGCATGGATGAAGGTATGTGGTGGAAGGGTCACGATGGTCCCCGCTACGTGGACATCCAGGCCAAAAGTGAGCCACACAGGAGGTGCTTCACTGTGTCACCCGTTAGTCCGCTTTGTCACAAATGATCCAGGGCTTTTACAACATCTGGGAAATCTTCACAATTTCCTTGAGGGCAGGAATAGTCTGTTACTCATCTTAGTCCCCATGTGTCCTCCCTGCTCTGCCCTCCCCCACACAAGTTGTCCCCACCACTATACGCCGCAGATGGTGCCCAAGACAGGAAAGACACTCGTGTTTGTTGAGCTGACTTCAACAAATGTTTCTCAATGAAGTCTTTTTGACTTATAGCTGAATGTCCGTCTGTTAAATGTTCTTCAGGGAGTCACATAAAGTGGCTGTGAGTTCTTATTGATGTGTGTGGGCTTAGTTGACAGGCGAGTCGAATCTGAAGAGTCTGGCGATGAGGAAGGGAAGAAGCAGAGCTGCGGTATAGTGGCGGACCTCAGTGAGCACAGCCTAAAGGATGGAGAGGAGCAGGGGGAAGAGGACCCAGAAGGTACCAGGCCGAGTTAAGAGCCTTAAACTCTCTAAGGGGGGAGGGTGCGGCCGTGTTGCATGTGATCTGCCCAACCCCACCACACCGCGTTGTGTGGTGTAGAGGCGAGGGCAGTGGGAGGACTGCTACTCAGGAGGGGCATTCATTTGGCTGGTTCTTGATCTACTGATGTGGCAGTAGAGGCCCGCGGGGGCTGGTGGCCATGCTCTCGGAGAATTGCGCCCCCTGAGGCACTCCCTTTGTGGGCTGACTCATTTATGCCACTTGCAAGCAGGATGCTTTTTTTTTTTTTTTTTTAGTTCCACTGAAGCAAATGCTACTACTAATAACATTATTAGTACTGGCGTGTCATCTGAGACAGAATCAGAAAACTGTTTTATTAGCCATATATTCAGAATACAAGATTTGAAAAAAAAAAAATTTTCACTGATGATGCTTTTGTTTCCTATCCTAGTCACATAAACTAATTTCAGAATAGCACCTTTAGTATTTTAGAGAAGTCATTTCTTTTTTCTTTTTTTTTTTTTTTAAGATTTTATTTATTTATTTGACAGAGAGGTAGAGAGCACAAGTAAGCAGAGCAGTAGGCAGAGGGAGAGGGAGAAGCAGGCTCTCCGCTGAGCAGGGAGCCCAATGCGGGACTCAATCCCAGGACCCGGGGATTATGACCTGAGCCAAAGGCAGCTGCTTAACCTACTGAGTCACCCAGGTGCCCTAGAGAAGTCATTTCTAAGTCATGCTTCACCATATGAGAGGCCTGAAGTTTGACTCCTAAATTCCTAAGATGTTAGGAAAATTGTTTCATGCAGAAAATATCTCAGTAGCCTCCTGTTTTAGTGATTAAAAACAGCAACAAAATTAATTTAGAGATGAGAAAAGTAAGTTCTCAGTCGATAGTGGTGGTTTTTCACCCTCCCCAACCGTGATCTTTGTTGGTTTGGTTAGAAAAATTGATTTACATTGAAAAGAATGAGAGAGGGCATATGAACAGACAGAAAGATGTGCAGGATACATTAGTAGGAAACAACAGCACGTTTCCAAACAGTATGCATGTCGAAGTCTTACTGTTAAAATGGTTAATAATATCTAAGTTTTAACATGCGTTAAAGAGAAAACACATCAAACTGCAGTTGAAGGTCTCTGAACAGCAGGTTTGAGAGGGTGCTGTACCTTCTGCATTGTCTAGATTTATATGCAATGTATGGACTTGTAGTAATAGTCATGCTCTACCCTTATGGTGATAAAACCCACAAATTCTAAAAAAAAAAAAACAAAAAAAAAACGAATTTTTAAAATAACATGGTGCTCTGTGCCAGTGAAGATGATTGGTAACTATGGCAACCTAATTTTAAGGCAAAGGGAGATTACCACAAAAGTATCATCCACATTTACTTTGGAGCTCCAGAGTAGATATTCTGGAAGCGGCGTGGGTGGAATAAGTACATGGGAGTGAAGGATGGAAGCTTTCGTTATGTCTAACTGAGTCACGGAAAGACCAAGAGGGTGGGAGCATCACCTGCTCTCCCATCCGAACATCCGGCGCTCATGAAGGACTGGAGAGTTGGTGGGGCCCTGTCCTGGGGATTTTCTCTCCCTGGGTGGTGAGTGCAGGCTCCTAGGGGCTCACACTGGGGCTCACGGTGATAGAGTAGAGCAGCTGGACTTGAACCCAGCTTATCCAAACCCAGCGTTCTTTGTTCCAGATGACTAGCTAATTAAAAGCACTCTGGAAAATGTTAAAAATGGGGGTGGGGATGAGCACTTGGGTGTCTCAGTTGGTAAGCTGCTGCCTTTGGCTCAGGTTTTGATCCCAGGGTCCTGGGATCAAGTCCCACATCAGGCTCCCTGCTCATCAGGGAGCCTGCTTCTTTCTCTCCCACTACCCGCTGCTCTTGCATGTGCTTGCTCTCAAGTAAATAAATGAAATATTAAAAAAAAAAAAAAACCCTCTGGAAATTTGTAGTCTTATAAGTCCTTAAGAGAAATCGGGCCTCGGTGCTCCCACCTGTATTTACTTAAGTCCTAAGTTCAAATAAAATTCAAATGTGTCAACTGTTACCTTTCACTTATTTTCCTTAACTTATTTTAAAAAAAGAAAAAGATGAATACGTGATAGATTTGGGGAAACATTCTAGGCTGGTAATTATTGCAGAGGTTAAGCTGTTCTGAGGGGCCTGCCCTGAGTGCTGGGCATGCTACAGACACAGCCACATTAAGCTGTGTGACCACCTGTCCTGTGGAGTCCAGGCCTGGTCTCTACCCACCGGCCGTGCTCAGTTGTCTGCAGTGCTGCCTTGCCCTCTCACGGTGTCCTGGTGTGGATGCTGGGTGGCTTGGACACCTGCGTTCATTGTGCTGCCTCTCTCCTTACAGCTTCCACAGTTCACGGATCTTGGATTTGTGCCATCTGGGGGCGAGGAGTAATTTGGGTATATCTCTTGGTTTTGCCCAACTCCTTTTATTTCATTCCTATGTTGGTTGATACCTTGTAAAGTTATAGCAAATAATTCCAGTAAATAATAAACTGTAGCAAACAACATATTTTTTTGACTAGGTTAGAAGACTGAATTAGCCAGTGCCAGCCAGTGCTGAGTGGTTAAGCTGGTCAAGTGCTCCTCTCGGCTGCCTCCTGTCAAGGGCCAGGCTGGCCAGCAGACAGAGTGAACCCCTGGTCCTTGGGAGGTGCCAGGAGCATGAGGTCTGAGGGCTGCAGGCCCATTCCACGGCAGAAGCAGATATAGCTTTGCAGTAGGGGGGCAGGCAGCAGTAGGAACCAGGCAAAAACAGCATTGGGGACAGCCGCTTTCCAGGAGAGCGGGGGCCACATGCTCCCATCACGAGCGTGTCAAGCCAGGCGGCCCAGTTTCCTCAGAGAGCCAGAAGGGACATTAGAGAAGTGTCATCCAGTCACAGTATATGACCTCATTCAGATGCTAAGACTGAGGGGAGAAATTGTCAGACATGGATGAAATCCAAGGATCGCTGTTATTGTTTTCAAGCACTGAGCTGTTTTTAGACACGCACGCATCCATCAGTTCAGGAGAAACGAAGACCAGGAAGCTGCTGATGGCAGGCCATTGGGCCAGGGCCTGAGCTCATTGCACAGCTCTCCCCCAGCACTGGGGCAGGGGGGTCTCTGCAGGGAGCAGCTCGTGCCTCCGGCGGAGAAGTGTGTTTAAATCGGTCAGGGCTCTCCAGTCCCTCTGTCAAGCTGTCCTTTGTTTTGGTGTCCTCTTTGCAGAGATGAGTGTTTATAGATTCAAGACCACTTTCCAAAGCAATAAAAGGCACATCCTAGAACATCTGACATGCCCAGCATGAGCAGTGTTCACATGGTCTAATTTATTGCCACAGATGAGAAAGGAGAGGGCCGGCTGCTGCCAGCTGGGCAGCTCTGGGCTGCTCCCCTACCGCCCACTGGGCTCACCTGAGGCTCTGTCGGCCTCTCCCCTCCTTCCTGCAAACAGTTTCAGGCTACATGTCCTTCCCAGGCAAGTTTAGTGGCACACATAGAAGTTTGGAGACCTTTGCTGGTCGCCGAGTTCAGGAACATCTGAATACTTGAAAGGCAACTGTGACTGGAGCAGTGCATTAACCCTGCCGCACCATCCAGAGCCTCCATGTGCCGCTGCGTGGCTTCTGCTGGGCGTGATTTCACTCTGAGCCAGGCAGCCCAAGTCCCAGGGCCACGGACACTAGGGTTCTGAATGGGCTTTGTTTTTCCTTCTCATTTTTTCAGAAGGACAAGAGCTGCCTGTGGATATGGAAACCATCAGCCTGGACAGAGATGCAGAGGTAATGCCCCCGGCTGGCCGCAGCCTCAGGGGCCATGGTGATGGACCACTCTGTCAGGGTGTCTTTTATGGAGGTTCCAGATTAGTAAGTGATTTCCTAGGCAAGGTCGTCTGTGCCCCACTCGGTTGGGTCAGATTCCTTGTGTCCTGGTTGTTTCTAATACCAGTGGTTGAAACTCCAGGTCTGGAACCAGAGGATTGGGTGGCCGATGAACCGCCCTTGTCATCTGAATGACACAAGTAGGTCTGGTGATTGCATTGTCCATGGCAGGGCCTCAATCTCCCCAACATCGGAAGCACACCGAACGCTGACAGCTCCGGGCAGGCGGGAGACTACAGGAAGCCTCACCTGGGCACCCCCCCACCCCAAGCCCACAGCTGGCAGCGGCTGCCTGGGCCCATGTTTGCACTCAGGGGGCTGGGGGGAAGACGGACTTTACTTGCTGCTCGTTTTTATGTCAGACTGCCAGCAAGCATCTTGCAGCCGTCACTGTGGCCTGTCTACAGGCTTGACAGTGTCTCCTCACCCTCCCCTGCACCCACCTCCAGGAAGCAGGTCTTTAGGTGCTGCTCAGCAGCTTGATTTCTTCTTCATTTCAGGACGTTGATCTAAATCACTACCGCATTGGGAAGATTGAGGGGTTTGACGTGCTGAAGAAAGTGAAGGTGAGGGCAACTCTGTCCTTCCTCTGGAGGGGATGCTGACACCCCGGAGCCCATCCCACCCAAGGGGTACGGGCATATGCCTAACTGGGGGTTGGTTCTGCTGGCCCGTGTCCTGAACTGCCATCGGCACTTTGTACCCTAAATATGGACGGGTCTGCAGCACTATCCAGGAGGTCGACGGCTGCTCTCCTAGGCCAGACAGTGAGCCGGTGCAGAGCCTACCTGCAGTTAAGCACACCCAGACTGTAGTCCTTACCTAGTTCAGTTCTGTTTGTTCAAAATTGAGCCCAGTGCTAGTTTGCTCTGCTGGGAAATAGCACGCCCAACCCTAACCAGTGCCTCCCTCACCAAGGAGGTCTGCTCAGTGCGAGGCCTGCCTCCAGCCCCTCTTTGGGTGTCTGTCCATCGTCTCCATTGTTGGCACGTTTCTAGAAGACAACGGGAGCATGAAAAGTGCATCCCCTGCCCTGGAAGGCTGGTGCTGTGACACAATTGGCATCTCGTGGCCTCCCTGTTGCCTGTGTCAACTGTCCTTTTTCATCCCTCAGACTCTCTGCCTCCGTCAAAATTTAATTAAATACATTGAAAATCTGGAGGAGTTACAGAGTCTGCGAGAGCTGGATCTTTATGACAACCAAATCAAGAAGATTGAGAATCTGGAGGCGCTGACACAGTTGGAGTGAGTCATGAGTCCGGGGGACGACTGTGGGGCTTGCTCCATCTCCCCAGAACCACCCCTGGGCCCCAGCTCCCAGCCCTGGGGGCCACCTCTGCCACAGGGTCCTGCAGAGAGCCTGGCGGGCAGCTGGGGTGGTGTGTAGCCCACCTGGTGGGGGGGCTGCTTCCAGCTTACTTGCATTCTGAGCCTCATGCCACCTGGGCTCTTTTAAAACTGAAATGCTTTGCTTGTTCTCAGGATTCTAGATATTTCTTTCAATCTGCTGAGAAACATTGAAGGAGTCGACAAGCTGACACGACTGAAGAAGCTCTTCCTGGTTAACAATAAAATCAGTAAGATCGAGAACATAAGCAGCTTACACCAACTGCAGATGCTGGAGCTGGGCTCCAACCGCATCCGGGTAGGTGCAGGCGTGTGGCAAGGGGCCTGGCCTTGGGGACTGGTGGTGGTGGGTGCTGGGGTGTGTGCTTGGCTACGTGCTCCATATGGTGGGTGGGGTTTGATTTCCCAGGAAGAGAATGTTAACTTCAGGTCAGTGTTAATAAGAACGTGGTCTAGCCCTTTCTCTGCACAGAAATTTCATTTGTTCTTCATCCAGATCACAGCCTAAACCTTAGCAAAGCATCCCAGTTACATTCTACCCGAGTGAAGCACTTTGGTTTTCATATGCTGAGGTTGTGTTCTTTGGTGGCCTCTCTGAGATGACAGTGTCCCAGACATGGCAGAGTTGTGGCTTATAGTGACCTGACCTGCACACGGGCTGTAGGAAGCATGTTGCAACTCAGTAACTTGGTTGGCCCATTCTCCCTGGGTAGCTGCATACAACTTGGACACACCCCACGACACCCTTACATCCTGCCACATTCTGTCTGACCTCTGGGAGCACTGGGCAGAGGAGACAGAAGAGGCTTCAGTAAAGAGGTTGGTGTCCGTAGGAGCAGGCCTTTACTCATCTGACGATAGCTACTGGGCAGAGCCCCTGGTAGAAACGCAGGAGTCACAGAAGGACTGACATTGGCGGGGGCATGGGGAGGTGGTGGCAGCTGTTAGCCAGCAAAGAGGAGGAAGGGTCACCAGGACAGTGATGAGGATCTCTGCTAGCCAGAAGACCACCTGACATTCCAGTGAAGACAGTTGTCCCAAGCGCTTCTTCCCCCACCTCTGTGTTACAAACAGCCCTCCGTCTAGCTCTTGGACATCACAGCACACTGTACTCAACCCAGCTTGGCCCTTGAGAGCTGGGCAGGGTGCAAACCCAGGAGGGCCTCCTGGGACAGTTGTGAGCAAAGTAGCCTGTTTAAAACTAAAGAGTGAAGAGTGGTCCAGATGTCAGATTTTATCAACTATCTCTCTCTGCAGCATTTCTAGGAGAATGGTGGCTCACCGTACATCAGCATAGGCAGTTCAGGAAGCCCTGCCCCTGAAGCCTCATCCTCCAGTCCTGCTGTGATGTACAGGGTGGGATGCACCTGCCTCCTGCCCTGCTGGTGGATTAGCATGTGCCCAAAAGCTGGCAGTGAACTCGGGAGGGAAGTAGGTCCAGTCAGCACGTCCTGGGCCACCTGCTCTCTGCAAGGCACTGAGATTGATGGTTGAGTAGAGGAGCAGGGGATTCTGGTAGGGAGGGAGGGTTGTGGATCCTGAGATGGGGGACAGAGAGCCATGGAATGGGGGTGCCTGCTCCCAGGAATCTTGGGTGGCATCCTGAGGTCAAGGCCGCTTCTGTGGAGACCGAGGTTCCCAGAATGCATTTTAACGAACCCTCCAATGGAATAATGATATCGTGTGAGCTCTGAGCTTCAGCGGTTGATGGGGGGCTGCTCACCTGTGGATGCCCCCTGACCTCGGGCTCATGAGGCTTAGGGTAAGCCTGGGAGATGAGACCTTGGCCAAGCCACCTTTTAAGTGAGATTTCAGTGGAGAATTTCCAGAGTCGACGGATAACTTGCCCCCATCCAGGGCCGCAGTCCAGATGGCTGTGTCTCCTTGCCCAGGCCCCTCGCCCACCCTGCTCCAGCTAGTTGGCCACACAATATTCATTGTGACCCTGTCTTTTTCACAGGCAATTGAAAATATTGACACGTTAACCAGTCTGGAGAGTTTGTTTTTGGGGAAAAACAAGATCACTAAACTTCAGAACCTGGATGCACTTACCAACTTGACGGTGCTCAGTATGCAGGTACTAACCCGCCTTCATGCCCCTGTGGCCGAGCCCCGGCTGGGGCAGAACTGCCCAGCACCCCGCACACTCGTCTTCTGCCGTGTCCGGAATCAGCGCTCCCTTCACCATCAGGGAGCCACTGAAATGTTAGGTTTCAGAGACTCCACATCCATACACATAAAAGGTTCTTCCCTGGGTAGCTTCTAGCTACAGGGTCGTCTCAGGAAGGCTGAGCTTGTGCTAAGGCTTCCTGAAGCATCTAGCTCCATGGTGGAAGCTTCCACACCCACACAGAGAGCAGAGCCCTGTTTTTGCAAGTTGGCAAGCCCCTGAGTACGCCAGGCCCTCGAGGTGAGGTGCCATAGCGTGTGCTGGGCGTGGCGGGTCTCCCCAAAACCAGTTGTACCTTTTGCAAAGTAGACGTTCTGCAGATTCTTTTCTTAAAAAGGACCATATACTTTGCATTACAATGTATATTAAAAGAAGTGCAAAGTAATTTATTTTAAAATATTTAGTGAATTTGACATTTTTGAATGACTGAATTATGGGAGTAGACCTTTCCAGGCATATCTAAAGAAGTGAGTACTTCACCTAAAGGCCTCCAACTCTCACACAGCATTTTAGCCAGTGCGACAGACTTGAAATTTGGAGTGCACTCACTACGTTCACTTCCTTCTGGCACACTCGGAATTCAGTGCCCTAGCATTAGGCCTCTCCAAGAGGAGCAGTCTCCCGCGCTAAGAGCCAATTTGTTCCCTCCCCTCTGCTGTTCTGAGGCTGTTGGCCCTCTGTCTTGCAGAGCAACCGGCTGACCAAGATGGAGGGTCTGCAGAGCCTGGTGAACCTTCGAGAGCTGTACCTGAGCCACAACGGCATCGAGGTCATCGAGGGCCTGGAGAACAATGTAAGACATGTGCTCGTGTGTCCGGGGCGGTGCGGGTGAGTCCTGTTCTGAAGAAGACTCGTTACCTCTAGGGGTCTATGGTTAAGACCATCCCCACTCACGCTGGGACACGCATGAAGTTCATGTAGTCTCCGCTCTCCGCTGGGAGAGTGGGGAGCCAGTGCTGCACACTGCGGTCCCCAGCAGTACCTCGGCCTCTTCCCAGGGGCCCCAGCCTGTGGAGGGCTGGCAGGTGTCGGCAGCTGTCCCTCCCTCCCCATCCTGGCCACTGCACTTCCTGACCCATGGCTTTCCAGACCACAGGGGCCAAGAGACCTCAGCTTTGAACTGACTTCCTGCACGTCCCTCCTCCTCCCTGCTTTTCACCCACCCTCGCAGGGATGAGGAGGGCCTGTCCACCTCCCAGGGATAGCCCTGCTCTTGCCTCACACAGGACAGCCTTAGATGCGCTGAGCGGGGAGGGTGGGTGGCGCTGGCCACTGCCTTTCTCAGCTGCCTGTAGGCAAGCCTGCTTTTCCTCCCTGCGGTAGTCGAGACAAATAAAATACTTTTTCTCATTCAATTTTACTGGGTTTTTTTTTTTCTGTTTTGTTTATTGCCAGCAAAGGTAACCGTATGGTTACTTTTGTTATTCTAAACCTAGAATTTCAGTCTTAGTAAAGGCTTCTTTGGCTTCTGTGCCTCAGCCCCTGGGTCTAGTCACCGTTAGCCATGTTTTAGAGGGAAAACCACATTCTGAATTTCATTTTAGCACTACCTAGAATTTTCGAGGAGTTACAGTTGGCCCGTGATAAGCGTAGTCACCTTCCTTCACTTTGCAGTCAGACTGAGAGCTTATAGCCCAGCGAATCCACCGGACGCACACTGGGGCCGTGCAGGATGGAGGGTGGAGGCCCGTGGGAGAGGCTGGACTCTACAGAGGCTGGGGACAGGGTTTTGTCTGCGGCATGGACAACGGAGCACAGGTCCCCAGCAAATGGGAAAGAAGCGAAAGTGGAGAATTTTACCGGTAGACATGCTACACTGTGATCTGGATTCAACACCAGATCATCGTTAGGCCTCTGAACAAAACAGAAAAAAAAAAAAAAAAGAAAGAAAAAAGTAGTTGTGACTTTAAAGGTAATTAGTTATTAGAATATTTATCATTGGTCCAATGTGACAGCCTCCCCAGGGCTTCATTCAATTGGAAGTCAAATGTTCATTTAAGTTTTTTCTCTTAATTGATCTGGAATTTATTTTTGTTCTGGGAAGTAAGGAAGTAATGTATGTTTTTCCCAAATGGCAAATCCCCGTCCCAGTACCACCTATGATGCCACCTCAGCATTCAGGGCACCCCACCCCATGCAGCCCCCTCCCTGCGCACATGGCTGTCCGTGGTATGTCACTGCACAATGGACACCCTGTCTGCTGAACTTGCTCGCCACCCCCCGCCCAGTTCCTACCCCCCTCCCTTTTTTTGGGGGGTGGGAAGCAATTCTCTACTGGTTTGCTTTCAGATGAGCTTTCAAAACACTGTCCAGCTCCCCAGAAAAACACAGGACAGTGTCAAGCGCATAACCAAGTCCCTCTGCTCAGGGTCCCAGGCCCAGTCCTGCCAGCCACAGCGTCCCTGGGACCGAGCCTTCACGCAGAGTCCGCACTGCGACCGAAGCCTGCCTGCGTCTCTGCACGTGTACCCGGTGACACCAGGCACCGCAGGACGGGCTCAGAGGGCTGGAGGTCACTGCGGGGGCAACCCCAGCCTGCCACTGCCTGCCACCCCCCCTCTTCTGCCAAGACCCGCTAAGTCCCTGTTTGCTATAGACCCCATCCCCCAGGCAGGAGCCTCCTGCCACGCTGCACTCACACCACAGCCTGAGCGCACATGATGAGCCCAACACAAGCTACACAGAGGAACTCCTCATCTACGTGCCCATGCTCAGCTGGCATGTGACACGGCATGGACCCTGTGGCTGCCTGGAGGGTGACTGGCCAGCACTCTTGCTAGGTGACATGGTGGGGCAGAGGGAGGGCCCTCAAGGAGTCAGACACCGGAGCCAGAGCCCCTCTGAGTCGGCATGACTGCTGGCTACGGGCTAACGAGTGTGTTCACGGATTTGTTTTTATTTTATTGAGACAGTTGGTAACTTTCCCTTAAAACTTGGGAAGGTTTGGAATCAGAATCCCAGGAACACAGCAGAAAATGTAAGAAGGGATTCACAGTCAGAAGTGGGTACACAAGAAGGTTGTCAACCAACTTCTAAATGTTTCCCTTTTGATTTTAAGAAAAAATTGCTGGTTAGTTTGATTAAACCTGGTTTAGCAAGCAATGCAAGCTTTAACAGCCTTCGTTTTTACTATAGTGTTATTCAACTCTGTTAAATCTTAAAGCTGAGCTTTAAAAAAAATACTCCTGAGGCTTAGGTGATGTGAAAGACAGCATCTGCCGAGCGCTCCTTGGAGAGGGGATCGTGGGGCGCAGGCTGGAAACAGGAGACACAGTGTCTGGCCTGCAGAGAGAGGGTGCTCAGTCACTCCAGACACTGCTCCAGCAGGGCCGAGCACTCCTTCCGCTCTCTCCTATGAGCTGTAAATCCCAGGCCGGCGCCCTACCCGCTCTCTCTCCACACCCGGGCCTTCCTCCTCGCCCCTTCCTCCTGGTGGCCTCTTCCCAGAAGAAGGGCGTCCTCTGGGAGAACAGGCTGGGGCCACTAGTGCCCTCTCTCCCACCTTGGCTCTTACCTGGGCAGTTTCCTCCCCCAATGAGCCCCAGGCTCCTCATCTCTAAGTGAAGACAAAAATACTATTCTGAGGATTACTTTTTTTTTTTTTTTTTTTTTTTAATTTATCTGACAGAGCTCACAAGTAGGCAGAGAGGCAGGCAG
Organism: Enhydra lutris kenyoni; assembly: GCF_002288905.1. Classification (NCBI taxonomy): domain Eukaryota; kingdom Metazoa; phylum Chordata; class Mammalia; order Carnivora; family Mustelidae; genus Enhydra; species Enhydra lutris. Next base: position 47,176,022 of record NW_019154085.1, read on the forward strand.
AGAGAGAGGGGGAAGCAGGCTCCCCGCTGAGCAGAGAGCCCGATGCGGGACTCAATCCCAGGACCCTGAGATCATGACCTGAGCCGAAGGCAGAGACTTAACCCACTGAGCCCCAGACTCCTAGACCCCTAGGCGCCTAGGCGCCCCTGAGGATTACTTTTTTTATAAAGATTTTATTTATTTATTTGACAGAGATCACAAGTAGGCAGAGGGGCAGGCAGAGAGAGGAAGGGAAGCAGGCTCCCTGCTGAGCAGAGAGACCGACGTGGGGCTCGATCCCAGGACCCTGGGATCATGACCTGAGCCGAAGGCAGAGGCTTTAACCCACTGAGCCACCCAGGTGCCCCTGATTATTATTTTTGTGGTATTGTACATGTCCTCAAGATAGACTGAGTAGATGTGGCTACAAGTGTCACTGCTTCTTCAGAGCCCACCCAGATGCCCCCATGCAACAGAGCCCCCTCACCGCCCCCCCCCCCCCGAGCCCCAGGCCTGCCCTGCTTCCAGGAAGGTGTTACTGTGCTCTTCCAGGACCATGCATCTCACCAGGATGGGGACCCTGGCATGCAGGGGTCTGGGAGTCTGGGGCTGGGAGCATCAGGTACCAGGAGTGATTGATGAGCGCTCTGCACAGTGGCTGTGAGGGTTCCGTGTGGGAGCAAAATGGGTGGCCTGCATCTCCATCCTGTTAGGACACTCCTGTGCCGCGAGGGTGGAGAAGGTGGCTCACCCTGCAGCTCTAAGCTGGGCCCCCGACGCCATGTGCGCGGTCACACAACCATTGTTGAACTGAGATAATCCAGGAAAAATCTTATCTCCTTATTTTAGAACAAACTCACGATGTTGGACATTGCATCAAATAGAATCAAAAAAATTGAAAACGTCAGCCATCTAACAGAGCTGCAGGAGTTCTGGGTAAGTGGTTACATGCTGGGGTTGATGTTGCTTCTGCTGAAATGGTACCTCGGAGCAGTGTGCTGTGAGTGAGGGCAGGAGCGTCAGCCCCAGAGCCCCCAAGAGGGTGAGGTGGGTTGGCACTGTCTCCCAAGTTTGGTGTGGGCTTTGTCTGTGGGTCGGCGTCACCCAGGAGCAGAGTCTCCAGCCCCACATTACTCCAGATGGAGAGACCCTGGAATTGCTAAACCCGGCCCAAGAGCTCGTGCATTCAATGCGGACATGCCCCCCAGAAGGAGAAGGCGGTGGGCTTGTGCAGCCCATCTTCCTGGACTTTGCTGAGTCTTCTCTCATATGTTGTTTGGGGAGTCAAGTCGCAGAGCAAGTAAGAAGCAGTAGGGAGAGAAACAGGATGTAGGAAGTCTTAACTTCTGGACTCCTCTGCATGCATTGCCAAATGATCCCTGAGACGAGGCCCTCTGCATGAGAGCCCATGGGCGTCTGTACTGCCTATCCCCAGGCTAGTGGCCCTGCTGGGGTCCGTGCTCACTTCTGACCCTGTGATGCTATGAGCCGAGTGTTGTCCTGGATGTACTCAGTCCAACCAGGATTCGTTCTGAGTCTCAGGCACGATCCTTCCTCATCCAGCCACACTGCTGACCCTGCTCACAGCCTGTGTGGTTTTCTTTCCTCATCTTAAAAGATCATCTGGGTGTGCCTTGAACATAGGTACCCTGCTGTGAGAATGTCCCCAGCCCCTTGTTAATAACACTGGGTCTTAATTAGTGTCAGGTTGTGATGCCAGAGCAAATCTGGGGACACCAGACCCAGAATTAGAGGTAGGAAAGAAAAGGGTCACAGGCTGGGGACACCAGCCAGCCACCATGACCCCAGTGGGTCTAGTGTGCAGCCTACCCCTACAGGAAGGCATAGCTGGGGATAGGCTGCTTGGATCAGAGCAAAGGGATTTGGCTCTGGAGAGGCCAGGGAACCATACAGAGAAACCCAAGGTCAAATGAGGAGCCCTATGGCAGAGGGCCTGGGTGACAGGGACTCCAGATGATCCTGAAGCCGAGTTTCTAAAACATGTGGTCCCCTCTACGTGACCTGCCAAGGGACAAGCGCGTGGGACCTGGGGCACTGAGACCACAGGTAGGGGCTGGCGAGGCACCCCACCATCAGGGAGGCAGGCAGGCTGGCAGTTGCTCAAAGCTGGATAGTCCCCACCCCTGTGACACCCAGGACATCTGCTGCTTAGACCCCAGATGGAGACAGTTAAGTGAGGCCGAGCTTACAGCACTTGACCGGGTCTGAATGCTCTCTCCTCTGGTCTCCTGATCCCAGGAACCCTGTGAAGCAGGCAGGATTGTGCATTCCAGAGGGGAGCCTGCAGACCGGGAGCTCCCTAGCCCTGCCATGCTCATACCACATGTGGGGGTGCCTAGTTGGTAACCAGTCTCTGAAAGAGATGTGGGAAGCCAGTCCTCATAAATTTTTAATCACCCAAATTCTGTGTTTCTTGAAGTTCTATTTGTTCTGCCAATTACCAACAGAAGGATGTTGAAATATCCCAGTCATGACTGTGGATTTGCTTTCTCCTGTGAGCACCGTCAGCTTTTGCTTCTTGTATTTTGAAGGTTTTTATTAGTTGCACAGACATGTAGGATTATAGTGTCTTTTTGAAACATTGTCTTTTCATCATATGGAATGTCCCTTTTCCTCACCACCCTCTGTTCTTGTCCTGAGGTCTACTCTGTGTTAATCTGGCCATTTTGTCTTTCTCCTGATTACTGTTTCCATGGGTATCTTTCTTTATCCATTTACTCAACCTGTGTCTTCATAATAAGTAAAATGTATCTCTTATAGACCACACAAGGGTTTTGTTTTTTTACCCAGTCTGACCCATCTCTGCCTTTGTTTCTTTTTTTTTTTTTAGCCTTTTTTTTTTTAAGGTTTTATTTATTTATTTGTCAGAGAAAGCAAGGCAGAGTGGCAGGCTGAGGCAGAGGGAGAAGCAGGCTCCCTGCTGAGCAAGGAGCCCGATGTGGGACTCGATCCCAGGATCCTGGGATCATGACCTGACCCGAAGGCAGCCGCTTAACCGACTGAGCCACCCAGGCATCCCCCATCTCTGCTTTTCAAGCAAGGTGTTTATCCTACTTATATTTAATATAATTGCATTTACTTGCATCCTGTGCCATGTGGGTTTAAGTGGCCATCTTGCTGTTTGTGTTTTATTTGTTCCTTTTTCTCTCTTTTCCTACCTTCTTTTGGATTGGGAAAAATGGTGTTATTTTGGGGATAGTCCATTTTATTTCCAGTCTTGGCATATTTGCTTTTATCTATGTGTTTTGTTTTTAGTGACTGTTTTAGGAATCACAAAGTGTATTTTTAATTTATCACAGTCTGCTTTCAAGTAATATTACACCACATCACAAATAACGGAAGAAGGAACACGCTTCCTTTCCTTTCCAACAGCTAACATTGTCTTATGTTTTACTTTTAATAGGCTATAAATCCCATGATAGGTCACTGTATCAGTTATCTTTTAAGGAAATTTAATTTTTTTTTTTTTTTTTTAAGAGAGAGAGCACCCAGGTGGGTGGGGAAGGGCAGAGGGAGAGAGAAAATCCCAGGCAGGCTCTACACTGAGTGCAGAGCCCAACATGGGGCTCGATCTCATGACCCTGAGATCATGACGTGAGCCAAAATCAAGAGTCATATGCTTAACAGACTGAGCCACCCAGCTGCCCCAAAGGAAATTTAATAACAAGGAAACTGACTCGTTTTACCATTTATGGCATTTTTTAGTCTTTTGTATAGTTCTCACTGTGGCGTTTACCTTCCACCTAAAGAATTTTAACATTTTTTATTGGGCAGCATGCTGTATACCAATTATTTCCGCTTTGATTGATCTGGAAAAGTCTCTGCTTTGCTTTAATTCTTGGAGGGTAGAGTTACAGGTGCACGGTCCTGGTGGGACAGCTCGGTGGGAGGCTGTCTTACAACACTGAGAACTTACCCTATTGGGCCCCGGTTCTCACTGTTTCTGATGGGAAGTGGTTCATTGTTCTTGTCCTTGTTCCCTCATGTGCGATACGTCTTCCTCCCTCTAGCTGCTATTTTATGTTCTTTTTATCACTTTTCTTTCTTGCCACTTGCCTGTCATGTGTTATTGAGCTTTTTGGATCTATGGGTGTATAGTTTTCAAAGTCAAATGCAGAAAACTTTTGAAAATAATTTCCTCAAACAGTTTTTCTGCCTCCTTCCCCCAGCTTCTTCCTAAAACCCCCAGTGACATGTATGTTGTTGAGCACTTGGCAGCTGGGCCTCTGGCTTTTATGTTGTGTGCTCTCATTTGTATGACTTCTGCTCCTGTGTCTGCGACGTCATGATCTTCTCTTCCATGACATTCATGTGCTGTAACCTCATGTACTCAGCTTTTTATCTCAGATGTTATATTTTTCAACTCTGAAGAAAATTTGGTTGTCTTTTTGTAGCTACTGTTTCTCCTCTTATGTGTGTTTCCCTTAAAGCCTTCCTTTTTCAAATGGCTAATAATTTTTGTATTGGGTGCTGGCCATTAGGATGGTAAGTTACTGGGGCACCTGGCTGGCTCAGTCAGTAGAGCATGCCACTCTTGGGGTTGCAAGTTCAAGCCCCACGTTAAACGTAGAGATTATACAAAAATAAAATTCTTTTTGAAAAAAGAGAGATGTTCAGTTATTGACTCTCTGGATTTTTGTTGTTTTCCTTTAAAGCATATTGGACTTTTTATCTAGCAGATAGTTGAGTCACCCCACGGTCCTTTCAAGACTTGTTTTCAGCTTTATTAGTGTGAGTCTAAGAAGCCTGTCCTCTAAGGTTTCTCTGCTCTGTTTCTAGCCTGTGACCCTTGGGTATCTAGCAAATGCCCAGGCATTTAGTGAGGTCTCTGCCTGTGGTTGGTGGAAGCACAAACACATCCTTTCCCTGCATGAGCTCGGGCCTTGCCCAGCTCATGGCTTCTGGCGGCTGCTCTGGGGCCGATCCACACTCCCATTTTCAGTCCAAGATTCCAGGGGACACCAGGTGCTCTTCTGGAACTTTTTCCCTGCGGAGCTCACTCCTCTCCAGGAATTCCAGCTACCTCTGCCTCCCCAAACTGCATTCCCTGCCTCTGCTCAGAAGGCCACCAGGCTGTGCTTGGGCGCCCCTGTGGTCTGCAGAGGACTCCAGGCAGAAGGCCAGGGAGGAGAGAGGTCACCTCCCTTGTTTTCCTGCTCTCAGGAGTCGCCGTCCTGTCTTGCCTGTTGTCCAACGTATGCAAAATGTGGTTTCTTGTTCTTTGTCCTTTTGGCTTATGACAAAAAGGCAAATCCAGCTCTGTTTATTCTATCACTTGAAGTCCTATTTCTTTTTTTAATATCATTTTCCTGTCTCACTCACCCACTGCAGTGTGTGAGCTCTGTGAGGCAGAGGAATGTGTTGCTCACTCTTCACTTCAGTGGCCCTTAGAGCAGTGCCTGGCACACAGCTGGCTGGATGAGAGGAAGGAACTTAGGAGGGGAAGTTGGTTAGTTGGGCAGAGACCATCTGTAAGTAACATTGGAAAACATGCTTGTGCAAATATGTGCGCTAAAGGCTTTAATATTCATGTATTGAACACAGCTCATACGGAGGTGCCACTAGAAGAGGAGGGTAAAGGGGCACCTAGGTGGCTCCGTCAGTTAAGCATCCAACTCATGACTTCAGCTCAGGTCATGATCTCATGAGCCTTAAGATGAAGCCCCACATTGGGCTCCACGCTCAGCACAGAGCCTGCTTGTGATTCTCTCCCTGCCTCTCCCATTCCCTGTCCTTCCCCCCGGCTGTGCTTGCTTGCTTACTCCCGCTCTCTCTAAAATATATATAAATAAAATCCTTTTTTAAAAAAATGGGGTAGAGCATAAACAAGCAAGTCACAGAGTAAGAAGTAACAGCTGCTTGTAAATACATAAAACATTTTCTATTTCATCAATTTTTAAAATACACGAAGACTGTGAGCTGCGATGTTTGGGCTGTCAGGTGGGCGGTGGTCTGTGCTGCGACCAGTGCCCTGGGGATGCTGGCAGGACTCTCGGCACCGCACAGGTTCTGTGGGGGCTTCAGAGCCCCGAGACCCCAGCAAAATGAGAAAGTCGAAGATTTATTTACAAAAACACATAAATGTCAGGATTCCTTGTTCTACATTGGCAATAGCTTTGTATTTTCTAATGAGAAAGTCTATGTGTTCATTATAAAAAAGAAAAAGATAAGATTACAAAAAAGAAAGACAAATCTGTCTTTTCCTTGCTTTTAGTGTTTAGTGTCCAGTTTATAAAAGCAGTTGCCCAGATTTTCTTCTGAAACTTTAGGTTTGTATTATTCAGTTTTTCCACCGCAGGGAATAATAAATTATGATATATTCCTGTGATGAAATATGCTGCTATGAAGCAAGGCCTTCAAATGACATTTGCAAAAGAGATTTAACTACAGAAAAATGCTCATGATATAATGTTGATGAAAAAGGAATGTGCAGAGTATTTTTGGGGGAGATCCACGTGTTATTAAACTCTGCCTGTGGACACATGCACAGAGAAAGGACCAGAAGTGTGGATGCAGATATGAGAAGCCCTTGTCTCTGGATTGTAAACGTGTAGCTGGTTTTTCTGTTTCTCTTTATACTCTTTGGTTCCTCCAAGTCTCCCATAACAAACATGTATTTCTTTCATAACTGAAAAACAAATGTGTAGAAAAGTGTATTCTAAGAGAATGAGAGGGACAACTTAGGCCAGCCCCTTTTCGCTGCAGTTGATGGCTTCCAGAACAGGCAGAAGAAAGAGCAGATCGACAGTGCTCTTCCTCGTGTGGGAAGTCTCAACTAGGTGTGATTCTTATTTTTTTTTAATACTGTATTTCCTACATCTCACCAATGAGCATTCTTCTGCCGGGAGGAAAAGGAGAAACAGGTGTATTTCAGGGGCGGCTGCTGAAGTGTGCTTCATGCCAGCAGGACTGCAAAGGCTGGTAGAGGCCTGGGACCCTCCACACTGCCTCCCCGGCCACTGTGGCCACATGAGCAGACCTGGCCCTAGGTGGCCGCGGAAAGAAGGGAATGAGTCAAGGGAAATGCCAGTGGTGAATCAGCATAAACTGATGACCTCTGGGGGGAGAGGCAAAGGTCACGGGCAGGGAGGCATGTGAAGCCGAGCATGAAACAGCAGAGGAGTTGGGAGCTGCCTTGATAGCCTTGCCCTCACCAGATCATCACGGCTCCCAGAGGTCAGCGTGGACAGGCCCCAGACACGTGGCCTGCTGCCCTAAATAAGTGATAATGTGGGCACATAGATGGAATGTGAAGGCAAACACCCGAAACGTTAACCTGCGTAAATGGTCACCTGTGGGGCCGGAGGGGCCAGTGGAGGGCGAGCAACCCACTGCAACTTCTCTGAGGACATCTGTTTGCGCATTTCGGTTTTTTAGAATGCTTTGCACATTTTTCTAAATGTTTTTAATTTACAATTCCAAATGACTTGAAACAAATGACTAACAATATTTCAAATTAGTACAACAACCACACAAAGGAAAGAATTATTTAAGTGACGTTGGAACCAGAGCTCTGACTTTGGTGTGTGTGAAATAACTCCAAGAAGAGCTTGAACGCCACTCACTAGTGCCAACATTGGTATTGTCGTTTTCAGACTATTTTAAATATGTTCTAGGATAAATAAATGTACTAACGTGAGTCAAATCCTTCCTAATACTTCATATACAAGAAAATAAATACAGATACAAGCAAGTGTAACCTGTCATGTTGAATTTGGATTTGGAGGCAGTTTTAGGCATGGGGGTAGGGCCCTCCGCCTGTCAGCTCAGCATAAACAGCTATAGACACGGCCAGACATAGGTGGTCGATGTCTGCAGGCTGTGGGCTCGGGACAAGCACCATGGTCACACCCTGGGCCTCAGCTGAGGGCACGTTCCACGGACAATTGGGCACAGAAGCAGCGGCTGTTTCCCTGGACAAGGGAGGCAGCCATCGGAGCTGGGGTTCCCAGGGGCCTGTGAGAAACACACAGGCAGGTGCACAGCTGGGAGACTGCTGCACAGGAACAAGGCCCCAGTGATCGGCCCCAGGGCTTTCTTAGCCGACAGCTCAGCTGTGTGTGTGTGCCCGCAGCAGACAGCTGTGCAGACTAGAGGCAGGTGGAGGTTCCAGATGCCACGCAGCACATGAAAGCAACCACGTTCCAACCTGCCAGAGCGGAGGAACAATGCCAAACATGCCAGAAGCTCCGTCAACACTCCACACAGCCCTGCGTCAGAGGTGGGTCACACACTCTGCTGGGGCCTGTGACCAAGCCTCCACGGGACCAAGAGGCTCTGCCAGAACACTGATTTTTAAGATTGTATTTATTTTATTTGAAAGTGAGAGAGAAAGAGAGCATGAGAGGGGAGAGATTAAAGAGAGAAGCAGACTCCCTGCCGAGCAAAGAGCCTGATGTGGGACTTGATCCCAGGATTCCAGGATCATGACCTGAGCTGAAGGCAGTTGCTTAACCAGCCAAGCCACCTGTGCACCCCTAGAACACCGCTTTCTAAAGGAGGCCAACAAAACTCAGACTCTATGTCACCTCCACAGTATTCAGTGTGCAAAAGAAGCAGGAGAACGTGACTCATAACAGGGAGAAAAAATCTCAGTAGAAGCCACAGGAGGCGATCGACAACAGGACCCCTGCCTGTGAGTGTGTGTGGGCCTCACTGACAGACACACCACAGCAAAAGCAGCGGGATTGCCCCTCCATGATAGGGTTTTGAAAAGGTGGGCCTCTCTCACGGAGGCTCTCTGTGGCTCTCTCTTCAGTCCCTACCATTACAGGAAGTAACAGAAACCTCTTTTGACACCAGCAGCACACAAGGCATGTATCCCCTTTGTTGAAACGGCCTACAGATTCTCAAGCAAATAAGTGATTTCAATGTGCTACCAGTGTTATATGAACTGTGTCTTGAGAGTTCTCCCACACCTTTTTTTAAGATATTACTGAGTTTGGGGGAAATCAAGTGTATGTTTGCTGTATAAATACCAGCCAAAAAAAAATCATAAAGCAAAGAAATACATCCCGTGAAGTTTGGGACTTGAGTACCATCAGCAATCTACTGGGAAAACGTCAAACAGGACACGTTCTATAGCATAATTCCAGTAGTGGATTCAGGCAACACTCGTCACTGGAGAGCTGGATGTCTGCCATGTGTCACCCCACGTAGAATTTGCTAACTGCAGAAGGGAAGTGTGCTCCCCAACTTACCCATGTGATCAAATTTACCACCCCTGATAGTGGGACAACCTGATGCTAAGTGTCTCCCAATTTGGTTCATCTGTAAAGCATATTTGCCAAAAATGTCTAATCTACTTTAACCGAGCATTTAGACCTAACTTGAAATTTGCAGGAAATACAGGGACTAGAAGAACAAGCTAGATGACACCATAAGAAAACAGGTGGATAAATCCAGAATGAGTGAGATTCTACAAGGTAGTTAACTGGGTTTCTTAAACAAGTCAATTTCAATTAACAGAAAATTGTGAGTAGAAGGTGGAAAATGTTCTAGATTAAAAGAGTCTAAAAATTGTATCTCCTGGGAGATACTCTAGGAAGGGAAGGGTCCCACCCCAACCCTGCTCCTTTACATTCCCGTCATGAAGAACTTAGAAACATGAAGGTGATCAGTTTTCCCTCCATGAACATTGCTCCCCTTCCTGGGGCTCGGGAGACCCTGGAGTGTGTATGGAAACAATGCATGGTTTTGTGTTCCATTTTGGAAGAATACAAGGATAAGACTCTCTAAAAGTCATCTGTATCAAAGACGTCGTTACAGTGTCCCACCAGTGGCAATAAAACTTCCAGTTCCGCACTCACTGAATCTAGAAGAAAACTGTCCTGAGGCCAGGCTGTGGCTCATCCTGAGTGATGAGGTCTGGAGTTTACAAAGATAGCCCCCACGGCAGACAAGTTCGGGCTGGTGTTAGTGCTGCTGTGTGAGATCGGAAGCATGTGGTGTGGCAGATAGGAGCTGGATAGTGAAACAGAAGGGGACATGGGCGCTCCACGGCCACCTGGCCCAGAGCGGATGCCAGAGTCAGCCACCGTGATGGCAGGAAGAGGTTTTGAAGCAGACAATGCCACAGAAGAACTTATTTCTTCTATACAATGTCCTGCTGCTTTTGTGAAATGAATCTACTTTCTGCGTGTTTTAAGGCCCAAGTGCAGCCGATACAGGCACCACTTAGTGATTCTCCCATTCAGTGCTCTCTTTCTCTTAACTGGCCTCCCCGGCACGGCCATGGCATCTCACTTTGCACTTGACCTTGTGGGCGGCTCAGGTTGTACAAGTGTATAGGCTTAGGCATAGTAGAATAACACTTAAGAATTTGTCCTAAAAGAGTTATATCCGTGTCCCTTTCCAGGGGAGGCGCCTGCTCAGGCTGACAGGAGAGGGCCTTCTCGGTGTCCAAGCCCTCATGACACAGCTTCAGTCCCTCCACCAGGGCCAAGACCCAGGTTCTGGAAATCTAGCTTTCCCAAAGCTGGTGACACATGAGGCCCACAAGAAGTTCTATGAAAGTAGGGTACCTTACACAGGTGGATCTGGAAGGAGGTGTCATCGCAGGAAGTCGTTAGAGACCATCGTCTGGCCATGGCTGTGAACTAGTCACAGACCAGCCCTCCAGCCTTGGGCAAGTACAAAGATTGTTTGGCTCTGTCTTCGTGGACAGTGTGCAGGCTGCATCCCCGGGACGGTGTGGCAGTTCAGTTGAGCTGAAGAAGCAGAGAGCAAAGTTTATGGCAAGACACGGCCCTGGAGAGGGGGCAGCTGTGCAGAGAAGGCGCCCCAGAGGTCCATGTGGGGATCCCCTGTCAGTCCATGGCTGAGGGCTAAGCCATCTGGGCACAAGGCCATCCCCCTCGAGGCTCACCTAGCTGCACTGCTGCCCAGGTGGAGGGATCTTGCCAACACTCTTGGCATCCATCCAACTAGGTTCCAGAATGGCCCATCCTGAGCATTAAGGACCACAGGCTCAGATTAGACCTACTTCAAATCCACCCTAATAAAGTCTGAAGCTACACTCCAGAGGAGGTGGAGTTTGGAGGCTGGTCCCCACCAAGTTAGAGGGGCCCCAACAAAGTATGACCCCAAGCCCACGCAGCCTCAGGGTGATCATCCAGTCATTAAGCTGCTTGTTAGAACAAAAAATCAACCCTCTTTGAAGAATCCAGTCTGTAGCGTATTATCCACAATGTCTAGTGTTTGATCCAAAATCACTAGACATGCAAGTAGGAAAATGTGATCTGTGCTAAAGAAAAAGTAGTGGTGAGAAACCAAACCCTCAGTGTTTAGTACAGATTACTCTCTGGGCCTGGAGGTGGGCTGTGTGGGGTCCTATTCTCGTTACCAGCTCCAGACCATTCTTCCAACTCCTCCTCCTTAAAGACCGCCCAGTGCATGGCCCCTGTGGCCTCAGCCCCTCCTTCCCTTGATGTCAGAACCCCACTTGTGCTCCAGCACAGCTCCTGCCACACATAATCCTTGTTTCAGTGTCCACGTGGCAGGGTCCCCGGGGACCTGGCATCATGCTGCCCTTGCCCCCTCACCCTCAGGTGAGCCCATCATATCTACTCCCCCAAGTGCCTTCCTGCCTTTGGGTTCGAGCTCAGCTGCTCTTCTCTGGGTCTGTTTCCTCTGCCCTCGGCAGCCATCCTGGCTGAAGAGATCCCACAATCCAGCCTCCCATCGCAGCAGACTAGGTGGTTCTCTGAGGCTGCCTCCTCTTCAGTCAGGGGCTCCCCGCCAGCAGTGCCCCGCCCCAGCCACAAATGTACTGCAACACCTCCCACCCTCTGCCCTTGGCCAGGATCCCCGCCTCCCTCCACTATCTCTGGCCTTCTCACCTGGCTCCATCATCCATGTCCTCACCACCCTCCCTCAGACAGTCCAGCCAGCGCTCCCCGTCCGCTAGGAGTGGCAGGTGCCCCCAGCATGGCCCAGCAGCTCTGCCACCTGGGCGCACCAAGATGAGCTCCCCACAGCAGCCACAGAGCAGATTCAGTGGCCCTTGCACCGCTCACCTGCTGCTGACCTCGGCAGACATGTTGTATCAGTTCTTCCTGAAACATGTTCTTCGTGTGGCTTCCAGGATCTCACTCTCTCGGTTCTGCTGTCACCCTGGTCACTTGTCAGTCTTCTTTGCTCGTTTTCAGTTTGTTTCCTCCCACAAATCTCTAGAGTGCCTGGGGTTTAGTCTTGGACTTTTTCTCTCCTCCCTCTCCCCAGTGAGCCTCTCCAGTCTAAACAATACCCCTCATATGCCCCCAGCACACACACTTGTATTCCCAGCCCAGGCTCTACCCTGGGCTCCTGAGCCTCGGCCATGACGGCGTGCTCAGCATGGAGCATTGTCGGCTGACCACCTGCCACCCGGACCAAGCAGCACGTCCAGCCTGGAGCCCAGGTGCCCCCCTGTGCTCTCCTCTGCTCAGTTCAATGTCAGTACCCGTGGACTCCAGCCTCCCAGTTCTTCGGGCCAAAATTCTTGGAACCTTCCTTTATTTCTCTTTTTCTCTTACACATCATACACAAGCTGACCTTTTCCCTCTCCCTTCTACCCAGAATCCAGCCTCTCTGCCCTCTGCTGCTAGCTCCATGGCCCCAGCCTCCATCCCCCCCGACCGGCACTATGACCCCAGCTTCCTGATGTGATCCTTTTACAGTCCACAACCCTCCAAGGGCTGCCATTGCACCTCAGGGCGAAAGCCAGAGTCCTACAAAGTCTCCACGGTCTGCCCACCTTCACCGCCACCTCGTGTCATAGACTGCCGGACCCCCACTCACAGAACAGCCTGGTACTAGAGGCTTCTCACGCCATTTGTCCAGATGCTAGGCTGCCATGTGCCAGACCCAAGGCAGCCTCACAGAATTCCAGGCTGACTAAGATGACCTCAGAGCATTGAGATTGGGAAGGTCTTTCAAGGATCCTTTGTCCTGCCTGTTGAGTGCCTGAGCTCCTCTCTGGCGTTCCTGCCCGAGGGGCCTGAGGGTTCCTGGAATGGCTCCACTTCCTTCTCATTGCACGTGTGGGCAGCTCTTGTCATCACCACTTCTCTGTAAGTGGAGCTGAAATGGACCACCCTGTAGCCTCTGCCACCACAGGTTCACAGAGGACAGGTCTGCTCCCTGTCAGTTGGGAGGAGCGCTCCTGCTTTCTGCCTCTGTGCATGGGGGACCCTGGGGCCACCATCCTTCCATGTGTGAGTTCTAGAACAGGCACAATTGGACCTGGGGGGTGAGGCCAGCAGGGCATGAAGCTGGTGGCACACCCCCTTGGTCGTGATGCGGACACTCCCAGAAGCTCTCCATTTGCCCTTATTTAAAGTTCCTGTCACCCAAAACCCTCATGAGCCGTGACAGGCTGGAGCCAACTTGCCCTGGCTCGTCTGAGCCCGCCATGCGCCTCCTCCCAGCTCTGTCGTCAGGGGCTGGGGGCTGCTGGCATGAAATCAGCCCTGCGGGGTCTCTGCTCCCCCGAGATCAGCAGACAGTACAGGTCAGGGCTTTGATTTCTCTGGGAGCCGGTTGCTGGCTGTGTGCCTGTCCAAGCCCTCGCCTCCCCCTTCAGCCAGGTGCTGACTGCCTCTTGCCTTCAGGGACACTTCTGCCATCTGTTGTCGCTTGTCCCTCTGCTGTATTCTTGGAGAACTGGTAGAAACCAGGGTGGCTCGCCTCTTGGAGCCCCCTGCCCTGCCCCCAAGGAGGAGCCATGACCATCCACGGACAGGTGTGGACTGAGCGTCAGAGGCCCACGCTCTGACGGGCATCTGAACCCAAGGGCCTGCCATGCCCTCGTCTTGACGGTGGTTTGAGAGTCAGAGAATTCTTCCCAGCTCTTGGTGGTCAGGAGGGTGGACTGTAACGTGCTTTGAGCCCTCATCCAGCTTTGCATCCTGGGGACGTCACCTGAGCAGCGGGAGGCCGGGGGCGGGGCATTTCCCTCTCAGACACCTGCAGTGGGGATCCCAGTGGGACAGGCCAGTGGCAACTGATGGGATGGATGGGCCATTTGGCTGCCGTGGCCGCTGCCATGCTGGCTGGGTTATGGTCAGAGCATGGAGTCAGGCCTTGGGAACAACCCCAAGCTGGTTTGTAGGAAGTAGAGTCGAACCTGTTTGAACGCTTTGCCTAGAGATGGGGCGGGGCTTGGAAGCAGTATTGCTCTGTCTTTTCTCTGCCAATCTTAACTTGGATCGGTCCGTCTGGTGACGCAGCCCCAGCTCCAGGCGGGAGCGAGAGCATTCCCCATGGGGAAATGGGGAGGCCAGGGGGTGAAGAGGTGACAGGGCTCCCTGAGGAGCCAGGGAAGACGCCATGCTGGCTTCTGGGTAGGGAGGGCCCGGCCCTATCGCTGGGCTCCTGCTCAGATGTGGGGGCGGGAGGCTGGGGCTGTTCCATCCTTGAGGCTTCCCTAATGTGTGTGCGTGCCCCCAGATGAACGACAATCTGTTGGAGAGCTGGAGCGACCTGGATGAGCTCAAAGCGGCCAGGAACCTGGAGACGGTGTACCTGGAGCGGAACCCCCTGCAGAAGGACCCGCAGTACCGGCGCAAGATCATGCTGGCCCTGCCTTCTGTGCGGCAGATCGATGCCACCTTTGTCAGGTTCTGAGTCCTCCTGGCTCCTGCCAGGTCCCTCTCATCACAAGAACTGCCCAGCCACGGTTTTTATCCGCCCGTTGCTCCTCAAGCCGGCACTCTATCAGCAGTTACAAACCCAATGGCAATAAAAAGGCACTGAGTGATAACCGCCGTGTGTGACGCCGCCCTGCTTCGGGACGCCCGTGGCCAGCACACCACCACCTGGTGGTGTGCCCATGGCGCTCCCGCCACATCTATTTCCTCTTCCTGAGAAGGGCAGGCCAGTGGGTTTGAGGGCGCTGGCCAGGGTGGGGGCCCTCAGGGGCTGGCGTGGCAGCCCAGAGCTGTTTGGTCTTACCAGGTGATGCCAGGGTTTTTCTAATCATACGTATTTCAGAACAAAACCATGGGCACAGGATCACAGGGTCCTGTGTGCTGCAATCTGCTGGGCCCCTTGACATCCATGGCCGCGCGCCAGGCCCCTTGCAGACCACAGGCTCTCCAAGGCCAGGGCTCTGCTCCAGACCAGCTCTGAAGAGCTTACCACTTGACAGCTCCTAATGTCGCTTCCCAGTCCTACCCCGTCCTTGTGTCAGCTTGTTTCTCAGAAGACTCACCTCGGCCGTCACCCAGGGTCTGAATTCAATGCCGCAGGACCTCAGCCTGTCTTGGGGTCTCCAGTTTCTCTTCTGCAGAAGGAGGACTGAATCGAGGGGTCACCATGGGTCCCTTCTAGAGCGGTGCCTTCCAGTACAGGCTGCCCACCACCACGTGTGGCTGCTTCCATTCAAATTTAAATGTGTTCGAACAAAATGAAATCTAGCACTCGCCTTGCCTCCTTTGCCTACTCTGGTGCAGTCGCCACCCCGCCGGGGACAGCCCTGCCCCCACCATCCTCATGAACAGCCCAAGCAGGTCAGAGGGCCCCAGGTGGCCAGGTGACCACTGCCAGGAGTTGTAGATGTGGCAGCAGTTGGCTTGAAGTTCAAGCTCACGTCCAGTTCCCAAGTCTTATCTCCGCCAGAACAAACCATGTGGCCTGAAGCCAGGAGCACCTGCCTCCGGGAAGCAGACCTCTGGCCCCGGGTGGGAGGGTACCCTCCCGAAAGGGGCCTTGGGATGATGGCCTTGAGGTCGCAGAAGAAAATTGAGACCCAAGGATTCAGGATTGGCACGACCTTGCTGAGAGCATTATTCCCAGAAGCCCTGCACCCTAGCGCAAGGCCGAGACCTTCCAGAGCCACGGAGGCACACGCAGCAGGAACAGGGCCCACAGAGCCCTCTGCAGAGCTGGGATGGCGTTCTGGCCCCGGCACTGGAGGGACGTCAGCCATGAGGTCATTGATTTTTAATTTGGGAGGCAGAGTGTGGCCAGTGGCGGCAGGGACTGTGCCCGCGCATGCCCGCCATGGCACAGGCAAGGAAAGGGGGTGATCACCAGATGCTGACAGTTGCTGCTAATGGAATAGGTGTTTCCCCGAAGGTAGGAAAAGAAACCCGAAGAGCCTCGAGCAAACAGGCCAGCAGGAGAAAGGCCTCAGCGGGCCCATCCTCGTGGGAATGAGACGGGGACGCTTGCCCAGAGCATCTGTGCATTCAAAGACACAGGAGACTTTGGGGATGGAGCGGGTGGGGCAGGGTGTCCTGAACCCAGCACTGTCCCAGTCATGTGCCATCTGCATGTACTGAACCTCGAACACCCTTGGACAAGAGCCAAGAGAGGAAGTTACCTGCTGGATCCTGAAGGCTGCAGACCGGGTTAGGGGGGCGCAGGGCCCCGGGCACCAGGCGGGGCAGCGGGCAGGACATCCCCTGCAGAGCCAAGTCCAGAGGGCCACAAACCCCAGTGTGAACGGGAACCTCAGAGGAGGGGCTGGGGGCTTCCCAAAGCAGGACCCTGGGACCTGCTCTTGGTGGGTTTGTTTATATGGCAGAGGGATTCCTGTCGCACAGGGAAGGCCTTGAGTAGAGCAGACAGCAAACAAAGATGCTCACAGTGGGTACAACCAGCAAAGGCCTCGTCCAAGTACCCTGGTAGAAACAAGCCCAAGGCAAGAGGAGCCGCATCAGGGAGGCCAGAGTGCTGAGCCACCCCCCACCGCCCCCTACGCCCTCTCTGAGAAACACACACTGTGATAGGCCCTCCCTGTGCACCTACCCCAAATTAGCTGGGTGGAAACCTCCCCACGCGAGGTGTCCAGGAGGGCGCCACAGGCAGGCCCTGGGCTCTGGGAGGGACCCTGGGGGCACCCTGAGCCTCAAATAGTTCACCCAGCCCTGGGCTCCCCAGGACATGCTCCTCGGCAGGAAGCAGCCACAGTGCCCACTTGGAACCCTGAGGAGGCCACAGCCGCAGAGACCACGGGTCCATGGGAGAGGGCTGTGAGGGCTCCACAGGGGTACACACAGACAGGAGGGCTCGAGGGACCACCAAGAACAGCCAGGAGGGAATAGCCCTCTTCCCGAGGCCTGAAACAACCCCAAGCAAAAGACCCTGGGCTGGGTGGGGGGAGGCGGGGGGTGGGGGGGGAGGAGGGGCAGAGGAGGCGGAATGAAGAATGAAGTGTGGGACAGCCTGGCTGCAGGGGGCGCTCCGCGTCCTGTGAGGCACTTGGGATACATCAAAGAACAAAACAAGCCCCCCCCCTTTTTAAAGATTTTTAAAAATCTCTGCCCTGGGACAGCCACACAATTGTTTAGTTAGAAGGTAACTTGCCCTTCAGAAGAGAGCAGAGTCTGTGGGCAAGCTCAGGGGCAGTAGGGGATGGGGTGATTCTGATGAGGGGCAGACCCCAGTAAGCTAGGGAAGGAGGCTGAGGGGGCTTCAGAGAGGAGGAGGTTGAGCAGAGAGCAGGAAGAGGGAAACCTCAGAGCACCCCAGGCAGGGGGACCCACAAAGGAGGCCCGGGAACCCCAACTGGTGGGTGTGGGGCACTTGGCAGGAAGATCCCGTGTCGGGAGCTAGCTGTGGTGGGGCCGAGCGGCCGCAGGGGAGGAACAGGGAGGCTTTCCTAGCAGGGAAGATACCCTGGGGGTGGGGGGGGGACACAGACACCTATTGAGGCAAGAGGCCAGCAGTGAGGATGACATTAGGTGGGCCGGGGATGGGCCAGGTGGCCACCTGGAGGAGGGTGCTTGCTCTGTCCTAGGGGATATTTGGGAGAGAGGTGGAATCAGGGAAGGATCTTGGGGGGCAGGGTGGGGCCTGAGGGCAGGGGTTGAGTGAGGGGGATGGCACGAAGGGCACCCATCAGACTGGGTGCAGGGCGGGTCAGTGTCCAGGGAGCAGCAGTGCCCCCCACGGACGGTCTCTACCAGCACCGTGCAGCCCAGTGATCGTGTTTGAACCAGCCATGTGCCCATCGCTGGGGAGGAGGCATGCTAGTTCTTCCCCCATCCGTGGGATCTTGTCCCTTTCCAGGCTGCCTTGCGGCCAGAGTGGGCGGGGGCCCATGCTCAGCCCACAGCACCTGCTGTCCTGAGAGCAAGGGTCGATGCCACTGACACGGGGCCGGGAACCTGGACCTGGCGGCCACGAACGTGAGGAAGAGCGGTTCGGTCACTACAGCTGGAGGCTTTTCCACACTTCTGCCAATGTATTCCTAAGTAATTCCATATTCCACAAATGGATATAGGAAGTTACTGTCAAAAAAGGCTGGTGTTGGGGCGCCTGGGTGGCTCAGTGGGTTAAAGCCTCTGACTTCGGCTCAGGTCATGATCTCAGGGTCCTGGGATCGAGCCCCACATGGGGCTCTCTGCTCAGCTGGGAGCCTGCTTCCTCCTCTCTCTCTGCCTGCCTCTCTGCCTGCTTGTGATCTCTGTCAAATAAATAAATAAAATCTTAAAAAAAAAAAAAAAAAAAAAAAAAAAGGCTGGTATAGCAGATCGGGGCCTGGGCTCTTCCCCAAACCTGGGACCCAACAACACACCTGTGCCCATTGTCACTTGCTGGCTTTTTTTCCCCCTTATTTTTAAAAACAGCAAGAGTAATGCAACTTGAAAAATATGTCAAGACGAAACATTATATAAAATAGGCATTTCAACACCACCCCGGGAATGAGTGCTGTTTCTAGCGTCCTGCGTGTGCCTGGCCCCCCACGGCTCCAGCTTTGGTGAGCGGTGACCCCCAGCGGCCAACCTGCCGCTTTTCTCCGGCTGACGTCCCTGGGGCCACCGCGAGCAGAGTGCTGGGAACCCCTGAAAGCTGACCTCTTCCCGGGCCCCTGGAGGTGTGGCCAGAGCGGAACATCAAGTTGTCTGGCTAGAAAAACTCTGGGCCACACCTTCCCCTCCGGAGGCCCTGTGGGGCCAGACTGAGGCCCCACAGCGGATACCCCTCCTCCCTCGCCTGCCTCACCCCAGTTCCTGGCTCTGGGGCATCCCCAGGGCAGCTGGTACACAGGAACCCAGCTCAGGGATCCCAAACAGTGAGCCCAGTGTGGACCCTCCAGCTCAGGAATGCCTGCTGTGGCTGGCCACAACCCAGGACCCATGGCGCAGGGTCTCCTGGGAGGGGGGTGGGGGTCAGAGATGTAGCCAAGACGACGGTGGGACTCTGGGTTTCGCACAAGAGAGCCATAAGAGAGCAGTGCTGTGGGGAGGACGGAGTGGGCTCCTGGGAGACAGGCCCAGACCCAAGAAGGACCTGGTGGCTGGGACCCCTCCCTGCAGTGAGCAGGGCGGCACCCCCTTTCACATATGGACCCTGAGGTCACACCCAGGAAATGGCAGAAATGGCTGTGCAAGCCAGGCCCTCAGAGTCTCTGGACAGCGGCCCACCAGGTGGAGATGGCAGCCAAACCCTCCGTGGCCGCCCCAGCTGGGTGCCACCACTCCCGGTCCCTCCACAGCAGCAGCCAACAGTGACATTCCTAAGTAAATCAGGGGAGAAAGATGAGCTGTGTCCTTTTGGGGAGGATGGTGGCATTTGCATGTGAGACAGGGAGAGGCTCTAGGAAAATGGGCTGCCTCTGTTTGCAGACCCAGAGCCCCACACCCCCTTCTCAAACAAAGGCAGATCCTGTTCCAGGAGCTGGGAGACCTTGTCCCCTGCCAGGCAGCTACGCCAGGCCCCTCTCCTGCCCATTTGCCAGGCAAGGTGAGGACATCTAAGTGGACAGCCCCACCTGGGCAGGACCACAAGGACTCGGTCCCTCCCAGTTCTCTGCCTATGGGTCTGGCCCAGACTCCACTGCCCAGACCAGGCTGGTGCTGAAAGGTTGTCCATGACCTCAGAGGCCTCTTCCAGAAGCCGCCATGCCAGGTGGGAACCCATTCCATGATGCAAGGGCCACAGGGAGGGAGGTGGGGAGATGGGCTCCGGGGAGGCTGCGTGAGCACCCCCAGCCATCAGGGTTCTCAGTGCCCTGAAGCTCTATCTAAGGTTCACCCTGCTGCCCAAGACCTGCCTGGCCCTGGGGTGGGGGGTGGATGAGAAAGACCAGGCACTCAGTGTGGCTTTGGGCAGAGCACCTCCAATGCTAGGGAACTACAATTTTCCCACCTGCCCAGTGGGCCAACATGGAGCAGGTCACTTCTATGGCCTTTGTGACTGGGGCCTCCTCTGTCCCCATCCTCTTTGCACGGACAACGCAAAAGGGACACATGGAGGGGGGTGGTCAGCAGCACCGAAGGCAGCTAGCTGACTTCAAATTCTCCAGACTTCCTCCGGGACTGCCCCGTGACACACACTGGCCCTATACCAGGGACCGTGTCATAAGGCCAATCCCTGGCTCCAGGCCGTCTGGCAACTAGAAGACAGTCAGGAGCTGCAGGCTCACATCTCTGCCTCTCCAACCTTCTGCCCTCAATGAGCTGTCCTCTCCAACCTCCTGTAGCTCCAGCCTCACACCCTCCCAGCCTCTGTGGCTGGTGACAGCCCTCATCCCTTGTGCTGGGACAGATGCCCAGCCCCCACTCAAAACCCCCCCTTCTGGGATACAGGGCTCTTCTCGCTCTTTGCCCCACTTTGCCAACCTGTCCACAGGAACAGTAGCATCTGACCTCCCCACAGGGGGACCCAGAGGTTGGGTCGGGGGGACACAGGGTCAGCGTGGCCAGGCCAGCCTCCCCAGCGGGTCCAGGAGGAGCCAAGGCCTCGTCTCAATGGAATGGTGTCCTCTTCTCCTCCTGCAGGGGAGCAGAAAGAAGAGGGGGTCTCTGAGCCCACCCCTCTGGGCCCCCTCAGGCCCCACCACCCCAGGCAGGGCTGATAGGGAGGTAGGCACACACACTGGACAGGTGGACAGACACGCAGCTGCAGAGCCAAGCCTTCCAGACACTCCCTCCTTCTCCTTGGTCTGCTCCTAGACCTGGAAGCCCACATGGGGGACCGTCCTGTGCTTCCACGTGGGACAGCTCAGCCTCGAACCTACCCCGGGCCACTGGTCTGGCCTGTGCCCTCCCCGATGACGTGGGTTCACGTGGGCTGCGTGGTAGTCCGGGGATCACGTCTCACGGGCCCCCCCTGGGGTTGTGGGTGCAGGATCGGAATGCCACGGAGGCTGGCCCGGGAGGAGGACAGCACCATCCTGATCGACATGGTCCCCAGTGCCAAGAACGAGGACTCATACGGGAGCACAGCCAGCACCTCACGGGTAAAGCTCCGGAGGCAGCCTCTCGCCTCTCCTCCTGGGGACCCAGGCCCACGGTTCAGGAGGGTCTCTCTCTGCCTGGGCCTGAGCCCTCACCCCTGATGAGACTCAGGGGCCCAGAAGACAATGGCCCCACCTGGGGTCCCAGCTGGTGGGCATGGACCCAGTGCCCATGGCCACCGAGTCTTCCCACAGCCCTCACCTGATGCCGGCCCTCCTGTGCCCTGGAGCTGCCCTGGTGACAGGAAGGGGGAGGCTCCCAGGTCACTACCCAGCTCCCCGGCCCTGAGGGACATGCAGACAACCTCAGGGACAGGCTAGGCGAGAGGCCGGGCACAGGCTGGGCCAGGCAAAGTCCCACCCATGGGAGGGAAAGCTAGAGAGGGATGTGTATCATGTCCTGAAGCTTAAACATAGAATGTTCCTTGAGATGCCACATTCTGACGTGTGCAAAGTGTGGAAGTGGCCCGGGAGGGGACAAACTCCCGACACCCCCTGCTCCAGAGGAGGGATGAGGACGTTAGCTATGTCCACGGTGTTTGGTTACTTGCCTGGGGGTCATCTGGACCTTTTAGAAACACTCTGGGCACCATGACCACCTTGGGCCTGGGTGCAGAGTCACCTGGGGGGCTGTCTGGCTCTCCCCCAGCTGCTGGAGGCCCTCAGTCATGGGCACCTGGGTCCTGCCCATTCTACCTATAAGCCTGACCCTTGTGCACAGCCCAACCAGGTGCCTGGAGGCCCATGCGGCCTTCCGGAGGCCAGAGGAGTCATGAGGCTGACCTCAGCCCTGGACGTGTCTGTGTCTGGGAGCCGCTCTGCCCACACCCGGTGGCTGTATTCTCTGGTCATGCCTCTGTCCCTGAGGGGAGGCAGGGGGGCAGCACCCTTGGGGGGAGCACCGGTCGAGGGGAAGGAGGTGGAGGAGTCATCAGGGTCATAATGCCGCCATGCCCCTTCCTTTACTTCCAGCTGAATGGACACCAGGAGGCCGCCCGCAGGGTGGGGAGCCCTTCCAAGCCCCAAGTAGGTGAGCCCCTCCCAGTATCTGACAGCTGTGCCCATGTTAGTTCTGGGGGTGGAGACACAGATGGGAAGCCCACGGGTGGCAGCCGGTCACCATTCCCGGTAACCAGGCAGGCCTTCCCCCACCCAGCACTTTCTCCTGCGCCTGCCCCGGTGTCAAGTGCTGTGCCCAGGGTGCCCAGGGGAGGGTCTGGGGGTAAGCAAAGTGCGCCCGGGAGCTGGAACTGGCAGAGCGGGGGTCCCTCCTGAGGGGCCGGGGCCGCCCCCCGAAGGCAAGTCTGTCCCTGTCCCCTGCCCAGGCTCCCCGCTGCCACCTGCCCCCGTGCCCACAGCCCCAGAGAGCACACACCCTCACCTAATGGCCCGCAGGACAGCAACTATTACAAATAATAAAACAAAACAGAAACTAACAAGCATCATCGAGGCCGTGAGGAAACTGGGACGGTCGGGTATTGCTGGCGGGAAGGACCCTGTGTGGCCGCTTCCGGGAGCAGGGCGGCCAATCCTGGAAATGAGGCCTAGAGGCACCTGGTGAGCCGACGACCCCACGTAGGCGTCTTCCCGAAAGATCTGGCCATGGATATCTTGGCGGCCCCCATTCCATGGCTCGTGTGACTAACACAGCAGCAGGGGACATTCATGCCCCAGATTTCATGGGGCCCTTGTCTTGGAGGGGACTGTGGGACGGCAGCACCGTAGGGTAACTTCTGATCCCTCAGTCCCTCATGGATGACAATACCCCGCATCCTTTCACAGGCTTATTGGCCACTTGTCTGACTCTGTAGAAAAACAGCTATTCGGGGGCACCTGGGTGGCTCAGTGCTTAAGCCTCTGTCTTCAGCTCAGGTCATGATCTCAGGGTCCTGGGATCGAGTCCCACATCAGGCTCTCTGCTCTGCAGGGAGCCTGCTTCCTCCTCTCTCTCTCTCTCTCTCTGCCTGCCTCTCTGCCCACTTGTGATCTCTCTCTGTCAAATAAATAAAATCTTAAAAAAAAAAAAAAAAAAGAAAGAAAAACAGCTATTCAAAATCTTTGCCCATGTTTAAATTGGGCTATTTTGTCTTTCTAGTGTTGAGTTGAAAAAGTTTTTTATGTATATTGGATACAGGTTCCTTATTAGATATATGATTTGCTAATATTTTCTCCCATTCCCTGGGGTACTTTTCACTTTCTTGGTGGTGCTTTTGAAGCACATAGCTTTTTAATTTTGCAGAAGTCCTTCAGTCTTCTCTCTTCTTGCTAAGCTCTAGCTAACACACCCTCGCCTAAGCCAGGTCATGAAGACATACAACTGTTTCCTCCCAAGAGCTTTAGCATTTTGGTTCTTATACTTAGGTCTTTATCTTAGGATCTTAACTCCACTTTGAGTTAATTTTTGTGTATGGCATGAGGTAGGGGTCCAAATTCATTCTTTCCAACCTGGATATTCACTTGTCCCCACACCATTTGCTGAAAACACTGTTTTTTTCCTATTGAATTGTAGTGCCCCCTTTTAAAAGAAAATGGATTAGCCATAAATATATGGGTTTATTTTCAGAACCTCAAATATATTTCACTGGTCTGTATGCCTGTCCTTCTACCAGTACCACACTATCTTGGTTATTCTAGCTTCATAGTAAGTTTTGAAGTCCAAAAGTGTGAGTCTTACAATTCTATTCTTCTTTTTCAACATTGTTTTGTTCATTCTGGGTCTCCTGTATCTCCAAATGAATTTTAGACTTGTCATTTTCTGAAAAACAAAACAAAACAAAAACAAGCAAAAAAGACCCCCTACACACACACAAAAAAAAACCCAGCTGGGGTTTTGATGAGGATTCTGTTGAATCTGTAGATTAATTTCAGGAATAATGCTATTGTTATAATATTAATCTTCTGATTCATGCACATGGGGTGTCTTTGCATATATTTAGCTTCTCGATTTATTTTAACCATGTTTGGTGGTTTTCGAAGTATAAGTCTTACACAGTTTTTGTTGAGTTTGTTTATAAATACTTTATTTGGGATGCTGTTACAAATGAAAGTGGTTTTCCTCCTTTCATTTTGAGCTTATCGCTAATGTATAGAAACCCAACTGATTTCCATATGTTGATCTTGTGTCCTGCAACTTTGCAAAATCTGCTATCAGTTGTAATAATTTCATAGTGAATTCCTTTGGATTTTTCTTTTTTTTTTTTAAGATTTTATTTATTTGACAGAGAGAGAGATCACAAGGAGGCCGAGAGGCAGGCAGAAAGAGAGAGGAAGGGAAGCAGGTTCCTTGATGAGTAGAGAGCCTGATGCGGGAGTCGATCCCAGAACCCTGAGATCAGGACCTGAGCCGAAGGCAGAAGCTTAACCTACTGAATTACCCAGGTGCCCCTGGGTTTTTCTATCTACAAGGTCTTGTTATCTGTAACTAGTAATAGTTTTACTCTGATATCTACCTATTTATTTACCCCTTGTGCTGTGCTGATTCCTTTTTGCACATCTGCCAGAAAAGCAGGGGCTTCCCACATTTTGTTCTGCCATTACAGTTCTCTATGGCAGGGAGGGAATTCTGAGGGTGACTTGCACTAAAAGTCCTTGAAGCCCCTGTGGGGTGTGGGGACTAACCCGCAGAGCCCAGAGCAGGCTCCAGCCCCTCGGCAGCCCCTCCCATCAGCCAGTTCTGTCCTCGAGCCCTCCCAGCCCTGACCAGGACCAGAGGGAGGGCTGGGAAGGAGACATAGAGCAGCAGGTCAAGGGTCCTCCAGCTTGGCTCCTACTCCCCATGCCTCCCAGAAGCTGAGCATCCCAGCTGGGATGCCAGCCCTGACTTCTGTCCCTGCTGGTTCCTAGCAGACTTTGTCCTTGTTTGGGAGGAAGACCTGAAGCTGGGTGAGCAGCAGGACAGCACCACCAGGGACAAGATAGACATACACGCAGCCTGGAGGGAGACCTTTCTGGAGAACCTCCGTGCAGCTGGGCTGTGTGTGGACCAGGTACTGGGGTCAGTGGTGGGCTCTGCATCTGTTGGATGACCTATGACCATCCCAACAAGGCCCGAGGTCATGGGGTCCAGAGCCCCGGAACAAACCCCACACGAAAGTCCTGCTGGGTGCCCCACCCGTGGCGAGCTCCCCGTGCCTGTGGACTACTGACCATAGGCCCTTGCACGCCCAGTTTGTGCCTGGAGCCCGAGCCTTTCAGACCCTCCTGAATACTTGGGAGCCGCCTTCCCCCATTTTTCTGTGTAGGTGTGTCTAGGTGGAACCCTTGTGATGAGGACTGGCTGCGCTTACAGAATGCATCCACTAAAGCAGCCCCTTGCCCCAACTGTATCCTCTGTGACAGAGGCCCCGCTGAGCACATGTTCAGTGGCAGAAGGCGTGCGGCTGCTCAGGGGGTCTGGGCCGGTAGAGTACGCAGCCCTGAAGCCTCGCCAGCCTCGCTGCCTGCCCCACACCCCTCACATCACCTGGTCCCTGAGGCCTCGCCCCGCAGGTCCTCCACCCACCCTTCCCACTGCCCTCTGCCGTCCCTGGGAGCAGGTCCTGCCATCAGGTATCCTCTCCCTGCCCAGAGCGAACTGGTCCTGGGTTTGACATTGATCAGTTTCCCGTGTCTTTATCATCTCCGCACCAACTTGATGTTGCAAACAGTGCAGCTTGGTTTTGTGTGTTTGGACTTGATGGAATGGGACTGCACTCCATGCGGCTCGTCCCGGGTCATCCCTCTGAGATGTGCCCCTGTACGTGGTGCGGCCGCTGCGGGGCTGGCGTCCTTGCTCAGAGAACTCCCGGGGGATGTACCCCTCTTGACGACGGCATCCTTGCAGGAATTGACATGTGCTGTGCTCACCTCCCCCCCACCCCCCCACCAACGCCCCTCCACAGGGCCACAGCCACCGGTAGACATACAGCCAGGGGATTGGGGGTCAAGAGCTGACACCCCCTCCCCTTCAAGTTTGGATCACTTGACAGTCCTGTCGGTGGGGATGAAAAGATGCCCCCCTCTATCATGGAAAAAAGCTTTTGGGACCTGTGGCCCCATGAGTTTGCAGAACCGTCACTGGGAAGGGCCGGGCTTCCCTTTAGTGGGGGTTGCAGGAGAACAGACACAGGCAACAGCAGGGGGCAGTCTAGAGGGCAGGTGTCAGCACATGGCTCCTCCAGCTGGGGTTGCCCCCTGCCTGGCTTGTCTGCTCCAGGGGCCCTGGACGGGGCCTGAGCATGCGCATTTAGGGAAAAGAGGGGTTTTGGAAACCAGCCTGTGTGGGGCAGAGGCACCTCAAGTTCTGGTCTCATGACTCCAGGACCACCTGCCACATGTCTGCACTCACATGTGAAGAGTCATGCTCGCCCACTGACACACGTGTGCACACTGCTCCATGTCCACACATAACACGGACGCCCAGTGGCTTGTCGAAGGCCAAGCCCGTTATTCACTAACTGCAAACTGAACGCTGACTTGACGTCCCCCTTAGGTCAGGAGAGCGGGGCGGGGGGTCCCTGAGCAAACCACCTGTGGGGGCCCGCTGGTCCCGGAGGCCATGGCTGGCACAGGCCCCCACATCCCCGTCCCTGTTCCCCATGGCCGATGCACTGACTTCCCGACGGCCGGGCTCACGGCCAGCTAAACGTCTGGAGGCGCTCGCACAAGCAAGCTGCCCTTTATCCAACGGCTTTACGGCTGGGGCTGAGGAGCCGTTGCACAGCTGCAGAGACCTCTGTCTTCCCCAAGAGTGTGAGTGGACACACACACGCGCGCGCCCCCTCAGGCTCTCATGGAGCCCCTGTCCCCGCAGCGTACCATGCAGGACGGGCCAGGCACTGTGCATTACATCCTCCTCAGCGCCCCCTGGGCCGTGCTCTGCTACTACGCAGAGGACCTGCGCCTCAAGCTGCCCCTGCAGGTAGGGGGGGGTCCCCCACAGTGCCAACAACCCCGCAGGCTCCCCACTCAGGGTCCTTGAGGGTCCCTTCCAGCCCCCATCCCTGCACCCCAAGAAGCCTTACTGGGCAGCTGGGTGGGCTCAGGGAGCCAAGGGCGTGTGCCTCCTCCAGGTCCAGACCCCCCCCCCCTCCTCCCCCATGGAGGGCCAGCCCCAGCCTAGGGGACACAGGACAGAGGGGGGAGCACCTGCCAGGTGACCTGAGGATGACCTGCCTGGGGGCCTCAGTGCTGCCCACCCTGCCAGCCCTCTCTGACCCTGGTGGTACGGGCATGGACAGGCAGGGCTGCCCTCCTGTCTCTTCCCGCCCCAAGGGGCTCTGAGACTCCAACAGCCCAGCAAGGCAGCCCTGGAGCCTGAGGCCTGGAGAGGGGCAGGGGCTGCCTGGTCTTTCCTCGCAGGGCCCACAGCATGGCAGGGGGATGGCGGGGGAGGGCAGATGGGCACTCGGCACCCCCCTACACCCCTACTCCACGACACAGTGCCGGTCTCGCCGTCGCATCTGTTCGGGAGTGGGAGCCAAACACCCCTGCCTTCCAGGAGCTGCCCAACCAGGCCTCCAACTGGTCAGCGGGCCTGCTGGCGTGGCTGGGCATCCCCAACATCCTGCAGGAGGACGTGCCTGGTGTGCCCCCCGAGTACTACTCCTGCCAGTTCAAAGTGAGCAAGCTGTCAAGGTGAGGCTGGGGCTTCTCCTGCGGCAAGACCCCGCTGCACGGCAAATGCGAGGCTGTGGGACTGAGCTCAGACAAGGTGCCCCCTCCATGGTCTCGCTCCCTCCCTGGGGCTTCCAACCGGGGACATGCCTCTCAGCGGGCAAGCACAGACTACCTTGGTCAGGGCAGGACAGGGCTGCTGGGGGACAAACATCCCCCAGAGTTGGCCGGGCACACAGGTGTGTCTCCTGCTCAGCTACAAGTCCGTGGTGGGGGGCAGGGTCTTCGGGCCCAGGCACCTCACTTCGGAGGCAAAAACTGAACGGGGCCCGTCCACGTGCGCGGTACAGCCCCAGCTGCCCACACAGACACAGCCCACCTGCGGACAAGGCCACCATCAGGGGCGAGTGGGGACCCATGTCAGTGACCAGCTCTAAGGACTCCCAGGGGGTCTCACTGCCCAAGCTGAGAACACCTCCTTCCAGGCCTGGGAGAAACCAGCCTGCCTCCACCCATGGTACTTCCCAAGATCCTGGGATCGATCGTCCATCCACACAGGCTACCACCAGACACAACCCACGAGCCCGTTGGTCCTGCGCTCAGGGCCTCAGGGACATGTGGAAGGCTCCCCCACTGACTTGCCTGCTGTGGGGGGTGGTTTCTGTGCTGTCTGAAGAACCTTCTGTGACCTCTGCCTCCGGAAAAGGAAAGGGGCCAACTGGAGTCAGCGCTGCTGGCAGGACGGTGGCTGTTCTCCTGGGCGTGGGATGAGGCCGTGCGTGTGCGCCCCCCGCGTGCACTCCCGGGCGTGTGCTGCTGCAGGGGCTGGACTTCTGTGCTTCCACACCCCACAGGTTCCTTGGGAGTGACAACCAGGACACCTTCTTCACCAGCACCAAGAGGCACCAAATTGTGAGTGGGCATTCCCGGTGTGGCCCTGAGCTGAGGACAGAGGCCTCTGTGGACACAGGAAAGCTCTTCTGTGATCACAGTGCCAAGCCCTGGGCCGGGGGCCCCTCAGAGCTGAGTGCTGGAGGCTTCCAGGCTGCCCTCCAGCTCACTACACCGTGGGGGCCCTGCTCAGCACCCCTCCACGACCCCCAGGGCCCCAGGTGGGCATGGGTCCTGCTGGTTGGTGGGGAAGGGGACCGAGGGCCAGAGTGGACCCACAGCCATAGCATCCCTGAGACCAGCTGCTCTGGGAGGACTGTTCCAGTGGCCTCGGAGGGGAAGACGGGGGATAGGCCTGCCCAGGAGAGCCTCCTGCTGACCGCTAAAGGGCACAGGGCTTTGTGGGCTGCCCGGGCCAAGGGCAGTGCCCACCCCCGACACAGGAACCCAGATAGAAGCTGTCTCCTGCCCAGAGTATGGACTGGGAGCCAGCTGTGTGCAGCCAGGGCCTGGGTTCAGATCCAGACTGGACTCCTGTGAGTCCAGTGACTCTGGCCAAGGTCCCCCCATTTCTAAAGTGGGACTGTGGTGTGTGTGGGCGGCTACATGAGCAAGAACTGTGACCACACCTTATGGGCACCGTCAGCAGCGAGGCAAGCGGGCCGGGAGAGTCTTGCCTGCTTTCACATGACAGGTAACGGGTACCATGTCCATCTCTCCCCAGCTGTTTGCCGTCCTGGCCAAGACCCCATATGGCCACGAGAAGAAAGGCCTGTTTGGGATTGACCAGCTACTAGCAGAGGGCGTCTTCACCGCGGCCTTCCCCCTGCATGATGTGAGAGCAGGGGCTTGGTTGTTGGGGCGGGGGGTTCTGGCCTGGATGTGAGGCTGAGTTCCTGGCCGAGGAGGACCCCGGGCCCCTGCCCCCCGTGCTAGACAGCTGTGAGCAGATGGGTGGCCATGCCGGGGATCGACAACACGCTGGTGACATGATCCAGCTCCACAGTGGCCTGTCTGAAGCCATGGGGGCCAGAGGCCACCCTCCTTGCCATGTGGCAGCTTCCATCTTAGGGAAGACGGTGAGGTCTCCTGTGCCCCTCACAGAGCCGGGTAAACCAAGCCAGTGCTGGTGAGGGGCACCTGTCAGACTGACCAGTGTCCTCGACGAAAAGTCCAGCGTGTGGGGCTGGGTCCTCACGCACAGGACCCACCGTGAGTCCTCAGAGCTGCACAGAGGGGTGGTGGGGCCTGCGGGCTGGGCCAGGCCAGTACCCACCACTGTGCGACAGTGGGGACTTGGCTGGGAAGGCCTGGTGCCTCCCCCACCACTGACAGCCCCTTCCTTCTCTGGGAGGCACAGCTGGCCCCACCTCCCCATGTTCACCAGGGACCACACCGCTCTGAGACTGCTTCCGCCCTTCCCTGCCCTGGTCTCGGACCCCAGGAACCTTGGCTGAGGGGCGCCACTCAGACGAGGCCTTCCTGGCTGCCTAGTCCCTCAGCATCATGCTCTCCTCCCTTGAATAGCTCTCGGGTCCCCCACCTCGGGGAGGGCCACCTGGATCTCCCCACTGGATGGCTTCTTGTCCACAGGGCCCATTTAGGAACCCTCCGGAGGGCACACAGGCTGCAGGCCTCACCCAAAGGCAGATCCTGTTCCAGTACTGGGCTCGCTGGCACAAGTGGTACAAGTGCCAGCCTCTGGACCACGTGCGCAGCTACTTCGGGGAGAAGGTGGCCCTCTACTTCGCCTGGCTAGGTCAGTCCTGCCCCGCCGCCCCACTGGACCTCCCGTACCCCCTAGCTCAGGCTTCAGGCTGCTGATCTTTGCCCTCTTGAGGGGAGCCACACTGACACCAGAGGAAAATGCTTCCCAATTCCCAGCCCCGGCCATATACCTGTGGCTCCTCTGGGGGCCTCCTATTGCCCCAGTGAGGGACGGGCAGCCCCCTTCTGCAGACAGGGCCCTCCCGATTCAGCCCCCAGTGTCCCCAGCCCACCACACGTGGCCTGTGAGACCTGGAGCCACTGCAGGCACTCCCAAATGGTGGCGGTCACCCCTGCCCAGGGCCCAGGGTCAGCCACCCTGTCCCCCGCTGTGGGCAAGTTGGCTCCTGCAGAATGACCCTCTGCCCTGGGCAGCCCAGGACTTCCTGCTCCCCTCACAGACTCAGCTCTATCCCCACTCCCAGTGCAGCACCCTCCCCTGCCCCCTTCTGAAGCCCCTTCTCATCCCCAAGCACAGCACATGTGCCCTCCAGCTGCAGGTCAGGGCAGTCCTTCCTCCGGACTCACACGGCCAGCAGTGCTGGGGTGCTGCGCCTTTGCAGGGACCCCGCCCGCATGTGACACAGTCACTGTGGACCCAGACAGGGCAGGGGCCGCCCATGTGGGGAGGACCTTGGGGCTCCATCTCCGGGCCAGGAGAAGCAGGGGCCGTGGGAAGCAAAGCCAGGCTGCAGGCCAACACAGGGCAGAACAGGCTCTTCATTGGGCTTCTGGGCCAGGTGTCACTCTGGCTGCTGCAGGGTGGGACTGGAGGCGGGACACCAGACCAGGGGCTGGGCTAGACCCATGGGAGACAGCGGGGTGTCCGCTGGAGGGATGGTGACAATCGAGGAATCTGGCCATGTGGGAGGGGGCTGCGGGGGAAGGGAAACATTCAGAATGGACCCTACCTGTCTCCCAGATCGGAATGCAGTGGGCTGTGTGCCTCCCTCAGACGGGATGTCCATTCCGGGCATGGTGGTTGGAGCCAAATGGGTCTTAGGAAAGGGATGTGCAGGAGCCGTGGGGGGTCGGGTGCCGAAGTCAATGGTAGGGGGTCCAGAGGCCAGGACAGAGGTCAGGAAGGACGAGCTGGGCTCAGAGCAGCCAGGGGACATTCCTGAGCACCATGCCTTGCTGGCTTCCTCCCAGAAGGTCCCAGAAGGTCTCAGGTTCTGTTGGCTGGGTGGGGGTGCCCAAGGGACAAGAGTGGCTGAGCAGACCCCCACCCAGTGCCTAACTCAACACTGGCTACTCCCAGGCCCTCCCAGGGCACTGACAGCCAACTCCCAGGGTCCCTCATCCTGGTCCTGATGGCCAACCCCAGTGCTGTTCCTACAGGGTTCTACACGGGCTGGCTCCTGCCAGCAGCAGCGGTGGGCACTCTGGTGTTCCTGGTGGGCTGCTTCCTGGTGTTCTCAGATGTGCCCACGTAAGTGTCCTCTCCTCTCAGCTCCCAGGACTTGTCCCGTGTTTCCTGAGGGGGGTGGTGTTTGGGGGGCCCATAGGTGCCAGGCCCTTTGCAGAGCTGGGGACGAAGGTGAGCACTGAGCACATCCTTGCCCTCCTGTAGACCTGGTTGGAAGGCTGACGGGTGGGCAGGCAGGCTCCCAGGCTGACACAGGGGGCAGGCGGGCTCCTGGGCTAATTTTATGGGTATTCACCCTTGCTTCTTATAACAGTATAAGCATTTCTTATAAGTAAATGAATTGGCTTGGTTTTACTTCATAATGGAGCTAAAACTTCAAAAAGTTAACTCAAAAATTATCTTGGCATGTATTCCAAAACTACTTTTTAAAGAAAGACTGAGCCTGGCAAAGGCCATGGTGGGGAGGGAGAGGGTGAGGGGTGGGACTGATGGGGGCCTGTTCCCCCCATGGCTCCTGCAACCTGCCCTTGTGCCCCGAAGGCAGGAGCTGTGCAGTAGCGCAGATAATTTTGAGATGTGCCCACTCTGCCTCGACTGCCCGTTCTGGCTGCTGTCCAGCACCTGCAGCCTGGTCCAGGTACGGAGCCGCACGGGTGAGCTGGCTTTGGCCATGCCCTGTCTAGAGCCCCAGCCCTGTCACCACCGAAGGCAGACTCCCACTTGCCCCGTGAGCTAGCCAACCACTGTGACAATGTTCCCACCAGGATCGTGCGGTCCTTCAGCTTTTCTCTTCCTGTTGTTATGGGTAACCAGCCAAGTTCAGTGGGAAGACCTGGCAGGCTGGCAAGCCCTGAAGCTCTCAGGGCACAAGCAGACTGAGCAGGCGGCCGAAGGCTGCCTGTAGTCCCGGAGCCCAACACACCGCCTGGGCATGGCAGCTTTTCCATGAAAACAGTGGCCTCATGGCCTTGCCTGCCTCCCCCGCACGCTGGGCCTGGAGCCCTGGTGCCAAGGTGGACCCACGGACCAGACACACTTTTGACAGCTTCTGGGATCCCATTTGAATCAGCTTCCTAGGGCCGCTGTCACGAATGATCATAACTGAGGTCTTTAAAACAATAGACCCCTGTTTTCTCACTGTCCTGGAGGCCAGAGTCCAGAATCGGGGTACACAGGGTTGGGCTTCTTTGAGAAGCTGTTCTGTGCCCCTCTCCTAGTGTGTGGGAGCCGCGGGAGTCTGGAGTCAGCTGGCTTGTGTCCCTCCAGCTTGTGTTAACCTCTGCCCCAACTTCCCTGGCTTTTCCCCGTGCAGGCTCTGTTCCCCCAGTCGCGTAAGGATCTGTCACTGGGCTTAGGGCTCCGACCAGGGCGCTGTCATCTGGAAGGCCTTACCTTAACTCCGTATGCAAAGGCCTTCACTCTAAATCAGGCTACGTTCTGATTCCAGGTGGAGATTGGCTTTGAGGCCCACAGTTCAAGCCACTACAAGCCACCCTCTGGCCCCTAGAATTTCATGTCCATCCCATGTGCCCAATGCACTCGCCCCTAGCCAGTGTCCCCCAAAGTCTCAGCCCGTTACAGCATGACCTCTGCGTGTAAGTCTGTCCCCAGCTCTGACAGTCCCTCAGGCTATAGGCTGCCCTGGAGCAGTGTTCCACCCCCATCGGGGGCCCTGGGCCCCAGGGAACCAGCCACCTGCTTCTGAGTAGGCATGGCCCTTCCCAAAGGGAGAACTCCCTGGGAATGAACGGGCCTCGGATCCTGGGCAAGCCAGACACCCTGCCCATGCCCCCCGCAGGCCAGCCGGCTCTTCGACCACGGAGGCACCGTCTTCTTCAGCATGTTCATGGCGCTGTGGGCTGTGCTGCTCCTGGAGCACTGGAAACGCACGAGCGCCACGCTGGCCTACCGCTGGGGCTGCTCTGACTACGAAGACATCGAGGTGGGTGCCCCGGCAGCTGCCACCTTCCCGTGTATGCAGGCCTCTGCTGAACGTTGGCTCCCTTCCAGGAGAGGCCTAGGCCCCAGTTTGCTGCCTCGGCCCCCATGACGGCCCTGAACCCCATCACTGGGGAGGACGAGCCCTACTTCCCAGAGAGGAGCCGCCTGCGCCGAGTGCTGGCGGGATCTGTGGTGGTGGTGATGATGGTGAGTCTACCCACCCTGGCCTCCCTTCCCCGTCGTCTCCCTCCTCCTGACCATGTGGGGCATCTTTGTCACCCCTTCTCTCCTGGATGCCGGGAGCCTACTGCCTCCCCCGTGACCCAGAAGACTCTCACAGCCCCCAGAAAGGGCCCTGGCTGCCTGGGCTCCAGAGAGGGGGCCAAGCCTGGGGCCCAGCTGGGGTCCAGGCTGCAAAAGGCAGGTGCAGGCTCTGGGAAGATTCCCCCATGGATGCAGGCCCTGTGGCAGCCTTCAAGCCAGGGATGGGTGGTGGTGGGGAGTGATCCCGGCACAGGGCTCCAACACCCACTCCTTGCCTTCTAGCCGATGGGCTTCCTGACAGGACCAGCCTCCCACCCCTTCCAAGACATTAGCAACCCCCACTGTTTGATTGGTGAGGGAGTAGAGTGAGGGTAGGAGGGATGGGTCTCCAGCACCTAGGGCCAAGGACAATGCACAGTGGCCCCTTGACACCCAGATGAAGCCTGCCCTCTAGTCTGAAGGACCTTCCTCCCCTCCCTCCCCCACTCTGCCCTCCGACAGGAAGGGGTACAGAGCACGGGCCCCTGCTGAGGGCTCAGGCGTCTGGCTGCCCTATAGGTGGCCGTGGTCGTCATGTGCCTCGTGTCCATCATCCTGTACCGGGCCATCATGGCCATCCTCATGTCCCGGTTGGACAACACTGTCCTCGCAGCTTGGGTGAGTCTCCACCTGCCCAGCTGGTGGGTGGAAGGCTCTGGACCACCCCTTCCCCTCTGACCCACCTACTCCCATCAGGCCTCACGCATTGCCAGCTTCACAGGGTCCGTGGTGAACCTGGTCTTCATCCTCATCCTCTCCAAGATCTACGTGGCCCTGGCCCACATCCTGACGAGATGGGGTGAGTGGCCGAGGCCGCAGGGCACTGACCCAGGGACTCACCCAGCCCTGGCGGCAGAACACACCCCTCTCCCATGAGTAGGATCCTTCCGTCTGAGTGAGGCACGGGGGGCGTGGCGGGCCCTCCCCTGGGGCAGCTTTCGGGGGAGCAGGAGACCCTCACAGTTGAGCTGTCCCTCTGGGGGGGTGGGGGCAGACTTGTCCATGGCCCCCTCCCTCTTCTTCCTGCCCCCCATCTCGTGCCCTTTCTATCAGCCTCCCCCACCCCCTTGCCCCACATTTCCTGGGACAAATGTTAATAAACAGTCTGTCCATTCCACAGACTCCTGTCTGCTTCCAGCCTGGTCTGAGACAGGGGCAGAGAGCTCAGGGTCCACCTGGCGGGGGCGGGCTGGGGCGAAAGAGTGCTACAGAGTAAGCAAGGGTGGGGTGGCCCTCTGGGGAGTGGGGATAGGTGTCCCAGGTAGAGGATCCGGGTGTGGGGACAGCAGTGGCAGGGCCCTGTGGGAGCGGCCTACGGTGTTCCTGTGCTGTCCCCTCCAACTCACCCTGTTTGCCCCACCTCTGGCCCCTCCACCGGCCCACCCCCAGCCTTTTACCAGTCCTGGGACCCAGGGTGAGGCGGCCTCACATGGGGGGACTAAGGCCCCTCCCCCTGTGCCCTAGAAATGCACCGCACCCAGACCAAGTTTGAGGATGCCTTCACCCTCAAGGTGTTCATCTTCCAGTTTGTCAACTTCTACTCCTCTCCCATCTACATCGCCTTCTTCAAGGGCAGGTCAGCGCCACTCCCTCTGGCCACAGTTCCCCTGTGGCCCCCTGTGTGGGCGCTGGGACACCATCCAGACACCCAGGGAAGGCAGGCGGTTGGCACCTGAGCCCTGAGTGGGCTCACCCAGCAAACTGGGCTTCAGGGTCCATATTGTGCCTCCTCTGGTCAAGAGGGGGCCGTGGGGCTCAGTAGGTCAAAGGGCAGCAGCCCCTCCTCACTCCTGGCCTCAGGACCTCTATTCTCCTCCAGGTTTGTGGGATACCCGGGCAACTATCACACCTTGTTTGGGGTCCGCAATGAGGAGGTGAGTATGTGGAGAGGCCAGCACCTGCCAGTGGGGGTATAGACCCCGAGGCGTATGTCCTGAGCCGCCAGAACCCCGCAGCACTCCTGCACCACTTCCACCACTGGGCCCACGTGTCCTATCCATGCCCCTATTTCCACACACCCTGAAGCACACCTGAGCCCGGTTCCTGCCCCAGTGATGGACTCGAGCCCTTGTGAGGGGTTGGGGGTGCAGAGTCTGGCGACCCTCCTGGGCTGGGGGCCGGTGACTAGGACGGGCTTGGCTGCTCCCCATGGCTGGCCCCAGCCCTGTGAACACCAGCTGCTGTGAAAGCCAAGTGGGAACCTACTTTTTCACAAAGTGCAAGTTAAGCCAACTTGCAGAGTGCAGGACAGGCCTGCTGTCACATGGGTCCCCCACGCAGACCCCAAGAGAAAAACTTGGTGCAAGTAATTGTTCTGGGTGTCATCCCAGGGAGCACGTGAGAGGCCAGGGGAGCAGGCAGAAGGGAGTACGCCTGTGAATACTTGAGTGAGGGGGTCACTGCCATGAGCCCCTGGGCATGACTCTGCCCTGGACCCTCTGGGACATTGTAGAAAAACCTTCCAGATGGTCCTTGCGCACCTGGTTCCTCAGCAGTGGATGGCCAAGCATGCCTGAGCCCAGGGGCTGCATGAAGGTGCCCAAAGGTCGCTGTGCTGGGTCAGGGGACATGGGCGGGACACTGACAGCCCCTGCTGGGATCATCACCTCTTCTCCTGTCTGAGAAGGTCTCCCTCCTCCCCACAGGTCTTGGCAGTGACCCACCCCAACTGCTGACTGCAAAAGGGCCGCCTCAGTTTCACATGAGATGGGAGAGGCTTCTTAGGGACAGGGTAGCGGGGACCCCAAATCAGGGGCATGACTGTGCGTGACATACTATATCAGCTAGGCAGCATTCGGTGACCAGTGAAAAAAGCTGCTAACTCAAACTGGCTTAAGCAAAAAAGGGAGTGTCACTGGCTTTGGTATTGAAAATATTCAGGGCTCTGTGGGCTCAGGTATGGCTGGATCCAGTGTTTAAATAATGTTGCACTGCTCTCCCAGCTTAGGCTGTGTTCTCAGTCAGGGTTGCCTTACCTGGTGGGGAAGATGCCTGTAGCTGGCCCAGCACTCTCAGCTCAGTACCCCTGTGCAAGGCATGCTGTCTCAGGAGCTCCCTTAAAAGCCCCAGCCCAACTGTCACTTAATTTGGGTCACTGGTTAGTGGGGCCTGAGTACTCCTTTTAGCCACAGGCTAGGATCAGCCCCACAAAACCCTGTGTGGGTCCCCAAAGGAAATCTGGGGTGCCATATGTCAGCACCCCATCACCCCTCTGCACAATCTGGGGGAGTCTGTGGGGAGCTTGGGTGAGCCCAGGGAAAGGGAGGGAGACTCTCTGCAGTCTTCAGTGTGCCATGGCATGTATGAAAGGGAGGTGACAGCATGGCAGGGGGCCACCTTTGAGGCACAGAGAAGGATGGGCGGGTAGGAGGACAGTCCTTCCCCCGAGCTAATCTGAAACCCTGCTTCTGTAGTGTGCGGCGGGAGGCTGCCTCATCGAGCTGGCACAGGAGCTTCTGGTTATCATGGTGGGAAAGCAAATCATCAACAACGTGCAGGAGATCCTTGTCCCGTGAGTCAACCCCAGCCTCGAGGGCAGCACCAGGGAGGAGCAAAGGAGGGCCCAGGCTTCAGGTGCCTCCATCTCCCCAGTGCCACCGCCATGGCCCCACTGGGGCCCACCTTAAAGCAACCGGGCCCCCTTACCGGGCTGGAACCAATCTGGACACCCTCCCATCCCCCCTGCACACCTGGTCTTCCCTGACTAACAGCTCCCAGCTTGGCTTTTCTGGGACACCATGAAGATGTAGCTATGGGATCTTGACCAATCCAACCCTTGACCAACACTGCCCCCCACCCCCGCCTCGGTGCAGTCTTGCTTCTCTGTGAGGTTGGCGCAGTGAAGAAGAACTCAGGATTATAAGGGCAGGGCATAGCTCGGTGCCTGGAGGGGACAGGACCTGGACAAGTGACAGTGCGGCAAAGCAACAAGCACACATGATGCCCCCCCCACAGCATATGGCAGAGCGACATATATGCCCCCCACACTCCTGGCACAGAAACTGCCCTTGTTTGCCCCCTCCAAACCTTGACATAGCTCTTAGCCCCTGCTTTGCAGTTCCCGAGGGGAACTCATTCCCCCCAAAAGCTATCAGGAGCAATGTTGATTTTATGGAGGACACTGCAGGGGTGCGGGGGAGGGGATGCCCCCCACCCCTGAGATGTAGATGCTCTCTTCACCCCTGCCCTCCCTATGGCTCAGACCCTCCCCTGATGCTGCCTTTGAATTGTGGAGCACGCAGGGCTTAGCCTGGAAGAACAAGACCCATTTCCCCGGGTGTTTCCACCTCCAGGAAGCTACAGAGCTGGTGGCAGAAGTTCCGGCTGTGTTCCAAGAAGAGGAAGGCCGGGTCTCCGGAGGCGGCTGGCCAGGAACCCTGGGAGGCTGACTACGAGCTTCTGCCCTGCGAAGGCCTGTTTCAAGAGTACCTGGAAATGGGTAGGAGCCATGTTAGTGACCATGGCCTTGGCCTTGGGCATCTGTGTACATCTTCCTGTGGGGACAGAGGGTCCCCCATGGAGCCAGGCCCCCAAAGGCTCTGGAAAGGAGATTGTGGAGGTTGGAGGGAAGAGGGCCTGAGAGAGGATGGCCAAGAATGGGACAGGAAAGCATTGCGGGCACAGGGGTCCAGAAGAGGGCCTGGGGGTCTTGGATGGGGCACTGGCAAGCATGGTCCAGAGCCAAGTGGCAGGAGTGAGAAGAGAAGCTGAATGCTGCAGAGATGGGCCCTGGGGGTGAGGACAAAGGCCGGCTCCAGATGTGGGGACACCTAGGAGGTGGTTTTTCCCCAGAGATCTCGATGCCCACACTCTGCTGGACTCCAATGCACCCTCGTCAGCTGGTACCCATGCGTGCAGCTCACGCCCCACACAGGGTGAAGCCCTTTCGAAGGGCAGGGTGTGTGTCCACTACAGGCACTGGTCCCTGCAAGTGCAGGGTCCTCCTCAGAGACAAGAGAGGGGAATCGATCTCCCACGCTCCTAACCTAAAGTGGGTATCTGGACAACATACTGGTCTGAGTGCTCCACTAGCCAAAGTGGAAGGGGTGGTAGAGTGTTATCCACCAATCTATGGACAAAAGGGAGTTGGATGGTTCTTGAGGGAGAGACATGTGTTTTCATGATGACATGGAGTGGGGTTGACCTCCCGTGTCCCTACTCCACCAGACAAGAAATGGGACCCCATGCTCCCCTTCATAATTTCACATAAGACTCAGAAATCCCTTTCAAGAAGCCATTCCCGGGGCGCCTGGTGGCTCAGTCAGTGAAGCAGGCAAGTTTTGATCTCAGGGTTGTGAGTTCGAGCCCCACACTGGGCGCAGAGAATATTTAAAAAAAAAAAAAGAAGAAGAAGCTATTCCCTAAAGCTCCCCTGAAGGGGTGAATGGAGAAGCCAGCCCTAAAATCAGAAGCAGGTTCCTGCTTCCATGGCTGCATGAGGCAAACAGGGTTTCTGAGCACTGGGGAGGAGAGTTCCAGAGTCCCTGACTTCAGGGAGTACGGGGAGGGCCAAAACAGGCCAGAAAGGCCTGCAGCGCTGTGTGAGCCCCCAGGGACGGCTTCCTGGGGGAGGGGTCTCTGGAGGTGTGGCCAGAGCCTCCCTAAGTGGGGGCGGTGGTGGTGGCTGTGGAAGGCTTCTGCGGGCAGACGGGGTCACACTGTGTGGGCCCGGGGGGGTGGGGGGGGCGGCGGTGACCGCCGGTGTCGTTCGCAGTGCTACAGTTCGGCTTCGTCACCATCTTCGTGGCCGCGTGCCCGCTCGCGCCCCTCTTCGCGCTGCTCAACAACTGGGTGGAGATCCGCCTGGACGCGCGCAAGTTCGTCTGCCAGCACCGGCGCCCGGTGGCCGAGCGCGCGCAGGACATCGGCATCTGGTCCCACATCCTGGCGGGCATCGCGCACCTGGCAGTGGTCAGCAACGTGAGCGCCGGGGCTGGGCTGGGGCGGGACGGGGCGGGGCCGCGCAGACTGGCTCCAGCTGACCCGCCGGCCCCGCCCAGGCCTTTCTGCTGGCCTTCACGTCCGACTTCCTGCCGCGTGCCTACTACCGGGGGACCCGCAACGGCGACCTCCACGGCTTCGTCAACTTCACGCTGGCGCGCGCCCCGCCCACTTTCGCAGCCGCGCACAACCGCACATGCAGGTGGGAACAGGGAGGGGGTGGGGGAGTGCTGGGGACCGGGCGCCGGGAGCTGGGGTGGGGTGGAGTCCGGCCGGTGGCTCCTGGACCCCGGTCCTGGAGCTCCGGCCTCTTGCTTATTTGGAACTGATGGTGTCCATTTTTACTATTTTAGAAGTCACCCTTGCATTTTTAGCATTCCGATTAACTATGTAAGTGTTCCTGACCAAGAATGTAGGGACTCACTCGTCTCCTTTCCCATGTGTGACAAGGGTCTTCACACACTTTACAGCCGACTGAACCCCCACCACTACACTTTGTTATTGTTACACAGTTTTAGTTTTACTATTAAAAAAAAAAAACATTTTGGGGGCACCTGGGTGGCTCAGTGCATTAAGACTCTGCCTTCAGCTCAGGTCGTGATACCAGGGTCCTGGGATAGAGACCCACGTCGAGCTCTCTGCTCCACGGGGAGCCTGCTTTCTCCTCTCTCTCTGCTTGCCTCTGCCTACTTGTGATCTCTGTCAAATAAATAAATAAAATCTTAAAAATTTTTAGTAATTTGTTAATCATATCTATTTGGTATATTTTAGTAGCTTCTGTGACTACGGTTTCTTCAGCGTTGCCTTTCCTCTGAGTTCATTTTTAATGCTGGGAATTCTCTCTTTGTCCTTCAAATAGCAGGCATACAATTTTTTTTTAAAGATTTATTTATTTGACACAGAGAAAGAAATCACAAGTAGGCAGAGAAGCAGGCAGAGAGGGGGAAGTAGGCTCCCTGCTGAGCAGAGAGCCCAATGCGGGGCTCAATCCTGGGCGGGACCTTGAGATCATGACCCGAGCCGAAGGCAGAGGCTTAACCCACTGAGCCACCCAGGCGCTCCCAGGCATACAATTCTAGGTTTGACTTATTTTCCCTCAGCTCTTTGGGATTATTACTCTCTTGTGACCTTGTTTTCTTATAGGAAGCACTGGTAGAGTCTCCTTAAAAGTTTCTCACTGAAACTCAGTACATGCTTTTGGTCTAAAAGGTGATGTCTTTCCTTAGTTCCAGAAACCTCTCCCTTTCATTGTTTCAAACAGAGCTTCTCTAGTCTGCATTCTTAGCTTCTGGAGGACACGTTGGAGTACCTCTGTCTTCCTTTCATGTCTCTCAAAGGCACGGTGAATATCTTTGACTTCTTCTGGCTCTCTGTAGAGCACTCAGGATGATTACAAAGAATTGTCTCTCCATTCCCAATCTCTCATGTCATGTCTAGTTTAGCCACTGAAAAAGTTTATGACATTCATTGATGGTTTCCCCCTCAATTACTGTTTAATATTCGAGATTTCCCCCCCTACAACGTTGGCCCTGGTAGTGCTTTCCATCGAGTGCAGCATGTAAGTTTATGTCACAAAGCAGAACGTCACATCTTGTCAGAAGTGCAAGCAGCTGTCCAAGGATGGCAAGGTGACAGGCCGAAAGTAACGAGCCTATTCAGTCAGGAGACTGTGCTGGGTGGGCAAGTGTGAGTAGCGTTTGCTGCTGGTCTCATGGAACGGCACATTTTCTCGGTGTTAAGTAGGGTGACACCACCCACAGCAGCACAGATTTACTGTATTAGCACATCCACTGGACAATAGGACCTTTGCCACCACGGGACCCAGTTTAGACTTCAAGGGAGTGGGACAATCCAGCCCATCCATCCTTCCCTTTGGGACCCCAACACTGAAAGCTAAAGGTCCTGTCAGAGTACCCTCTTTACGAGTACTTGCTCCTCTAGGTGTCCTCAGGTAAGCCAGGTCCAGAATCAGGGTCAGGGAAGGAAAAGACAGAGCCCCAGCTGCCCAGACGGACTTCCTGATCTCCTGCAGGTACCAGGCTTTCAGGGAAGATGATGGGCAGTATTCTCCGACCTACTGGAATCTTCTGGCCATCCGCCTGGCCTTCGTCATTGTGTTTGAGGTGAGCCAGGCTCCCAGTTCCCCAGCTGGCTTCTCCCACTACCCCCCGCCCCCAGGATGCCTGATCCACCATGTGGCGTGCAGCTGTGGGGTGCACATGCACCGCCACCTGGTCCCATCACAGCTCTCCTGCACACTGTCTTCTCCCCATCTTGGAACCAGTCAGTCCCTGCCTGGCCGCTGTCTCTGGGTGCTGCAAGTGTGGCGGGAGGCTCTACAGGGCCCCGGAACCTGGGACTGTGTCTGGGACAGGTGTCTGTAGCTGTGGCTCCTGCCGCCTCCAGGGGTTTCCTCTGCTACACTGCTCTTCTGCAGCTCAGCCCACACCTGGGGAGCAGATGCCCACACCTGGCCCTGTTCAGGCGAGTAGAGGCATCTGTTCTACCAAGGGTGGGCACCCTCTCCCACTGCTTATACCATGTCCTGCTCCCAGCACGTGGTGTTCTCCATTAGCCGGGTCCTTGACCTCCTGATACCCGACATTCCCGAGTCTGTGGAGGTCAAGGTGAAGCGGGAGTACTACCTGGCCAAGCAGGCACTGGCTGAGAATGAGGTGAGTGAGCCCCTCCCCAACCCCCAGTCCTCCCGCGTCGCCTTCCCCCATCTGCCAGTGGCATGGCACCTGGCCTGGCACTCTGCTGTAGCCCGTGACAGACCATGCTCAGTCCAGTCACTCCCTCTTACACCCTTTCCTGGAGACAGGCTCTCTCTGGAACAAATGGAGCAAAGGACAACAGCTTCCTGGGCTCGGAGAAGAGTCTGGGCTCACAGCTTACAACACCAGGAGTCGGCCAGGCCTCACCAGTCTCTTCTCTCTGAGGTCACGGGGTCACCTCAAGTAGGTAGTCGCAGATGGAGGGCAGGGACTCCCGAGGTCCCAGAGCTATCACAGGCCCGATGCCCTCAAGAGGCCACAGCTCACCTCCTGCCCCTTCTTGGCCCCAAGTGCTGTGACCTCGGTGACCCTGGGTCTCTGCTCAGGCACCTTACCTCCCAGGTGCTGGCTGGGGCCCCCCAAGGCCAGCTGACTGCAGCAATAGCTGGAGCTGCTCCCTGGCCTCTCCCTCCCTCCCGGCCCCAGGGCAGGTAGCTCCACACCAGCTGTGCTGGCCCGCCTCACCCCTGCTCAGGGCCCACTGCCTGCTTCCCTCCCAGCGCCTTGCCTCTCTGCTCTCAGGGCACTGCTGACCCATCTCCCACATGCCAGCTGGGAGAATCACACCAGAGACTAGAACTATCTATGCATCTCCAGTTACCACTTAAGAGCATACTGAAGGCATCCCTGGTTCCACAGGACCGAGAGAAGACATGCTGCATGACAAAATGAGTTGTAGCACACTCTATCTGGTTTCATGTTTTATTTTAGAATTTATAAAATTCCAGTGTCATCCATATTCATAAGCCTTTACACATGTTTGCATATAATCTCCAGGTTCCAAAATTAAGGCCAAGGGACGGATCATAGCTATGGAAACACATGATATGGAAGACATTCAACAAAGGAAATGGACACGCACACCCCACCCTGCCCAGGGCTGTCCCAGCTGCAGGGGTGGCTGCAGGAGACCAGGCCTGGGCGGGGTCACCAAGCAATCTTTAGTAACAACCACCAAAAACAGAGCACACAAGATCCCAAATACAGTTTTGGGGGAGAGAGGGGGTTTGCATCTATAACATTTAGCAATAAATGCAGATGTGCAAAAAACCTGTTGTGAAAATTTAAAATTTACCTTTAGGGGAGGGCAGGGGTGGGCGCTGTGGAAGGATGCTATAGAAAAGACGGAGGGAAGAGGGGTTTGGGTAGATGCTGTGAGGGTCGGAGGGGCCAGTGGAGGGAAACAAGATGGCCAACAGGAAAGGCCCCAAACCTCACGCAGCTGGAGAAAAGGTGCCCTTTCCCAACCAGGCCCCCCAAGAGATGGAGGGGGTACTCCTGGAAAGGTAAGGTAGCACCGTCCCCTCCTCCCTCCCTATCCTCACTGGACCTACTTTGGGTCCCCCAGCCTGTCCACTCAAGTGCGTGTTCTCTCTCACCCCAGTCCATCGCTCCTGGAGGTGGACACACCTCAGGCTGCCACATGGACGGGAGGCTCAAGGTGCACTTGTCAAGTGACACTCCCGTCTACTCAGAATCGTAGTAGAGTCGGCAGGTCACTGAGCTTCCATTAACGGAGCTCGAGAGAGAAGGGTGGGGGTGTGGGGGTGGCACAGACTGTGCGTGCAGGACACATGTCCAGCCCCTAGGAATGCCAGTATTTCAGGGTGGGACGAGACAAGGCAGAGGCAGGGATGGGGAGGGCCCGTCCGCGGTCCCACACGACACGGCACAAAGGCGCCTCCGCACTGCCTGGGGCCCCCTTCCTCTCCGAGCGGACCCTCAACAGGCAGCTGCAGAGCCAGGCCCCCTGCTTGCTAAGGCCTGTGGTCCAACAGCCACAGTTACCCACTGCATGCCTGAGACAGAGGAGAGCCTCCCTTGTTGGCGGCTGGTCCTCACCTCTCTGTACCCCGGGACCACAAAGCCAGCCTCTCCAGACCAACCCCTGGGAAGCCCACACCCAGCACCTG
This sequence comes from Enhydra lutris kenyoni, assembly GCF_002288905.1. NCBI lineage: Eukaryota > Metazoa > Chordata > Mammalia > Carnivora > Mustelidae > Enhydra > Enhydra lutris. The sequence goes on from NW_019154085.1 coordinate 47,220,686, forward strand.
GGCTTGTGTCAGAAGACAGCCTAGGGGAGACCTGGTGCTGCAGCCAACGTGCCGCCACTGGAAACCTCTAAACCAAGAGGCCGAGCGCCATGGCTGGCTCTCTCCTAAGCGTGGGACCATGCCACGCTAACTCTGAGGTAGAAAGGAGGCGACTTCATACCTGGCGCCTGGGGGTGGTGGGTGGGCACGAGGGAGGAGTGGACAGTCTCCACCACCGCTCCACAGGCCTCCCTTCTCCCCGTGCCACGTTTCTTAGGCCACACCAGGCCACCGTGCCAGCCACGGTGGACCTATATGGAGATGTGCGGCCTTGCCTTCAGGCTTTCCTCACCAGACTTGGGGTCTCCAGTGCCGCGTGGTGCGGGGTGGAGACACTCGGTGCTTTCAGACCCCAACGTGTGCAAAGCCAAGACCGCCTGAGAACCCAGGTCACCCTTCTGCCTCTCTGGTCCCCTGAGGCTCCACTGCAGCTCTCCTTTGGGTCCGGGCACTCCCAGTATGCAAACTGGGTCTTCCTCCCCACCCTGTGGTCTGGGCTAAGTGGGCTTTTTGGCAGCTGGAAGAAGGTGGATTGGATTGCATTTGACAAGGAGGGACTGAACGGCAGGCAGAGGGAGGAAAGGAGGTGGGAAAGGAAGAGGGCAAACATTTTGGCTTTTATAAAGTCAAGGAAATTTATTTCCTGAGGTCATGACACAGGAAGTAGACTCAGCCACAGCTGTGGAGCTCTCAGAGTGGAGGCCAGAGCCTTACTGACATGCTGGATGAGCCAGGAGGCTTGTAGGGAAATGTCCAATTACCTCTGTTAGTGTGCACAACAGCGGAGCGCCGTCCCAGAGCAAAAGGTGTCAGGGAGCAGATCCTGAGCGCACGCGGGGGGCTGGCGCGCCCGGCTTCACTGCGAGACCTCGGGGAGGGGGAAGCGTCAACAATTTATGGAGGGTCCAGCTGCTGGGTCAGATTGAAACAAACCATGTGTGGTGGGGTTTGGGACAGCAGGCTGGAGAGGTTTCTGCTTTCTGATCATTATCGTTTGGGGCCCCATGGGAGGGTCTTGGGGGCCACCTGAGCCCCAAAGCTGGGAAACTCTTCGGAGCTGCTCATGTCAGGGGCCTGTAGGGGAAAGAGTGCACAGCTTCAGTAAGGGGATCCCGCCTGAGCAGCCTCCCCAGTGGAGAGCTAAGTGCTGCTCGCCAGTGCTCCCCCTCCCAGGGCACATGGAGCAAAGAAGAGCATCTAACCTTCTCGCTGCTATTTGCGGTCCAGGGGGCGTCCCGGACCACAAAGCCCTTTGATGGCGCTTTGGACTCCTCATGGGCTGGCGGCTTCATGTACAGCTGCAGGGCCTCGCTGTCGACCACGTCAGCCAACTGTGGGCACAGGTGTGTGGGGGGGTGGTCAGTCAGCAGGCATGCATAACAACCATGTTTGTTTAGTCTCTAGTAATCAAGACTCGCTCAGGGGAGACCCTGTCCCTGGCATGCCCAGGGAGCAAATGCACACAGCCTTGCTGTCACCCCACGCCAGTCAGAGGCAAGGTGTCCTAGGTACAGGCCTCCTGCCCAGACACAACTCACGTATTCCTCCTCTAGGTTGAGGATGTGATCGATGGCTTCTTCCACGTTCTCTGGGAGCCCTGTCACGGTGACGCAGTTGGGGTCTGGGGCCCCACTCTGTGGGAAGCGAATGTCCACCTGGAAGGAGCATATATAGCAGCTGAGGCAGGGTCTCTGGACCAGAGGCTCATGGTTCTGCGTGGCTGGGAATGGTGGACTACTAGTGAACTTTCCCCAAGTTAACCTTGTTTTCAAGAGGCAAAGGTCCTGTACATCAGAGCTAAGCATGATATGACAGATACAGAAGCCACTTGTGCCCTGTGGGGCTGCCCCTCCTGCAGTCAGGGTAGGACACTGCCCAACACTACCAAGGGCACCTGGCTGTGCCCCCTGTGCCACCTCACCAACTTAGGGACAGGCATGTGAGTGTCAGACTTTCAAACCCTAAGTGTGGTCAGCAGCTGAGGCAGGAAGCCCTGAGGCCCTCAACTAGGCCACGGGAAGCATGCACCCCATCGCACCCACCATGCTTCCAGGACTTGATGCCCCTTCACGACTGGGCTGGGGACCCACCTTGAATTCATCCATGATTTTGCGGATGGCTTTTCCACGGGCGCCAATGATACGGGCGTGAACACGGTGGTCCAGCGGGACATCCTCAGAAACCATTTGTTCAAGTTCACCCACAATTTTCAATATGGCGTCCCGGGCAGCTTCTGTATTCTTTTCATACCCTGTGATAGTAATTTGGTCCTGGGGCTGAGAAAGAACAACCAGTCAGAAGATGGGAAACCCCTAGAAATTCCAGGCTGGGAGCCCTAACCCAGCAGGTGCAGTTCTGGAGGTGACAAGAGGCAGCTCTGGCTGGACGAGGCAGGCCTCACCTTCAGGGTAAATACTGACCCACTCAGAACAGAAAAAAGCTAGACAAGAATGTCAGGTGCTGATTTAAAACAACAGATCAACAATGCCTACTGGCTCCTGCCCACTCCCCTCCCACCCCCGCCCCACCAAGAAGACACATATGGGAAAAGAAAGGACACCTGCACACAAAGAGAGCCGCAGGTGGGGGCACAGTGTCAGTGACCCCGGGCCCTGCATCTGGAGGCATATCGCTGGAGACAGACCGACCTGGAGAGAAGGGTCCAAACACCGTGGCCAGCACTCCACAGCCACAGCTCACCCCGGCCCAGCCTTCAGGCCTCCCACATCCACACAGACAGGCGAGGGCACCCTCGTAGAGCGCGGGCAGCGCAGACACACAACTCAAGGCATTACGAACACGTGAGCACAGAATCACCTCACCCCGTGAGCCACATTCTTTAAGGCAAGAGAATATACTACATGTACAAAAGAGCAACAGAACATAAAGGACCAGAGAACACTTTGTTTGGGAAACAAAGCAGAAGAGCAGGAACTTCAAGATCTGCCGAAAAGAGGCCACAAGGACCCCAGGAGACAGCAGAGCAGCAGCCAGTCCCCCTCCCCCACCACCACGGTGCCCAGAGCCCACCACCCGCCGACAAGCGCCTCCCCAGACAGATAGACCAGAACCCTTCGCCAACGGAAGCATGAGCCTCCCAGGAAAAAGCTGCCTATGAAGAAAACGTGGCCACTGATCCCCTTCAGCTTGTGGGATATTAGCCACTGTGGTCTGAACACCAAATAATGACTGTGATATTTATATAGCAAAGTTGAAGAAGATAAACACAGTGAAGGTGAGGGATAATTTCTTTCTTTTTTTTTTTTTAAGATTTTATTTATTGATTTGTCAGAGAGCACAAGCAGAGGGAACAGCAGGCAAATGGAGAAGCAGGCTCCCCACTGAGCAAGGAGCCTGATGGGGGACTCGATCATGAGCCTGATCATGACCTGAGCCGGAACACAGACACCCAACTGACTGAGCCACCCAGGAGTCCCAAGGTGAGGAGTTTAAAAGAGCTAAATTCTCAGAATTAAAAACATTACAAACTACAGGCGCCTGGGTGGCTCAGGTCACGGTCTCAGAGTCCTGGGATGGAGCTCCACGTCCAGCTTCCTGCTCAGTGGTCTGCTTCTCCCTCTGCCTGCTCTTAGGCTCTCATTCTCTCTCTCTCTCCCTCTCAAGTACATAAATAAAATCTTAGGAAAAAAAAAATAAAAACATTGAAAATTAAAGTTAAAGGGGTATCTGGATGGCTCAGTTGGAAGAGCGGGTGACTCTTGACCTCAGGGTCATGAATTCAACCCCACACTGGGCACATAGCTTACTTAAACAACACTACCACCACCACAAAGAATAAAAAAGAACAGCAGTGTAAACATGTTTGTTAGAAATGCAGAGGCAGATCAAAGGATGCATCTGGAAAAGGGGGACCTGGCAGGAGGCAGACAAGAGATGGGGCACGGGGTGAGGCCCTACAGGCCAGCCTGCCTTTCTGAACTCAGGCTGCGGCTCACAGACTTGGGCCAGGGAGAGAAGGAAGGTACAGATGGACGGCCTGCCACAGTGCTTGGATGCAGGGTTGAAAGGTCAGAGTCTACATAGGCATGCTGGGATTTGCTGACTGGAAGATTCTAGCAGACCATTTCTGGGTGCTCTGCTGCATGCTACTGGAGGAGAGACAGAGACTAGGCTCCCACTATGTGCAAAGCTGTGCTAGAAGGGACCCCTGTTCGAGCCAAGAACACAGGCAGGGGAGTGATGGGCGCGGGGAGGGTGCTCCTTGAAGGACTGCACCTGTGGGGACAATTGTGTGGGAGGGACCCAGCTGATGACCAGGTGGGCAGGGGAGAAGGTCCACGTGGCGATGCAGGCAGACACAGACCGAGATAGTGCCCAAAGCCCAAGCCAAAATCCGATCCTCAGAGACCTGTCACTCTGCACTCTGCCCTATCCCCACCCACCTGGGCACATCCTAAGCTCGCCTGCTCACTGCTCCCAGGTCAGGATGAGGTTACAAAAGTCTACCCGCCCAAAAATCCTCCGGGAACAGAGTCTGACCCAAGCAGTCATTCTTACCTGGCTCCCATCGTCCTTATCAGGAAACTGAATGTTCACATCATGTTCCAAGCGGATTTGGGTAATCACTGCCCCTTTTCTCCCAATAATTTTGGGATGGTATTTGGGGTCCACAGTGACACTCAGCTTAAAGCTCCTTAAAGCCTACAGATGAGACAAGAGTGGAGGAGTTCAAAGCCGACCATCACCATCATGTGCAGCCATGTGCTACTACCACCCGTCTTTCTGTCCTGAACCCCAAAGGTATCCCCGGTGACAAAAACAAGACATGGCTTTCCTATTAGCCTCTGTGTCACCCCGCCCCACCAGCTCAAGGACCTGCCCGTAAGCAAGCTCACAGATTCAGAAAGGACTCCTTGGGCATCAACAAGGCTGGCACAGCAAGTGGCGAGCTCTGAGCTCAACTTTTTAATTGGTTTAATAGGGATCTGATAAGTAAGTATAAAAATGTTCTGGGTGGGGTTGGAGAGTGTTTTCCAAGGCTGGGGTATAAAAGCAGGCCAGAAGGAAAAGAGAACCAGCCCGCCTAGGACATCCATGGCTGGGGTGAGACTGTTGGAAGCACACTCAGGTGTTAGAGGTCTGGGTGTCCTGCCCCAACCTGACTCCAGGGAGTCCTCGAAGCACAACCCAAGGAATCTGCACCAAGGCTTCAGGAGGGGACAACACCCAGCCTCCCTGTGTACCACTCAGGAAACCCTTCCAACGGCAGCTCTACAGAGGGGAGGTGGGTCTTGAACCCTCCCCAAAGCATGGAAACCCTGCAGTGAGAAGGTCCACATGGGCCCGCAGACACCCACCATGGACCACACCACTCACGTTTGGGGGTCTTTCGCAGCAACGGCTCCCAGGCCTCGCTAACCTTACCTGTCCTGTGTGGCTGGAGGCACCACAAATGGCACATTTACTTTGGGGAAAAAAAAAAAAAAAAAAAAAAAGACTAGCAGGAATCTAACTCTGCTGCTGTTAACAGGGAAGAGAAAAGTGCTACGCCCGCCAACGCTGCCCCTGAAAAAAGGCCCCTGGACACAAACCACAATGGGGTTGGCCAGCTCCTCTGGCCACCTAGCTGAACTGGCTGCCAAGTGGCCAGGGTGCTAGTGACCCTCCAGCATGATGACGAAGGCTGAGGACTGCAGCTCTGGTGGATGCCCCCGTGGCCCAGTGGAAACCCACCCGGTCCTCCTGCTCAGCCTGCAGCTCCCTCACGCGCTCCAGCAAGCCAGCCTTGGCCCGGTCCAAATTCGCGGCGAGGCCGGTAATGGCAATGACGTCAGACTGCAGCTCCGGTGCCGGCACATGGATGTTCACCTGCACAGACACAGGAGGGTACCCAATGCAGATGGGGTCCCAGACCAAGACAGGGGCGGCCCGCCGCTGCAGTAAGAGCAGGAAGAAGGCGCACTGCCACGGGGCTGGACTGCCAGAGACACTCGGGAGGGAAAGACTGCAAATTGGGGTACCTCAAACTCGTCCATCATCTTTCGGATACCACTCCCCTTCTGCCCAATGATGTACCGATGCAGGTCAAAGGGCACTTCCACTTCGATGGTGACAGGAACCAGCGCCTGCAGGAAACATGGACGGGGCAGGCCTGAGAGCCAGCAGGGAGCAGAGCGACCGTGTGAGAACTACAGGGAGCTTCCTGGAACCTTCCGTGCTGTTCTGCCTAAACTGAGACCAATATCCAGGCTTTTAACTCAAAAGAAAACACAAAAAGAGAACATGGAATCCAGGGACGCCTAGGTGGCGGTCAGTTAAGCGTCTGACTCTGGATTTTGGCTCAGATCATGATCTCTGGGTCCTGGGATCGAGCCCTGCATCAGGCTCCACGCTTGGGGGCTTTGCTTGGGAGTCTCCCTCTCCCCCTGCCCTGCCCTCTGCTTGCTTGGGCGCGCGCTCTCTCAAAACAAAAACAAAAATGACAAAACACCCAAAGACAAAACCACAGAATCCACTTTTTTAAGATTAGTGCCAAGAGAGCACACTTTCAGATCCTCACCCCAAGCTTACGCTCTTAAATGTGACAAGCTGCTTACAGAAACAAAAACAGAACTAACCGAGTCCAGGAAAAACAGAGCCACTTGAAGCTTACAGAGGGGGACTGGTGAGGCTCAAACACAGATGCATTCCCCCTGCTGTCACTGAACCTGCTAGCTCCGTGCCCATCGACAGCCCCCAGGCGCTGGGCTCTGGGCCCCAGACTGGTGTATCGGGCGCCGCTGGTAGCGGGAGCTGAGGGGATTGGGGCAGGCACTGCTGGGGCTGGGGCTGGGCACCACCGCCCTGAGGGCAGCCAGCATCAGGCCGCACCCACCTCGAGAGCTTCCTTGGCTGCCTCACACTTTTCTTTCCGGCCGGAGATGATGATGATGTCACACCGCCTGGGGGAGCCGGGGTCAGCCTCCTTGATGTCTCTCCCATCTCCAGCATCATCGCCGTTCTCTTGGACTGGCGGCTCTACGCTGTGAACTGGGGAGACGGCAGGAGCAGCTCACAGTACCGACTCAGCATCCTCCACACAAACACTTGGGAAGCCCCTGACACATGCTGACCCACACGCGCCGCGCTTCCCAAGAGGCTGTGAGCTCACCTCCTTGCCTCAGGTGGAGCTGGTGACCTCAGAGGCTGGTGGGTGGGAGGCATGGGGAAGGCACCCACTGTGTCTAAAGGGCCAGGACACTAGAAACCAAGCCCCAGGGCTAGGACATTGCTGTGGGGAGGGGTCTGCACCACAGGCTGGGAGGAAGGTGGGCACCTGCACCAGCTTCTTATACCAGGAAGCAAGCGAGCAAGAATCAAGAAGGAAGAGATGGGACCTGTGACAAAGAAGCCAGATGGTGGCGACAGGCAGCTGTGCACCTGAACACTAAAGAACCACAGTCCTGTACTGTGGGGGGGGGGGGAAGACTGGACTCCGTAGACACTTTCCAAAGTGGGAAAGTTTGAACACCAACTAAATTCTGTAACATTGCTACACACTGTCAGATCATGTGATTCTGATGATGGATGTCCCCCATCTGTCCCCCAGTTATCGCAAATGATGTTAAAAAGAAGTTCTGATGGGATGCCTGGGTGGCTCAGTGGGTTAAAGCCTTTGCCTTCAGCTCAGGTCATAATCTCAGGGTCCTGGGATCGAGCACTGCATCGGGCTCTCTGCTCAGCGGGGAGCCTGCTTCCCTTCCTCGCTCTCTCTGCCTGCCTCTCTGCCTACTTGTGATCTCTCTGTCAAATAAATAAATATTTTTTTAAAAAGTTCTGATTCTCAGGAAGGAGCCCCAAAGATAAATTTGTAAAGTACACTCAAACGACTTAGAAAAAATGACTGTATGCATAAAAGGGGGAGCAAGAGAAAACAAACTGAATTTGGATACTGAGTATAGAAAATCCATCTTTATCCTACGCAGTTTTCCTCCACATGTACTCAAAATAGGCCATCCTCTCAGGGAAAGAGGCGCTTCAGTGGCCGTGACCAGCTTTGTAGAGGACAAAGCACACAGAGGGGACCCAGGAAGCTGCATGGTCACTAACCGGACCAGACACATCCACTGAGACCGGTCAACAAAGACGACACACTTGGTCACAACCCGAGTGGGAGACAGGTCTTGGGAGAGTCAGCTCTGAGAGCCCTCGTGGTGCAGGTCACCTTGTGACCACCTACCACCCCACGTGGAACCAAGCAATAAGGATGACACTGAGCTGAGGGGCTGCGGCAGAAGGACAGTCAGGGGCTGCCTGTCATTCAAGGGACAAAACCTGCCAAGTAGGGGTGCTGGGGAAGAGGCAGCTGCAGTGGACAGAGCACAAGCAGTCCCATCACACATGTCACCTGGGACCTGTGTGAAGCCCCAGAACCAAACTCAGCGGGGTGGGGGTGGGGGGTGCTTTCCTGCTTCAGAGGCCGCAGGCGTTTTGCCCTCCTCTGCCTCGTCACCTGCTGCAAGCCTCGGGATGCTGGGAGGGCCCCTGTCACCCTGCACCCACCTCCTAGAGAAGCCTTGGAATCCCCGGATGAGGCCCATTCACGCGCCCCCTGCTTCCCCACTCAGCATGGGGCTCACCGCTGGGACCCACCTGGGTTCTCCTCTCTGTCTGGGAACTTAATCTGAACATTATAGTCCCGGGTAATCTGCTGGATTCTGGAACCTTTGGGGCCCATGACAGATCGATGGAACTTCTGGGGTATGGCACATTCTATGGTCACCTGGGCTTCCTGGGGGTGGGGGGTACGGGGCACAGCAAGAAAGGAAAAAATAAAGACAGACATTAACTGGTTAGGGTCAGTGCACATCCTCACCAGCCTCCACTCAGTCCTCCACGGACACCTCAACTGCTCCACATACAACAGGGTGGAGAGAGGAGGGCCGGGGGCCAGGACCAAACGGGACGCCTCTTTCTGACATATTTCCCAGACACAAGAAAGTACTGAAGACCCGTATGCACAAAATGGCATGAGGCTCGCTGCCGCCCAGAGCCAGGAGCACCACGGTCCTGTGTCTGACCCAGAGTCCCCGGCCTCCTGCAACATCACGCACTGTCCCTGAAGGGTGGCTACGTGAGCCAGTGACAGCGAATGCTGTGGCTGTGACTCCATGAGGAGGCATGGGGACTGCTGGTTGGGGAAATACTTTCCAGGTTGCAGCAGGAGAGCACCAGCAGGGACATGTTTCTGCGTGGATCTGCTCTGACAGGCCCTCCCCTTCCATCTCTTTTCTTCCCTTTGGAGACAAGAGGCTGGCTCCTTGTGCAGACTGCACTTCATCCCATGTTTTAAAAAGCTGTTGTTAGGAGAGGTATTTTCACCAACTGTCAGGATGAAGGCCAGAGGCTGAGAGCCCCAGCCTCACCAGAGGAGCCCACTGCAGGGCTCAGGGAGCCCCTTGGCCCTGGCTGTTGGGGCTAAGAGCCCCGTCGCCCTCCCAGGCACCTACCAGGTCCTCGATGATCTCCTGAATGCGCTTCTTGGCCGCCTCCACACAGTCCTTGGCACCCTTGAGGGTGACCTTATCGCTCTGTGTGCCCGAGCGTGGGAAGCTGACCATCACCCCACCATACTCTTCGGCAATCTCCCGCAAGACCTGGCCTCTTCGGATGACAAAATGGCGGTGGTGCTTGGGGTCCACCAACATGCAGTCTTCCACCACATTATCCTGCGCCACAGAGGGAGGGCAAAAATAAATGACCCTGCCAACCACGCCTGACAGGACAACCAAAGTGCAGCTCCCACTGGACCTTACCAGGTTCTGGATGAGGGCCTCCAGCTCCCTCTGGGCCTCCCTGACAGCGTCCTCCTTCCCTATGATGGTGATCAGGTCCTGGTCCTTGTCCTCGGCCGTTGGGAATATGATGCGGGCTCCCGTGTTGTCACGTACCTTGCGGATTTTGCCACCCCCTTTGCCAATAAGGAACTTGTGGTATTCTGGCTTTGCGCGGATGTCAACGGTAAAACTCTTGGTTTGCTGTGAAAACCAACCCCAGATACACTGGCCTGATGCTACCTGCCCAGTGCCCCGAGCAGGTGAGTAAGAGGGCCTTGAGAACAACGGCCTGTGACTATCAAGCCTCACCAAAACCAAGGGATGGATACCCAGACAGGAGTACTGACGGCTCCCTCCGCCGTCCAGACACTGAGATGGCTTGGAGCATGTGCGTTCCTAGCCCCAGTCCTGCCACTTACCAGCAGTGACCCAAGCCTGTAAGCTGCTCTCCACCTAGAGGGGACTAGGCAAGTACGGCCTCGGGGTGCTAGGGGACAAGGGGCGCACTTGCACAGCAGGTAAGCCCACGGGACCGCCAGCCCCACTCCCAGGCACGGCACTCTTACTCCTCCTGAAAGTCCAGAAGAGTGCTCCCCGTCCAGGCCCTCCTCTGCTTGGGCTACAGGGGAGCCCACACACCAACAGCAAGGCCCAGTCTCAGTCTTAGAGCCACCTAAGCCAACCAATGCCCTCACGTGACACCAAGAAGCCAGGCTCCAGCGAAGGCCCCGACATGATGACCTTGCTGAGGACGCCAGCCCCTCTGGCAGGTTCACTAGGAGCGCACATGCACCTCTAGGCTGACTTAGACACACACAATGCTGTCTCCTCACCTTCCCTGTATTCTGGAACCTGGCACACAAGCATGAAGAAACACAGAAGAAAAGAAGGTCTGCCAACATGCTAAACAGTAATAAGCAAATAAACTTCGTTATCTTTTAAATGCTGGTTTCTCAAACACCTCCAAGAGAATCTTCTAGTCTTCTGACCCAGACACTGGCAAATAGCAGCATTACTAAAAAGCTAATGAGCAACGAGGTAGGTGAGCCCAGCCCAGCAAAATGATGAAGGGTAGTACACCTAAACCAAGTAGGGCTCATCCCAGAAAAGCAAGGTTGGTTAAACTTCAAAGAACAAAAAACCCCACAAAGACCCTAAAAAAATCTAATAGGTATGCTTAAAAAAAAGAGAAACCACACTCTCGTGTCAACAGATACAGAGAAAGCCTCCTACAAAGTCCCACCCCCAATTCCTGCAGCAGCTCTCAGCAAACTTTTAACAGAAGGGAACTTCCTCAACCTGACAGCACCTTCGGAGACCCCTAGCTCACTTCCCACTCACTGGTGAAGGACTGAACACTCCCCACAAAGTTCGCCCATGAAGCATGGCCATCCCCTCTCACCACTGCTCCTCAACACCATACTGCAGGCCCAAGCGACATGGTAAGACCACACCTATAGTCATACGGATCAGCAAGGAAGAATTCCACTGTTCACAGATGATGTGTATTACACAGTAAGCTCACAAGAATCCATAAAAGAGTGTTACTAGAACTGGTAACTGAACTTTAAGCCAGATGCATAAAACAAAACCAATATAAAAATATCAGATATATTTCTATACGCTACAGTAACTGGAAATTAAAATGAATTAAAAAGTACCATTACAACAATGCTAAAAAGCAAAATAGTGAGGATTTAAAATGAATAAAATATGAATGAGACCCACATGTTAAAAACTACAAAACACCAATGAAAAATCAAAGACTTAAAACTCAAGAACGCAGCCTGAAAAACTCCAAACTCCTGAGCTGTTAGTTCTTCCCAATTTGATCCTTAGATTCAACATAGTCTCGTCCAAATCCAAGCAGGACTTCCCCCTAGAAACTGTTAAGCTGATTCCAAATGCACAGAGAAAGGCAAAGATGCACGATGGCCAGAGCAGTGTGACAAAGTGCAAAGCTGGAGGGCTCTGCCAGCCACCCTCCTTCCGGAGGCGCAGGAGCACAGCACGGTCCAGAAACAGACCCAACGTGGGCTCCACAAAGGGGCAAAGGTGACTCAATGCAGAATTTTAGGGGTGATGCCAAAACATTTTCATTGCGGTGGGGGTCACCTGACTGCTTATGTTCATCAAAACTCAAGTATGTGCTAAGAAAGGGATGTGTTATTGTCTATAAATCATACTTTAAAAAAAAGCCCAGGGGCTCCTGGGTAGCTCAATCTGGTTAAGCGTCTGCCCTCAGCTCAGGTCATGATCCCGGAGTTAAGGGATCGAGCCCTGAATCGAGCTCTCTACTCAGTGGGGAAGCCTGCTTCTCCTGCTTCCTCTGCTGCTCCCGTTGCTTGTGCTCGCTCAATCTTAAATAAATAAAATCTTAAAAAAAAAAAAACCCCAAAACCAAAAAAACCACTAAGGCAAACAGCAAATTCTCCATATTGTTTTAGTAGGCATTGGACCTACGAAGGCCCTTTGTTCAGCAGTGGCAAAATCAAAGACAAAAAAAAGGCGTCTGAAGCAATATTCTGACCTGCCACAATGGGGTGAGGATTTCTAGCAAGGGAGAGACGCAGTGCCGCCGTTCCTGGGCGTGAAACTCACCTTCTCCTCAGCCAAGTGCAGGAGCTGCTTTCTGGCCTTTTCCACGTCTGAGGCAGGGCCCCTGATGACAACCGTGTCACTTCCCGAGCCCTCCACCGGGAAGTGGATGTGCACCCCACCACACTCCTCCATGATGGAGCGGATCAAGCGGCCCTTCGTGCCGATGAGGGAGTTGTGCAGCTTGGCTGGAATCGAGACCTCCAGCTCGGCTATGTTGGCCTGAAATGACACAGTCTGTGAGGTGTGGGACACATGGCAGCATGCCCACTGCAGAGGGATCTGGAGCGCTTGTGAGTGTGGGTCCACACGTGAGGATGTGAAGGATGGGGTCTAAGCAGTTCACACGGCATAGAAGGAATGTCTCCATACCACACCATAAAGCAGAGACACAACCAAGATGCCCAGATTGTCGGCTTTTCCTATTAAAACTCTGTCTCCAGATTTACCTCCCATGAGAAACAACGGGGTTGAAGACACTGGAGACAGGAAGCAAGAAAGGTGAGCAGGACAATGGTCCCCTGGCTGAGTCCCCGCATCGAGGACACAGAGCTGACAGTCTGGGCAGACTAGGACTAGTGGAAACCCCATGAACTGGTGATAGCTCCCATGCCGACGTCACCAGGGGGAAGGGACTGTAGTGCACAGCACTGTCTATGCTCTAGGACACTGGGTACAGGAGGCCTCACCCCAGGACTTGGAACACCCAAGACCAGGCATGTGTCTTTAAGAGCAACTCCGAAAAGGAGCAAAGTAATTCATTAAAGTACATTAACAAAACTCGAAGACGTTGGAATGCAAGAATATCCAGCATCCATCCAAGTAGACTTCCTAACTTCTGGCATCCAACAGAAAAATACCAGACATTCAAAAAAATAGGAGAAACTCCTCCATGAGGAAAGAACAGAAAATAGCCCAGAAGTGAAAGAGACTTTAGAACCAGTGGGTTGGGAACATGACAACATTTTCACAACTGCAAACATGGTAAAAACAAAAACAAAGGAAACACTGGGCATGTCAAGTATAAAAACAAAATATTCTACCTCAACTTCTACAAGTGAAAATGTCTAAAATGAAAAACACACTAGATGGGATTACAGGCAGATTAGACATTACAGAAAATTAATGAATTTAAAGAAACTTCTCCTTTCCACCCACATACATAACATACCAGTGAATCAATCACAAGACCACCTCCAGCCCGCCTAGCTCCAAGGAACTGGAGTCCCCAGCGGGAAGGACAGAAAAAAAACTACTTAATAATGACTCCAGAGGCACCTGGGGGCACAGTCAGTTGAGCATCTGACTCTTCATTTTGGCTCAGGTCATGACCTTAGGGTCATGAGATCGAGCCCCACAGGCTCTACACTCGCCGGGGAGTCTGCTTGAGATTCTCTCTCTCCCTCTCCCTTTGCTCCTGCACATACTCTCTAAAAAAAATCAATAAATCAATAATGACCCCAGGTTCTCCACATATGATAACACTAAAATCTTTGGATCCCAGAAGCTCAGTGAACTCTAAGCAACATGAAAAAAGCACACCCAGACACGTGGTAACTTGCACAAGGCTTCTGCTTGTGATACAACTCTAAATACAGTCAGAGGAAGTCTGTGCAGAGGAGTAAGGCCAAGGAGGACCTCAGACGTGTCCTCAGAAACACCATGAAGGTCCTGAAGCAGAGTTCTAAGTCCTGAAGAAAACCTCCAGTCTGAGGTCTGCTACGGGGAGCACAGGAAGGCACAGGCTCACTGGAAGATGGTCTGGCACTTCATCCCCAAACTGAACACACTCTGACCGTAGGACCCGACTTACTATTTAATCCTGAATGCAGGAAGCCAGTGTGAAACAGCACAGTGTCGTGGGGCTGGGGACATGGCCATGGGGGCTCAGGTGATAAACGGGGGTTTGCAGCTTCTCAGGCTGCACTGCAATGGGCACAAGGTCACCTGGAGACAGGGCCCAAGTGCATGTGCACTAAAAACCCTACAACCACCACAAAAATGAAAGTTCTATGCAATAAGCCAAAAGAGGAGATGAGAGGAATAAGGGAATTCTCTTAAGTCCAAAAGCAGGTAGAAAAAGAGAACAAAGTAGACAGGACAAACAGAAAACAAACGCAAGACAGCTCAGTCGGACCACCATGACCAGGGGCAAGGCCTGCAGGTACAGCTTCTATTCAGGGTGGTGAGAAAGTGCGGCAGACGATGGTGGGACATAGCTGTGTGAACGCGCTCATGCCCCAGGCTGTACACGAAGGTGGTAAATTTTGTTATGTGTATTTTCCACAATTCTAAAAATAAAAAAATTGATATTTAATCACATTTACTAAACGTATAATAAAATATGTAACATAATACATGATACACAGATTAAGCATGGAATTAAATGTAAACATCTGCATTGAAAAGACAGACTGGGGAGCCTGGATAGCTTAGTCGGTTAAGGTCTGACTTTTGATTTTGGCTCCGGTCATGATCTCAGGGTTGTGAGCTCGTGCCCTGTGATGGACTCTGTACTTAGCACAGTCTGTTTATCCCTCGCCCACTGCTCCTCCCCCCACTCACTCTCTAAAAGCAAGCTGCCTAAAAGAAACCCACTTTGATGAGAAAAAACAGATTTCAGGACAATGACTACTATCAGGGGTAAAAGAAGGTAATTTTATAATGATATACGTTACAGGAATATCAGGAACGTGAAAGACACCAGCACAGTACAGGAAAATTATGAAAAACTTTATGCTAAAAACCTTGACAACCTAGGTAAAGTAAAAACCCCTTGAAAGAAAAGCTACCAATCTTAAGCGACAAGTAAGATGATCTGGGCATGCAGGGACCTATCACCCAGCAACAAAATCAAACTGACGGGACACCCGGGACAACACGGATACATCTCATCCCAGCTGCTCCAAGTGAGCACAGCTTGAGCTGTGGGAGCAAACACCATGATCTCCTTTGTACAAGTGTGCAGCAAACCCCACAATGCCCATGGCTGAAAGCCAACGAAGGGCTGGAAAGGCAGAGTGGGGGGGTTAGGGGGGGCTGCCCGGACAGAGGGAGGTGCTGGAGAGGGGCATGGGGACATCTCCAGGGTGCTAGATAGGCTCATTATGCTGACTGTGGAGAGTCCATGCATATATAACATAGGTCAAAACTTATCAAACTGCATACTTCAAACATGCAGCTTCTTAATGTTTATTTTCCAAAAATTGAAAAAAAAGAAAAAGATTGTTACGCCTTCAGGACAGGATGATTTCCAAGCACTCAAATCCAGTGCTACTGCTCAAGTCTCATGATAAGCACAGCCCCAGGTGAGTGGCAGAAGCCTGGCCACGGGCCTGCACTGCGTGGGAGAGCTGATGAGACGGACCATGGGGACCCTGGCGCATGCCCTGACACACAACACCCCATTACCAGGTCTTTCTGGATGGACAGGATGCGGCTCCGGGCAGCCTCACAGTTGGCTCGCTTGCCTGTGATGACAATGGTCTCTGAATTGCTATTCTCTGCTGGAAGGTCGATCTTAGTGTTGCTTTCTTCCCGAATCTACAAGGAGACGGGACCATGAGAAGGGACCCCCCCAGTTGAGACACACCCGGAACCCAGGGCCAGAAAGTTTAAGCCAGAATGGCACAGGGCTTTGGGAGCCAAGATTCAGGAGACAAGCTGGCTGATCACCTTTTTAATGTTTGCGCCTCCTTTCCCAATGATGTTCTTGTGAAATTGTTTGAAGATCGGAACAGAAATTGAATAGCTATTTTCCACCTTAAAAACAAAAGAGGTTGCACCATTAGCCATCATGCTGGACAGTGACGTGTCCCTTCATCTGCGAGGGAGTATTAAAAATGACAGAATCTGCTATTAGAAAACATACAACTTGGATCCTGCCTGTCTCCCACTAGGACCTCTGACCTTTAGCTGGGGGACAAGCTAACCTGGCAAGCCACAGCTGACTGATGCAATGCCCCCTTTATAAAAAGTAGCTCTCCACAGAACCTGCCACGTGGTCAGTGCAAGTTCCATAACCCAGAAGCAATGTGTCGGGCACCCTCAACAGACACTCTGGGTAGAGAAGGGAATCCTGGACACCAGGCTGAGAGAAGCAAGCCCAGAGCACACAGACCCTGCCACTCCTAGCCTGCACCACGCTGTGGCAGTGTGAACGAGCTCTGTGCTGGAAACGCCCCCATCAGCAACCTGAGGCAGTGGTGAGCTCAGTGCAAGCCCCATGAGAAACACAGAAGCATGAGCCCATCTTCAGCCTTCCCGTCAATAACCCCCCTCCGCACTTTAAACTGCTGGTTTCCATTCCAGCTTAAGGAAATAGCAAATCAGTAAATGGCTTCCCATACTGCCTATGCAATCTCTTTCCTCACTGGATGGGACAGTTTATCCAGCTTTCTTCTTCTCCTTCTATTTTTTTTTTTAAATTTTATTTATTTGAGAGAGAGAGAGAAAATAAGCAGGGGGTGGGTCAGAGGGAGAAGCAGACTCCCTGTTCAGCAGGAAGCCCAATGTGAGACTCGATCCCAGGACTCCAGGATCATGACCTGAGCCGAAGGCAGTCGCTTAACCAGCTGGGCCACCTAGGCGCTCCAAGTTTATCCAGATTTCTAGAGGTCCCTCAAGGAAACAAGCAGCCTGGCACCCCGTTTGAAACTCATGTAACACTGAAGTTCCTAATAGGTGTCGGCCAGTCTAAACACCTGCAGTTAAGACGGACGGCGCCCCCCCGCCCCTGTCGAGGGCAGACCAAGCCAATGCCCCCCGAAGCAGGGGTTCTGATGGGACACACCCCCGGGTCTCTCTGCCACCAGCAGCGCCATCATAACAAAGGATGGGAAACATCCCCTACCAGATCTGCCACCATCTTCTGCATGTATTTTGTGCATTTTTCCACCTCATTCTTCGGCCCTCGGAGTTGAACAATATCACTTTTTTGTGCTGGGTCTGGAAAGTTGATGATAACCTGGAACAAATCATCACAAATTCAAGTTCAATTATTGGTAAAGACTGGATTCTAAAATACTGACTCTCTTTAAGGACCAATCAATCACTCCTAGAGGGCTGAAGAATGCCGTTGGGAAACCTTTACCTCTGGGAATTTGTCACGAATTTCACGGATCCGTTCACCCTTCTGCCCGATGATTGTGCGATGGAATCTCTGCTCAATGATCAGATCCTTGGTGCGCTCATTTTCCTAAAAACACAATGCAAGGAGACACTAGAGCAGGAGGCTCCTGGGAGCCCGGGGAGCACAGCACCGGTCTGTGGCATCCCTGGGAGTCACCAGCCACTAGAGGACACCTGCTCTCTCCAACAACAGGGTTGTGTGTTGTTCTCCACAAGGAGGTGTGATTCAGCAGGTGGCCTTCGTCACCACAGCGGCTCACTTAGCGCCTCTATGTTGACAAGAACAAGAGACCATGAGGTGTAACACTCTGCAGGATGGGCAGGGATCCTTCCTGAACACAGCTTGGTTCAGAGCACTGCCCTGTGCAGATCATTATTAAGAAAGAATAATGAACTTGCATAGTTCTCATCATCCCTCAGGTCTCACTAAAATGTCACAATAAATACAAAAGCAGTAGCAGAGCCAGAATAAAGGAAAACACACTACCAGCCAACCGTCTGAAAGAACTCAGGGGAGATTCTGCATCAGACTGGCATCAGGCTGACAGAGAAACAAGGGTTCAGGAGTCCAACACAGGCACAAGACACCCCAGACCAAGGGGCCCTGGCCAGACAAAGGCCGCACCTGCTAGCTTGCAGCTGAGGACAGGGGAAAGCCTACTGTCAGAAGTGGGCCTCAGGGGGCTCCAGGCTTGGGCACCGGTGCCAGTAGAGGTGGGGGACTCACTCCTTGCCCCGATGAGCCACATGCATTGCCCTGCCTGAGGCTTTACTGACTTTCTGCACGTGTCTGTGCTAAGCTACGATCACTCACCCAGTAGGTAACTCTGGATTCTGAAAGGCACCCCAGTGACCCCTACATGCAGCCAGACTGGAGAATCACTGCTACATGGTTATCTGCATCTGACTCACACATTCCAGAAAAACACACCAGTGCTGGCAGCTTAGCCCCGGGAACAGGACCCATGCCCCCCTCTCCTCCAACCCTCAGAGTTGCAGACAACCACACAGCAGAATTTTCAACCTTAGCTGCACGTGAGAGTCACTTGGGTGCTTTTCAGAATTGGTCCCTCAAGCATCAGAGACTCGGATTTGGCCAAGGCAGAAACCCCTGCTGCAGAGCCACTCCCAAGCGGGTGATTCCCCTTCTGCAGCACTGCGGGTGAGAACAATGCTAGTCCGCAGAGGCCCCGACACAGGTCCGCGGGCTCCTCCCCAGCAGGACCCAGCTGCAGGTCTTACCATCCGAGAGGCGAGCTCCAGCAGCTCCCGCTTGGCCTGCTGTACACCCTGCGGGTCCCCCTCAATGCGAATCAGGTTGCTCTTCTCACTGTCAGGAGGGATGCGCACGGACACCTTATACTGGTCTTTGATTCTGTTTACTTAAGGATACAAAAGGAAACACATTTTGGACTCAGAATCTACTAAGTTCTGTCAGTGACTACAACCTGGCAGAATAGGCCAAACCACCTCATCAGCCATCCTGCGAAGAGGGAGACGAAGCCACCATACCAAGAACTCTCCGTTCTCTCAGACGAACTGTGTCTGCACCTAGACCAACCGAGTCAGCATCACCCCGACAGCGTCATGTGACTGACGGCTGGGGCCTCTCAGGCCATGAGGGCTCGCTGCTCTGGGCTATGGCTGGGGCTTCAGAATACTTTAAAGACCACAGCTGCTTTTTTTTTTTTTTTACTTTGGATCTTTTACTCATGTATTGATGACTTGGAAAATGATAGTTTACTAAAATATGCAGTTGACACATTTGATTATGTGGTATCAGAAAAGTTACATTCACTGTTAACTACTATTTTCACCAAGAGCGTCGTGAAATATTAGAAAGCTTTTTTAAATTTAAACTCAATTAATTAACACATTCTGTATTATTAATTTCAGAGGTAGAGTTCAGTGATTCATCAGTCTTATGCAACAGCTAGTGCTCATTCCATCACGGGCCCCCCTACATGCATCACCCAGTTACCCCATTCGCCCACCCTCCTCAACGACAACCCTTAATTTGTTTCCTATGATTATGAGTCTGTTATGGTGATTTTTCCCTCCTTCCTCTATGATCCTGTTTTGTTTCTTAAGTTCCACATAGGAGTAAGATCATACAATTGTCTTTCTCCAATTGACTTACTTCACTTAGAATAACACCCTCTAGTTCCATTCACATTGTTGCAAATGGCAAATTTCACTTTTTTGATGGCTGAGTAATATTCCATTGTGTGTGTGTGTGTACACAACTTTTTCTTCATTCATCTGTTGATGGACATCTGGGCTCTTTTCATAGTTTGGCTGTTGCGGACACTGCTGCTCTAGACATTGGGATGCAGGTGCCCCTCAGATGACTCTGTTTGTATCCTTTGGATAAAAACCTAAGTAGCTCAACTGCTGGGTTGTAGAGTAGCTCTATAATAGTTCTTGAGGAACCTCCATCCGGTTTTCCACAGCAGCTGCACCAGTTTGCATTCGCACCAACAGTGTAACAGGGTTCCCCTTTTTCCGAATCCTCGCTAGCATCTGTTGTTCTGACTGGTATGAGGTCACTGTGGTTTTGATTTTTATTTCTCTGATGCCACATAATGTTGAGCATCTTTTCACGTGTCTGCTGGCTATTTGTATGTTGTCTTTTTTAAGATTTTATTTCTTTAAGGGAGAGAGAGAGAGTGAGAGCCCGAATGGCGGCCAAGGCGGAGGGAGAAGGAGAAGCAGACTCTTCACTGAGCAGGGAGCCCGATGTGGCGCTCAGTCCCAGGATCCTGAGATGATGATCTGAGCCGAAGGCAGAGGCTTAACTGACTGAGCCACCCAGGAACCCCAGCCATTTGTATGTTTTCTTTGGAGAAATATGTGTTCATGCTCTGCCCATTTCCTGACTGGATTATTTTGGTGTTGAGTTTAAGTTCTTTATAGATTTTTGGATACCTTATCTGATATGGCATTTACAAATATCTTCCCCCATTCTGTTGGTCATCTTTTGGTTTTGTGAACTGTTTTCCTTTGCTGGACAGAAGCTTTTTGTCTTGACGAAGTCCCAAAAGTTCATTTTTGCCTTTGAAGATGTGTCTAGTGAAAAGTCACCTCGGTCGATGCTAAAGAGGTCGCTGCCTGTGTTCTCCTCAGGGATTTTAATGGGTGCCTGCCTCACATTTAGGTCTTTCATCATTTTGAGTCTATTTTTGTGTGTGGTGTAAGGAAATGGTCCAGTTTCATATTTCTGCATGTGGCTGTCCAATTATCCCAGCACCATTTGTTGAAGAGACTCTTTTCCATTGGACATTCTTTCCTGCTTTGTCGAAGATTAGTTGGCCATATAGCCGACGGTCCATGTCTGGGTTCTCTATTCTGTTCCACTGATAAAGATCCCAGGTGTTTCTAATGTGGAAGCAAGTCTGGGAACTGAACCACTGTTCTTAGGTCACAAAATTACTCTCAAAAAAACAAAAATAGAAACCACTAAAAATCAGAAGGCTTTACATTAACTAAAAACAAGAGTACCCCAATGACCACCTTAGGGGTCCATGGAGGCCATACATTGTTGCGTAGAGAAAGTACCCCATCAGCTCAGATCCAAATTGAGCGCTTCCCTGTCTCTGCAAAACATATGGAGTTCTGTCACCTACTTTGGACAAAGGCCACGCTCCCACACCCTGGGGAGGCCTTATCCCAGGAAACAAGACCAGCACTTTGCCCAAACTCCATAGGGGCCACCGAGGAGCAGCGTGAGCAAATGCAGAGACAACCGGAGCCAAGGACTCAGAAGCCAGGCTGGAGACTTCAGACCATGAAAGGGGGTAGGGGATGAAAGCAAAAACAGACCAGACATAACGTGAACCACCCTGGTGGTCTCATACTCCTAGAGAGCAGACACCAGAAATGAACGTCAGAACTGCACTTCCTTATGTTCTTAAAAAAAAAAGATACTGTACCATTAATCAAAACAAAAACAAACAAAAGCAAGTTACAGTGTGTGCATGGCTCGAGGAACATGTGCAAGGAACACCACAGGGAGCTTCCATGGACTCTGTGTCCGTGGACTGTCACTACCATTGTGGAAAGTCCCTGGGCACACAGAACTGACAACAAATACAGCAGAGCTGACAAGTTCACACTAACTATGAACACAAACTGGATGACATCAGGCAAAAACTGAAGGGGACACACTTGCAGGGCACCCTGTCTGCACAGGTGGGTTCTCTGCAACCGCAGGAAGGACCCAGACCCGCCACGCGCTACCCTCTCACCATTGGCTGCCGGTGAGGCGCAGGAACCGGGAGCACACTGTGATGTTGGGGGTGGCCTCACAGGCGAGCTGGGCCCAGGTGTGGGATTTCAGAAAACGTTCTCCATCTGGGCAAATTGTTCACTCAGCCCACTTCCTGCAAACTGCATTCACACCCCTAGTCCAGCTCAACTGGGCTACAGCCTTACTATGTGTACCAAAAGGCACGCCCGTGAGCCCCGACCTTTCCTACTCCTGGGGTGGCCCCACCAGGGCCCTGTCTGTGCACCACTGAGTCCATGGGGACTGCGAAGCCCAGATGTGACCCCATCGGGCTTAGGTGCGCCTTCACCGTGGCCTCTGACCAGGTTGGTTAAGGTCCCAGGTCTGCAGACCAACTACAGCCTGAGGAGAAGACTAGGACACCCAGTCAGAATGCATGACTTTCTCCCACCACGGTTACCCTCCGTGCCATCAGTCCCACTCACTGTTGGCCCCGCTCTTCCCGATGAGGTGTCTGTGGAACTTGTGGTCCACGTTGATTTCCACGTAGTCCATCCGGTTAATCTGCAGGAAAACAGAACGAGTCCAGAGATAAGCTCTCGAGGCCATGGCGTGTGCCATGGTCATAGACACATCACCAGAGCCCAAGTCCATGAGCTGACAGCTCTTGCCTTTGTCACCTTAGGTCATTATTCCAAGACTGTCCTTCTGGCCCCCTTGAAAGACCTATCTGTGACCTTCCTGGACTTTGCCAGCTTCTATTTCAGAGCCCAGTGCTTACCCCAGATGTCCCCAGGCCCACCCACCCACATGATGTGTGACAGGCAAACAAGGATATCCTGGCTAAGCCCCGGGTTCAGCAGCACCCAGAACATGCAAAGGGGCACCTTACCAAGTCTTTGACCATGGCTTCGATCTGTTCCTGGGCCACGTTTACATCCTCTGTGGGGCCTTCCAGGGTGATCTTGTCCTCACCCTCTGTGAACTCGATGTGCACCTATCACAGCAGAATCAGGAAAGAGATGGTCAGGATGGCACAGTGGCAGTACCCTCTCAGAACCTGTGGAACTTCGCTGAGGCAGCAGCCAATCCCAACTGCTTTATGTAAACACATGTCCACAACCCCCCCTGGAATACTGAAGGGGGAGGCTGGGGGATGCCTATTACTCTGGTCTAAATATCGTGGCCTAATCCTCTTCCTGTCACCAGATATGGGAACTGTGATATCCTCCACGATGTACCTAACAGCAAAACCACAGACTGAAAGCACATCAGTACCAACTGCCCCCATCATTCCCAATACCACTTTTATTGTTACAGGCCCATTCTTCTTTAATTTTTAAGAGCGAGAGAGACCATGTGTGTGCCTGCATGTGCACAAGTGGGGGGGGCAGAGGAAGAGGAAGAGAGAGTCTCAAGCAGCTCAGCACAGAGTCCAATGAGGGGTTTGATCCCACCACCCTGAGATCACGACCTGAGCTGAAATTAATAGTTGGACGTTCAACTGACTGAGCCACTCAGGCACTCCCAGGGCCACTCTTCTCTGCTCGAGTAAGAAATGAGATAAACAACAGGGATGGAATTTTAACTCATGTATAGCTGCCCAGGGATGGTCCACAGGCAAGGCAGCTCTGTCCTCATTTATAACACACCAGGCAAGAAGGCAACAGGGGACAAGGGCAGTAGGGGAGAGCAGCCCCATGAAGCCACTGCATCTGTGTGAGCCAGAGCTCAGAGGCTAGGAAAGCAAAAGGACTAAGAAGTCAGTTGGAAACGAAGTGTGAACAGGACGACAGTAGAGGGGATATGTTCTCTGGCAAGCCATCCTGTGCACGTTCAATGGGAGCTGCGGTGATCTCTGGAAAAGTGGGAAGACGTCAAGGACAGAGATGGAAAGCATGAAGAGGCCGTCACTCCAAGCCTCACACGAGCTGAGCACACGTGTGCTCTTCCGAGAGCACAGATGGAACTGTGTGCAAGTTACTGTGCTGTGACAGACAAGGGAGACGTCTGCTAAGGTAGTCATGAAATCAAGCAAGATACACAGTCTCTGGGTAAAAGAACCAAAAGAATGACAGAGTATTTTTAAAAATTTATTTTGTTCCTCCTCAGCTAACCGTGGAAACTGTCACACACACAATGTGCCACGATCTCCAGGGCCATCTCTAGAATAAACAGCAAGAAAACAAATGTCAGAAGGGGAAGGACAAAAGCAAGAACTCAGAGTCACAAATTCCCAATGCCTCCTCACCTTGGGCATCTGCTGAGTGATTTTGGCCAGATTCTGCCCCTTTTTGCCGATGATGA
This sequence comes from Enhydra lutris kenyoni, assembly GCF_002288905.1. Classification (NCBI taxonomy): domain Eukaryota; kingdom Metazoa; phylum Chordata; class Mammalia; order Carnivora; family Mustelidae; genus Enhydra; species Enhydra lutris. The sequence goes on from NW_019154085.1 coordinate 47,244,764, forward strand.
ACCGGTGTAGCCAGGAAGGAGCAGAGACAGATGACACAGTAAAACTGTTGGCCTAGGAAACCAGGAAGCAGAGTGGTGGGCTGTGCAGCCTGGGCTCCATGCTCGCGCTCCCCGCCCGACACGGTCCCTGCTCCCGGGGCCCGGAAACGCGATTCAAGAGGCCGGCCCCACAAGAAGCAGCTAGGATCCACTCCTGAAGTCAGTTACCTTGGCATAGACCTCAGTCAGTGCCTGCCCTAGCTTTTCAGGCTCGCCTCGAAGTATCACAGTCTCCGAGATGCTGTCTGACGGTGGGATCTCCACAGAAACTCCCGTTCTTTCCAGGATCTCCTGTAAGGAATTGCCCTTCGGCCCGATGACATACTTGTGCTGGGATTTCTTCACCTCCACGGCGATGGTTGTGGTCTTCTTTTTCTAAGGAAGAGCACCATAAGGGCATCAGAGAGAAGGGCCAGGGAGGAACAGGTGGGGACAGAACGCTGTCACCAAAAAGGGAGGGAGCAAGCGCAGAGCCCTAGACTACATACACTCTGTGAGCCCCAGCAAGTGAAGATGGGGAAAAGCCCACTCCCCAGAAACTCCACTGAGCAAGGAGAACTGGGTTTTCTCCCCATGAGAATCACCAGAGAATTTAAGTCCCGCCCAGACTGACCCCAGGTTCCATCCACACCTCCGAGAAAAAGGCTGGGATTTCACAGCCCACCAGGGTGAGGCGAACCACTAGCTCAGAGACACGGCCAGCTCTGTGCTGCAGGCCTGCCATAGCCCGGCCATCCAGCTCAGAGCTCCAGCCTCTCTTCCCTGCCCAGCAGCACTCCATCCTAACTGACCGGAAACCGAACTTGTCTGGACACAAGAGGCTAGGGGTGGAGCTGGGCCTAGGCCACACCTCTGCGTGACCACCCTACATGCTCTTCCCAACCGCTACCTTCTCCTCGTAGATCTTCTTGATTCGAGCCACAGCCTGAGCCAACTGCTCCTTCTCTCCCGTGAAGACGATTTCTGTCCGGTTGACACTGGGTGGGGGGATGTTGATGCGTGTTCCTGTCTCCTGCATGATCTCGCCAACAAGTCGGTTATATGGCCCAGCGATGAAGGGATGGAACGCCTTCTCCACTTCCAGCCTCTCAACAGCACGTTTGTCCTGGGAAGGATAGAACCATGAGGGTGTGGCTCTGGGGCTAAGGCCAGTGCACACACCCCAACCTCTCAGCTGGCCCTACCTGCTCAGCAGAGATGAGTAGGACTTCATGGCGAGCTTTCTCGATGCCTTCTTTGGTACCGGTGATCCTGATCTGATTGCTGGCGTCGTCTGGGCGTGGGATCTGGATTTTGGTTGCAGTTTTGAGCTCCAAGTCTTGCAGTTTCTCTCCATTTTTGCCAATAACAAAGCGGTGGTGTTCTTTGGGAATGGCTACAGTCGCTGAGGCCTACAACAGGAAGAGAACCAAAGAACGTTGATGTCTGTAGGTTACGAAAAAGCCTATTTCTCCACAATATTCTCTCCGGCTGAAATGCCATTCCTGCCTAGCCAGCCCCCAATCCGTCCCTCAGAACAGTCTCGAGTTAACATCATGTTCTTGGGGAAGCTTAACCAGACCCCAAGGCTAAGGAAAGTTCAAGTGTGATACATTCCCATGGTCCCATGTCACACCTTCAGCTGTCTTAATTATTTAGGGGTAATTATTTGTTCAACATCTTCTCGGCCCTCTAAGCCATCATAAGAACAGGAATATTCAGGAATGCTAATCTGTCTTATTTTCCACTTTGATGATTGCTAACACCATCCTAGGACGAGACAGGAAAGCAGGTACATATTGACTAACCAGACTGATTTGTTTCTGGAGGCCCAGGCTATTTTTCCCCCCAACCATAAGCCCTATAACCCATAATAAACTTTTTTCTATCTCTTTTACCACCAGTTTAAAATAGATAACCTGTCTGAGGAAATAAAATAGAAATAATCCGGGGCGCCTGGGTGGCTCAGTGGGTTAAGCCGCTGCCTTCGGCTCAGGTCATGATCTCAGAGTCCTGGGATCGAGCCCCGCATCGGGCTCTCTCAGCAGGGAGCCTGCTTCCTCCTCTCTCTGCCTGCCTCTCTGCCTGCTTGTGATCTCTCTGTCAAATAAATAAATAAAATCTTTAAAAAAAAAAAAAAAAATAGAAATAATCCAAAGCGTTCATCCAGTGAGTCCAAATGCTAGAAATCAAGCAACTTTCTGAGGTGACAGAGAGCAAGGAGGACAGGGGCTCCTAGTCTTCCTGACTGTGTGCAGACAGTAGCTGCCAAGAAGACTTAAGAAGGGGAAGTGTCAACACTCCCACCACCGGTGAAGCAGACTCACAGACCAGTCAGGGGGATAAGCTTATAGCAGACCACTTAACACTCAAAACAAAAATGTTAAATTGTTTCACAGAGGCAATAAAAAAGGTCCTCACTTCCCAACTAGCGCAGAAAGACCCAGCAACTCATACATTCTGTTCGAGTAACATTTACTCCCAAAGTGGTTCGATATTAGGTAATCAGTGTTACACATGAGAAGAATCAAGTGACTGCCTCCACAGAATTTAAATCTAGTCATGATTAAAAATGTGTAAAGAAAATAAAAACGTTATTTTTTTTAATGTGACAAACATACACACCCAGCTAGGCCTGTACTCGGAGCTGTGCTTGAGGGGAGAGCCTGCTGAGGGTGGACCCACATAGAACATGGCCCCATGGAAGGACACCCAAGGAAGCAAAGGAGGCACAAAGATGGGACAAGAACACAGGCCTGCACCCCTGGGAACGCACAACTTTTTAAAACTTCTGAGGTATGTAACAGGGAGAAGAGAACTAGAATCCAGCATCAACAACTTTAACTTAAACTAACAGTAACCACTTGGAAGATGTAATGGGAAAGAATGGCCATCCCAACAGGGAAAAAGAGACAGAGAGACAAAGTAGCTAGACACAACCCAACAAAAGAGGTGGGACATGTGCATGAGAAATCACAAAACACTCAAGAGATCTAATGCAGTTCTGATCAAAAAGTAGCTTATGAAGTCTGTATGGTGGAACGACCAAGAATGGGACAGGAAAAACCTGCAAAAGGACAGTACGGGAGGAATGGTGACAACTGTACTAAATATAAGACTACTTCCCTTAGAACAGAACACTAGTGCACAGAGAGGCAGACCAACACTTTAGAACCGAAAACCCACGCAAAGAACAGAGCACACTTCGTAAAAACAGCCAATCAAATCACGGGGTGGGGAAAACTTAAAACTGGTGTTGGCAACCTAATAGATGTCTGGAGAAGGACGAAAGTGGGTCTGCACCTTGCACTGTTCCAGAGAAATCCCAAACTCATCAGGAACTGAAACGGAAGAGCCCCCCTTCCAGGCACCAAAGAAAAGATGAGATTTCTTACAACCTGGAAGTGAAAAAATTTTCCTAATAAGGACTCAAAAGAACAAAAAGAGTAATGGAATTTGACTACCATAGAATAAAAAGTCATACAGCAAACACACCAAGATCAAAAACAAATCGCGAAGTGGGAAACGTGGTCTATAAGGTGCAGGGTTTTTAAGGACCCAACTACACCAAGCAAGGTGGAGGCCTCTACCTCTGATGGAAAAGGTAGAGGCCTCCACCACTGTCCAAAGACAGTGCACAAAACAAAACCCAGAGTCCTTAAATATTAAAAAGACACTCAATCTTGTTCATTTGAAAAGTCCAAAATAAAAGTATACTCAGCTACCTTCCAGAATGACAAAAGCCCAAGCTTTTAATGGGTGTGGCAAGGCGGTGGGGGAGGCCCTGGAAAGTGCAGACAATGGGCAGCACCTGAGGGACAGGCCCACAGCTACTCACAGTTACTTATGTGTGCTGCTCCCTGACCCAGCCATCTCACTGCTAGGAAATGGATCTTGAGACACAACGGATGAAATAGGAAATCCCACACACGCAAGGTTTTTATTGAGACACGATGTGTAAAAGAAAAGTCGGGAAGGAACTCAAATGGAAATGCCTTCAGGACTTCAACAGGAAGGCTTGAATAAATCCCACCACATCTGCTGAGCATCTCGCAGCTGTACAAAGGAAGGAGCAGAGCCACTATTTGCTGATACGTAGACATCTCCAGAAAATATGTAGGAAAAGACAAGGTGCAGAACAGGGTTTACTACGGCAAGTCATCTTCTGCTTCTACTCTCCAACCGGAACAAGAGAAGGGTCCATCAAAGACGATGAATGGCCAGCTGGCAGGGGAGGGAAGGACAGGGTGCAGAGGCGATCTCTGACTGAACCTTATTATACCACTCTTTGTACCAACCTAACTATATCTCAAGATGACAGTATGCATTCCTTCTAGTGATTTTAAAATTCCATCTTTCGGGGACACCTGGGTGGCTCAGTTGGTTGAGCGACTGCCTTCAACTCAGGTCATGATCCTGGAGTTCCGGGATTGAGCCCTGCATCGGGCTCCCTGTTTGTTTGTTTCTCCCTCTGCCCTTCCCCCTCTCATGCTCACTCTCTCTCAAATAAATAAAATCTTAAAAAAATAAAAACCTTTAAAAAAACTCCATCTTTCATCTTCTTTAGAACTATCAGTTTGAACTCATGCGGTAGGTGAAGAGTTCCACATTAGGTCTGTGGCCATGATCAGCCCGGCACTCTCCATATTAGAGATTAGGAACTGGGGAACATGAATGGTCACCCCAGAAAGCTGCAGGGTGCCAACCAAATGGGGTCCCACTGTCCAAAGATGATGCAATTTCACCTTAACAACTAATCAATATATCAAAAAGTTTATAATGACACAAAGAAGGATTCACGGATCCCCGGCAGAGATGCTGCAGCGCCAACGCAGTCCCAACACTGACTGAGCAGCCAGTGGAGGCCAGCTCATCACAAGGACAGCAACCAGTGTGGGGCAGGGGCCAGAGAGCTGCCATCCACACTGCAGTGAATTGTGGAGATGATATAACCTCTAGACAAAAGAATAATCAAGAACTTTATTCATGGATGGATTTGCTGAAGACTCCTGAGTCTAGGGATCCATCTGGGAATCAACAGCAATTACACAGGACCACCCACAAGTTCTCCTGCCAGACAAGTAAGCTGAACGTCAAAGTAACCACCGGGATATAACCACCACTTCACAGGCAACAGTGATGGACAGTGAGACAAAGCAAACACCTGCTTGTCCCCAAAAATCAAAGGCATTAAGAAAAGGAGGGGAGGGCACTGCCGAGGAACAGAAGAGGGCATGAGCCCCAACACACACAGCAGGCAGGCCTTGTTTGGATGCCGATTTAAACACGTCAACTCAGAAAGACATCTGGAGATAATGAGGGAAGTCCATACACAGACCATGTTAAATATGGGTATACGTCCAGAAATTACTATTAATTTTAATAAGTGAGTTAACAGTCCGGTAGGTTATTTAAACAAAACAAAACAAAACAAAAACAACAAAAAAACCCCAAAAAATATAGGGGCGCCTGGGTGGATCAGTCGGTTAAGCGTCTGTCTTTGGTTCAGGTCATGATCTCAGGGCCCTGGGTCCTGATCCAGTCCCACAACTGGACTTCCTGCTCAGTAGTGAGTCTGCTTCTCCCTCTCCCTCTGTGCTCTCTCAAATAAATAAAAATCTTAAAAAAAAAAAGTGGGGGCACACGGAATGATTTACAAGTGAATAACATATCCGCAATCTGCTTTAAAGTAATGGCAGCGGATGTGTGGGGGTGCAGAGAGTGGAGTGGTTCAGGTCTCCTCCCTGCCTAGTTTTCAATCGCAAAATACTCAAATATTCACCAACCAGTAAACAGCAAAAGCCTGAGAGCTTACTGCTATGCACTAGCCACAACATGAAGCAATTGACACACATTTTCAACTACTTCCACTTAATCATCTCATTCCCTGAAGCTACTGAGGGGATTAGGGACTGTCCCAAGGCCCTGTGTGGCTGAGGGAGAGAGAGCTTGGACAGCACAGGGCAAATCCTGTCCTCCCTGCTGAGCCCCTGGCTCCTGACCCACAGTGCCCTACCTTCTAGCCACCATATTCTAGAGCTGCTCCCCAGTGAGCTCACAGACTCTGGGGAGGACCCCCACTTTTTTTTTTTTTTTTTTTGGAAGTTGTATTTTAAAGTAATCTCTACCCAACGGAGGGCTCAAACTTCCAACCCCAAAATCAAAAGTTGTACTCAGTATACTGACTGAACCAGACAGGCACCCCCTGGACCTCCGTTTCTAAGTAAACCCAACTAAAGCTGTATCTGTTCAATGAAACATTTTTTTAAACTTTAAAAAAAGTCACTTATTTTAGAGAGTGAGGGAGAGAGAAAAAGCACGCGCATGTATGTGTGCCAGGGGACGGACGGAGGGAGAGAAAATCCCAAGCGGACTCTGCGCCAACCACAGAGCCCAACACGGGGCTTGATCTTAACAACCTCAAGATCACGCCCTGAGCTAAAATCAGGAGTCAACGCTCAACCGACTGCGCCACCCAGGCACCCATCACTGACATCTGAGTAAGATTCTCTGCGTTTACCTTGATCTTTAAATGATGCCGTGTGGAGAAACACATCACAGGTTTACTTACTTATTACAACAGTCCCCCAGTAAATTTCAAGTAGTGCTATCAGACTGCTAAGGACTACGGAAACTGGTTGAAAACAAATAACATTTGAACTTGTACTCTCCCGAGATAGGACCTGGAAATGCATATTTAAGCAGCAATGGGGTGACTCTTGAGCCTCGCCCTGGGAATGAGTGACTTGTGGTGGTGTCCTCATTCTACCATCCCACAACCCTGGCTTCTCTGAATGTCTCTGCCTCTGGGACAAGCCTTTATCTTTCAGTCTATTCGCCCAAATAGCAAAAATGGTTGGTGTCCTCACTTGTCACTGATTTAGTGTTTTTTCAGCTAAAAATGCTGGGAGGTCCCGAACATTGTTGCACTACCTCTAACTCTGGCCTTGAAGACCTGGGAGGGCAGGGTCTGATGAAACCAGAGCCGTACGTGTTGGAGCCAGTGGCACAGAACTGGAGTATGCCCACGAGGAGGACGGGGCTGACGAGACCCACCTGAGTCTGCAGTCTAGCGACAATGTCCTTCCGGGCTTTCATGACGGCGTCCAGCTTCCCTGACACCATGATGGAGAGGCCCTGGTCTTTGGCAAGAGACAGCTCCAGATGGGCACCAGTCCTCTGCATGATCTCCAAGCAGATTTTTGCTTGTTCACCTTCTCCAAACTGGTTCATGTCCTTGTATTTTCTCTCCTCCAGGGGTACATGGAACACCTACTCAGGAAAGGTCAAAAAGGGAAGGTGAAGACATCAAGAGATGAGAGGGCGTGTAAGGGTTTAGGCACTGAATATACAGAGTAAGGAGCCTGAGTTCACTCATCTCTATGTATCCCTGCTCCTCGCCCCTGCTCCAAGGCCAGAGAGACTGGGATGGAGAGGCAGGCAAAAAGCACCAAAGGGCAGGAGGCTGGCGCTCCAGCAAAGAGAATGACTCCCTGACACAGACAGCAAAGAAGCATCAGGTGGCAGTGAGTGCAGCGGAGGGAAGAGACGGGGAGGGGAGAGAGGCTGGGAGACAGGGAGACACAGAGAATCACCATACTCAGAGGTCAGCAAGAGCAAAAGGGTGAGGGCAACGAACAGGGGCAGGCGGGGAGCACTATGAGCACAGTGGGGTGCAGTCCAAGCAGGAAGAAAGGAAAGGGCTGGGTCCCTATGCCTCTTCTACAGCAAAAGGAGAAGGCAACGAAGCAGGGTTCAGGCAGAAGGATACAAGCTGACCGATGATCCAGTTTCGCTCCAGCTCTTCTGTGGAGGAGGGAGTGAGCAGAGGCAAGGGTGGAAGCAGGAGGAACCAAGATGACTCCTGCTCTTGGGTCTGAACCCCTATGTAGAACATGGTGCAGTTAACATGATCAGGAAGACTGAGGACACACCAGTCCAATCTTAGCCACCAGAATGGAAAGATCCAGGATGCAATCAGTTAAGAGTCTCAGGTTCAGTGAAGGGGACTTCTCAGCAAGTGGGTGGTAGATAATCGGCAACCACGACCCAACACGAGTACACACAGAGAAAAGTACTTTGCCTGCCAATATCCCATGCTAAGGTAGCAGATAGATGGGGTAATGAGATCAAAGCAAACCAAGAAAATGGGGTCAGGTACGCCAAAAGGAAAAGACTTGCTTTGACATGGTGGGAGAGAAAGCAGAGAAGACAGACAAGTTCTTGTTGGGGCTGGTGACGTGGAAAGCTCCTTCCAGCAACTGGGAGCAGAGACGGTTGCAGTGGACCTAAGAAACAACGGGACCTGTTCCTCTTGAGTGCTGGGACCAGACGGTAAAAATGAGCATGGACGGCTTCACAAGCAGTGGGGTCGGATCTACTCCGAAAGCCTCTCCCCTTACATGCCCCAAAGCCCGCTCATTCGTGTGTGTTCAGAACCCATTCCATCAGATGCTACCACTTCCTGCTTGGAGGAGCAGGTAAAGAAAAGAAAGGAGTTTCTACCTGAGTGATGACAGAAGCTTTGATGGGCCGGATCTTGTTACTCCAGGCGCCAGCAGGCTCCTGGGCATTTTCCAAGCAAGCTGATTTCTCCGGGAGTGGAGGAAAGGCATCTTTGTAGGTTGGGGGGTCGCTCTCCTCTTCTGAATTTAAAGTAGCAACTGGACCGGCCAACATGGATTAAAAGGAAATACAGTGCTTTCAACATTAGAAAAAAAAAAACACTTGGAGAGTTTTAATGTCAAGAAAGAAGAGAAACAACATTAATTGCTTGAGTGACACCCTGTACCCCAATCCCTTCATTCAGTGATGGGAAAGCAACCCAGGTGGTCCCTAAGCCCAGCGTGCCCTCAGGTTCAGCATGTGGCCTGGAGAAGTAGCCTTCTTATGAGCAGTCAGTTCAGACACTGGGGGCCCCACTCCTTTCCGAATGGGGTGAGCCCCTTGAAAACAGGCCTTACCACAAAGAATTTCAGCCCCAGACCCTGCTGATCCTGTACTTAAAAAATCACAACTATGACAATGCCTGGCACATAACCAGCCCTTCAGTTCGCAGAACAAGATAACGCTGCTGCTCAGCACTGCCCGTGGGGACCGCCTCTGAGGCCGACTCCAGCCGACTGCCCACCAGAGCACACGGTGCTGAAAATCACCCTTGTGGGAGCTGCCATCTCTGACCCCCGCCCCCTGCAAAGAGCAACAAGAGCAGTAAGCGCTTCCATCCCCCACAGTGCCCTGATCATTCACGGTTTTGTGTCCCATTAACCACAGCTCCGTGAAAACAGGAGAGGGACTGTTTTGGATCACCCCAAATGCCCCAGCAATGGCAGGGCTCAATAAAACCCACTGTGAATGGATGTGCCACAGAGCAGGGAGATAACCTTTGGAATCAGACAGGCCTGCGTCCATCTCGGGGTTCACCACTTCTAGCTGCATGGCTGTGCTATCCCAGGACACCAGTAAAGGCCTGGCGCTGACAAGCAGCTGGAGCCTGTCCAGAGCCTTGCTTCCCTCATCTAGAAATGCAGACTCTACAGGGCTGGTGCATCAGGTAGAAAGAGTACGTCTGGCAGGCACTCTGCACGATGTGGGCCTCCACTGCCCTAGAAATGAGCACTTGTAACACAGCCAGTGGGATGCACAAAGTGAATTTTTTATTTTAATTACACTTAACAACTGACTGTTGATTCAGTTAATCTACTTTCTCACCTGAAAATTTTAAATAATTTTACACACAGCTGAAAGATTATAGATGAAACTTTAGCATTCAAATCAAGCTATCCTGTTTTTGTAAATATGTACCAGATTTTGAAGGATTTTAGTTCAGCACACCTGGGGGACAGCAATTTTGAAAAACAATCTCATTTTAATGACCGAGGATCAAAATCACTGGCTTTCCAGAAAGGAAGTGGTCCACACTTCAAAACTTTCTGTACCCAGAAGTATCTGTCAGTCTGCCCAATTCCACCCTGCACAGAAGAGCCACGCAGGCAGTGCCAGTCGGAGCAGGGAAGAGGCGGGAGGCCAGGCTCCACCCCGCAGCTCCAGTCCCAAAAAGCACTTCTCAAAGGCCTTAAAGGTCTGACAAAGATTTGGAAGCAGCGGTGTCTCCAAATGGGAAGATGAGGACAAAAGGGCGTTCACCTTTCATCTGTTGCGGAACCAGCCCACTTCGGTGTTCAGCAAAGCTCTCTTGGGTCAAAACTGCAACGGAGCTCATGGTTGATCTCGCGCCTACGCACAATCCGGGTGAGCCACTGAAGCAGGAGGGAGGGTGGCAGAGACGAGAGTGTCAAGGCACAGCCAAACTGCGAGGCACAGAGTTTTAGCCAAAGGCTTCATCCTGTTTCACCAGCAAACCACACCGTTTTCTTCACTTACAACCTCTGATACAAGAGGATACCCAAATTTTCAGTAAATGAGGAAAGGAAAAATGCAAATGAAGGATGGTCCTTGGACAACTCTCTCCCCAAAGGTTATCCTCTATGTGAGGAGCCAGAGGCCCAAGCTGACAGCTCCAGTCCCATGATCTCTGGGGCTATAGAGACAGCCTGCAGATCAACCTCTGGAAGCTTTTGTTAACAGCCATCTCAGTTATTTTGTTCATCCACATGCCTCCTGATGCTTATAAAATACACCACAGGGCAGTGGCTACAAGAAGCAATCAGCCCACTTCTGTAAGGATAGCGGGCCCGGTCAGCAAGGCCCAGCGCACCGCACACCCTAGCAATGTCCACAGGCCCCAGGGCGCAAAGAGCAGTCTCTCAGCGCCCACTGGTGACACTGTAACAGCAAGGAGCAGGCGGTGAAGTGCCTGACAGGGGCTGGCTGGTTCTTGTCTGGATGTCCTAGCTCTCAGGGGTCAGAGTGGACCCAGAGCAGGTGGGACCCGGCCCAAGGGCACATAGTTCCTCAGTTCATGGAAAGCACCAAGCAGTCTCTGCCTCCAGACCCCACGCCTGAGGGCCGGGGTACGCAGTAGGACTCAGGCTCATGCAGGCAGGTGTGTTCACTTCCTCCCTTCAACTCTAGGTGAGCTCCAAGCTACTGTGATGAGGAGAAACCCACTCTTTCACGCCATTATGCGCCAAGTGTCTTTCTCCACCACCATGGCAAAGCATAAGAGAGCTAAATGATGTAATGAGAGCTTTTGCGTACTTTTCACAGCTCTGTGAGACCTTGTTCCAAGTTCAAGAAAATTAAGCCCTGCATTCCTCAAGAGAGGCAAGATCCAAATTCAGATAATCCTGAATAAACGTAATTCACATTTGAGAAAGAAAAGGTTTAAAACTAGGTGGAAGCCAGATGACGCACCTGAAAGGTGCACGTGGACATGGCTCCTGTCGTTACAGCAAGTCTCTCAGGAGCCACTAGAAACGTAACAAAAGAAGGTACATATGCAGCCCAGGGACAAGAAACCTTCAGAAAGGACAGTCACACTTACCAGCAAAACGGTCAGTAGCCAGAGAGTCCGTCCTGAGGCTGCCTATGTCAGCCTGCCAGTTTTTGCTGTGTGGGACAGGAAGGGAGGGCAAACGAGAAGAAAACCAGAAGGAAGTTACTTATCTGCATTCTATAACCCAGATCCTTTTACCTCCCAACCAGAAGAAAGCAAAATGTTATTTATACTTTGCTTACTAATACTAATATTTAGACAAGTTTCTTGGGGGAAAAAAGGATGCTCTGCCCCCAGGCTACTAACTTCGAACAAAACCTATCACAGTAAAATCTAAACCATTCAGAACTTTGAGAGGGCAACTCTTCCCACTGGACCTGAGGGAGTGATCCCTTAATGTCAAAACTTTTAAATTTGACCATTTTGAAGTAAAATCCTTACACAATTGATGGTTCTCCTGCATGGCTGAGTAATTTCCCCTGTATTCACCTAATCTCTGACTGCTGTGCCACAAAGACAAAGAGTCTGTAAACCTGTGCTCCCATGCAGTACAGAACATGGACCTTGGGGTCCCGAGCTCTTTGGGGTGACTGAGAGCTACTGCCTTTATGAGCTCGCTATGGGTTTGTAGTTACTTTGTTCTCGCTGTTCTCCTGTAAAAGTCCTTCCGTCCCTTCTAATCCACTGGGGATTTAGAAACCAGCCATAAAATAGCAGGGTTGGAAGGAGCCTTCAAAGGCTGTCTGGGGAGGACCAAGAACTACTCTGTGAAGCAAGAGGGTGTGGGCCATCTTGCCTTGGGGACTTCGGGAGAGGGAGGCTTCCCAGTAGGTTACCTGCCGCTTTACACAAACCCCACATACACTCAGTAAAGTGCAAGGAGGTGGATTTTACGATGGGGGTAAGGTAGGTGTCCAAAATGGGAGAATCCACAACAGTAATAAGAACACTGACTACCTAAATGGAGAATAACATTGTCAAATTCTTGCCAATACGGCGACACATAATTCAGAAGCTAGAAGACAGGTCGCGGCAATCAGGGGTATATCAGCAGACTCTGGATTTAAGAGGGTCTCATTATCCAGCAGCGTTTCAGGACTTAACAAACAAACAAACAAACAAACAAACAAACAAAAAACCAAATCTCTAAATGCAGGGTTTGAGTCACAGAGGGAAAGTACAAGCCAGAGAGGTTCTGGCCTCTCTGGGGCCCGAGTCCCACCAGACACTCCTCTGTACCAAGATGGATGGAGAAAAATGGAGATATACTGACCAGGATAACTCTCAGAATCTTCCTCCAACAATGCTAACCCACAAGTTCTAAAGATTAAGATTTTTCTGTGAAATCAAAGTGTCAGAGTAGCACATCCACATGTGGATTTCGATAAGGTATAGAGCACTTGGAATCCCTGGGGTTCCAAGTGTCTAACCTGTGCACACTTAGCCAGGCTAGGCACAAGATGGAGGTGTTCTAGGTCAAAGTGCTAGCAGTGAACCCAGGACCCAGGTGTCCACCCTGCCCTCCTTGCTCAGAACTTGTACTTGGGCTGTACCTGCTCTTTTACCTGCTGACCTTGCATCTCAACAGCCTCCCACTCCAGGTCACGCTATGTCACTTCCTAAAACCCACAGCCATCTACTCCCTAATGAGAGACAGACAGACAGCTTCTCCACATGACCATGTTCACACCCTCTCACCTGGGTTTCCACTGACCAGCCTCCCTCCTGCCCTTCTGGACAAGGGCAAATCTTCAGTGCCCAGTGATAACCACTAGGTAAGCCTGTAAAATACAGTAACTGTCCATCCCGCCTCCCCTCCTCCCAGGAGCAATTTCCACCCTGCACCTAGTGTCACCTAAGATAAGACCAATTCCTAAAAGTCTCTTCTGAGATAGCTCACACACCTTTCAGCAGTCAATTCCAGCCAGCTCTTCTACGAAACTCCTTAGTCCAAGAGGCTCAAGAAAGGGTCACCAACCCCATTAAACCTACTGATGTGTCAGAGGGAGAGCCTATCCCAGAGCCTCTAACGACCCCAAATGTGCACAGGCCCTTGAGAAGCAGAACAGAGTGGATCTCCAGAAAGTCCAGACTTGTGTGACAAGATACGCCGGGTCTCTAGTCCCCAGATTTCCAGTGGCAGTTTATCACAGCTGGAAAAGAATGGATCGCAACAAGTAGCAGAGTTAACATCTGGGGCTCTGATATTATCAAATAAAGTTTCTCATTTTCTTATAAACTTCTCAAAACCCCATCTTTTTAGAATCCACTTTAAACACACACCTGATAACACATATGTAAATGAAGACCTCCCTCTACCTGAGGCTCTGGGCTGAGACTGTATAAAAGGCCAAAGGCAGCCCTCCTAACATGCTCTCAGCATGACTGCCTGCCTGCCTCTACTTCCACAAAGCAGCACCTAAGAAACTGTCCCCCATAGCCTTATGCCCACCCAAACCTGCTCCCCACCAGCCCTTGCTCTGCCTTCACAGACAACACCCAGCAAGATGACTCCCACTCCATTGAATCCTTGGACGACCTCACCAGTGATCACTACTATCTTAAGTTCTCAGGGGACCTTACACAGGCCCCATTATCAAAGAATAGAGGCCAAACATGCTATCAGTTCCTCACTTAATCTAATAAACTGCTCAAATCGAGCTGGAAAGGGACCTCAGGCACCACTTGACAGCAATCTTTGACTACCACCAGAGAGGACCTGTGCGGCTTTCCAAGAGAGCCCTGCTTCACCTCTGCACAGCTGTCAGAATAGTCTGCCTCATGTAGTGCCAAGATCTACAACTTCTTGCTCCACTCTTGCCACAGAGAACAAGTCCACTCTTCTCTACAAGAGTGCTTCAGACATGTGAAGCCCTTTCTACTCCAGTTCTTCCCAAGATTGCTCCAATCCCTTCCTCATTTTGGTTGCTCTCAAGTACTCTCCCTGCAGGAAGCATTGAGATCCTCTCACTCAAAGCAAATCTCGAACTACTCTCACTGTGGACTTTAAGTCTTATTTCTCAGAGTGTAAATGTTGGGAGGGGTGCGCGGGGGAACACATCTCAAAATACAACTAAGCAGCAAACAGAACTAGACCCAAAGGAAGGCAGACAGACAGAAGCACAGACTCTTCTCTTCATCCGGGAGAACTGTCAGGCACTCCTATCATGTGGGAGAAACGCAAAGTCCCAACGACATCTGCGGACTACATCTGAAGCCTGGTCCTAACACACAGACAACAGGAAAAGTCTTTAAAAGAAGAATTTTCCTTCTCTACTATAAATACTTGTTGATTCCCTGGTGCCGTTCTGCCAATTATATTTTCAAAAGGAAAAGTCTTTGCAAAGAAGTAAAAGCAGGGAAAGAACTTTAGCTCAGCCACCTAACGACAATCTCCTCCCTTCACAAAACTAGACAGGACTGAACATGGACGACATCAAGAACCTCCGGTGGAAACCCAGAACTCCCTTCCTCTTCTTCCAAAATTAAATTTACTTTTATCCCCACACTAAACCTGCAAAAGAATTTTCCCCCCAAAAGTACTTCTCAAGACCCACAAACCAAGCTTGAAAACAAACCCAAATTCCCCGCGGGCTAAAAGTTCCCAAAGCCCCAAGGCGAGCGAGCGAGGCCCCCACGAGGGCCAGGTGAGCGGCTCCAGCGAGTTCCAAAGTCGGCACCCGTCCCGCAGGAGGAACTTTCGCAGATGCCACCTCAGCAGGCCCTCCCACAGGCCACGCGAGCCCGCGGGCGGGGACAGGCTTAAAGGGGCAGTAACGCGCTCGGCCTCCCCGCCTTTCATCCAAATTCGGTATTTTTCCGTAATGTATTTTTCGTGTGCGGACCCTGGGGTGCGTCCAAGTTGCGCGGCAGCCCCCCAGGGCAGCAGGCCCACCGACCACGTAGACGGGCAGCAGGTGGAGGTGCGGCTGGGCCTGCACCGGCCCTGCCACTGTCCCGGCCCCGGCCCTGCCCTTCGGGTCCCGCACTGCACCCCAGGCACCCCCCCTCCCATCCCGGACCGGAGGAGGGGCGCGGGGGGGGGGTGGGGGGGAGCAGCTCTGCGGCCGGACGCCCACGTCACCGGCCCGGGCCCCAGGTCCAACGCCCCTCCCCCGCACCGGGCTAGGGGGCTGGGGGTGGGGGGCGGAGGAAGCTGGACCCCTCGGGGTTGCCTCCGCGGGAGGTGCGGGTGTGTGCGTGCGGGGGGGGCGCGCGGGCCGGCGCCAGCGACTCGGGAAAGTTTCTCACTCTTCCCAAGCCGGCGTCGCGGCCCATGCGCAGTGCTGACACGTAGCCGCCCCCCGCGTCTGGCCGGGCGGCGGAAAGGGAGGGGGCGCTTGGGACGGGGGGACGCCCGGTTGGCGGCAGAGGGGGAAGAGTTGGGGGGGAGGCGGCCGCGGCCCCTCCCCCGCCCGGCGCTCCACGTCGGCAGCCCGCGCCCCGCCCGCCCCGCGCCCCAACTTCCCCGCGCGCCCCCTCCGCGCTGGCGCCCGCCCCCCTGCGGCCCGTGCTCACTGCTCGGGGTCGGCCCGTCCGTCCCGCCGTCCGCGCGCCGGTCCGCTCGCCGCCCGCCGCGGAGAAGCCGGGCCGCGCTCCGAGACCGGCGCCCGGGCCCCCGCGGCTATATAGGGCGGCGGCTCCAATCCCGCCGAGACACGTCAGGCGGCGGCCGCCCCGCCTCGCCCCGCCCCCGCCGCCGCCGCCGCGCCCACGCCCCGCCCCCGTCGCCCCCCGCGGGGTCCCCACGCGCGGCCCCCGCCCCGCCGGGCCAGGGCGAGCGGTCGGGGTCTGGACCCAACTCCGGAAGGGCTCCGTGGCTTCCAGGGTGGGCGGTGGGGTCGGAGACTTGAGAAATGCACACCCCCCAACCCCCACCACCTCCGGAGCGCAGCGCGGAGACCCGCACCGGCCGGCCCAGTCACCGGCAATACCGCCTGCCTCCCCACCCGAAAAAGAAACAAGACCGCGAAGGACAACACAAAGGAAATTAACTGCCGCCTCCTCCCGGTGCACGGATGGACGCTGAGGCGGCTCCAACCGAACCCAAGTCCGTGCCCCAGAAGTTCGGAGCAGCTTCCTTCCGGGTGCTCGGGGGTGTGGGGGGGGGGTTCAGCTCCTGGTGTAGCTCATCACCTCCACAAGTAACCCTACTCGCTGACCACCCTCCTTATGTCCATAGTGCATGCTGTCCGCATGGAGGTAAGAACAGGTATGCCTACTACGTGCCCAGCCCAAGAACCAGCAAAAGAATCACCTCCCCTCCAGGGGCTTCCACCCTAGACGGGGAGATGGCTGATCAGGTCTGCGTCCCTTGCATAATAAATAACTGCACTGTTTGATTTTTTAAAATCAAGGGCGGGCCCGACACAGGAATCTGTAGACATCAGCTTGTACCTCTGATGGAAGTGTCCCGAGCAGAGTCCTGCACGCATTACGTGAGTGCCCCA
This sequence comes from Enhydra lutris kenyoni, assembly GCF_002288905.1. NCBI lineage: Eukaryota > Metazoa > Chordata > Mammalia > Carnivora > Mustelidae > Enhydra > Enhydra lutris. The sequence continues at coordinate 47,261,630 of NW_019154085.1, forward strand.
CACAGGGCAAGAGCACGGGATTGTGGGCAGAAGAGGCCGGCTTCAGCAGGAAGCCCACAGCCAGGTCAGCACAGCTGGCAGCTCTCATACAGGTGTTGCTGAGGTGGGGAGGATGACTGGAGTTTGGAGTGGCAGAAAGCACGACCAGATGTACTTTTTTCAGTGGAACACAAAGTGTTGGGGGGGAGGGGGTTGGGCCACTGCAGTTGTTCAGTGTGAAGATGACACCAGCTTTCAGTTGTGGTTGGCAATGGTACATGAACTAGGTGGCCAGATTTGGAAGGTAGCACCAAGAAGTTCCTCACTAACTGAAGGCAGAGCCTGATAGAACTTAAGAATGGCGGGGAGGGGCACCTGGGTGGCTCAGTCAGTCAGTAGCCTAGGGGCTCAGTCATTAAGCCTCTGGCTTCCACTTAGGTCATGATCCCAGAGTCCTAGGAGTCCCGCATCAGGCGCCCTGCTCAGTGGGAAGCTTGCTTCTCCCTCTTCCACTCCCCCTGCTTGTGTTCCTTCTCTTGCTCTGTCAAATAAATAAAATCTTAAAAAAAAAAGAAAAAAAAGAAAGAAAAAGAATGTCAGGGAGGTTCTTGGCTGCCTGCACTGAGATTGGGAGACTAAAGGAAAACCAGACTGGAAAGGGAGGAGTGTGATGCAAAAAGCTGCCTTGGGGAATGTGATGTGAGATGCCCACTGGATGGCCAAGTGCAGATGTCAAGTAGGAAATTGCATGTGCAAGCTGAAGGTCAGGGGAGAAGCCCAGCCCAACCAGCAGGAGCCCCTCATGACATCACAGCGGAAGAGAAACTATGTGAGGCAGTCAAAAATCCACTCTGTAGAGCCAAGGACATCATCGTCAAAGCACTGCCCCAAGTCCCTAGGGTGGGGCCTGGACAGATGGCATATCCTTACACTCGGAAGAACCTCTTGAAGCACCAAGCTCTTCAGCATCCCTTACTATGGTTATTAGTGTTTGCAGGTAGTCCTTCCATGGAGACTAACCAACCAGCAACTCAGACAAGTGTATTTTTTTGTTTTGTTTTTAAAGTCAGTACTGTGTGTATATGTGTGTGGGGGGATGGGGGAGGGTTGAGAGGGAGGAAGAGGGGAGGGATTCCCAAACAGTTGGCAGGTCAACTGTCAAGAAACTTCCAGTGAAGCTTGGCAATCACCACAGTCAGAAGCTCACACAGTAGCTGCTGCACAGAAGCCCTTAAGAGATGTAAAAAGACACTGAAATCAGATGTTGAATTTGTGGTACAGACCATCCCAGGATGCTTCTTTGCTGATCATTATGACCAGCTTTTCTTCCCAGCAAGCTTCAGTGCATTGAAACTAATAGTTTGTAGAGGCAGATTTTGAGAGCGCTGGGTCCAGCAACAGTCACACCAGATAATGTGTGAGGAAACCCCCTATGGGTACCTCAAAAAGGGAACATCAGTCTGTGACATTTGGGTTTTCAGCTCAAGGGGGATATACATGGGAGAAGATGTGGGCTTGCTCAAGTTAAAATTTAGAACAGCATCCCCAGCCCCACAGAGCCATGGCCCTCAAAAGAACTCTCAACAGAAGGTAGGCCATTTGGGGGGGAAAAAAAAGCAAAAAACAAACCCACCAGCATAGAGACTTTCCAATCTGCTTTACCAGGTGGTGGGAGCTCCTCTTGAGCATCAGCAACCTTGGACTAACACTCAATAAAGATTTAGGGCTTAAGTCCTTACAACTCCCATTTTTCTAAGACCCCACCAGCCCAAATCTAGGAATTAGCAACACAGAAAGCAACCCCACACAGAAAATAAACCTCATACCAGGCTACAAATCATATCCACAAATCTATCCACAATGTAGAGAGGCTGTAAGTCCAAAATTCAGAAACGAAGACTGAAGTTGGATTAGACTCAAGAACTTCAGACAACAGAACTATCAGATTGAGACTATAAAAAAAATCCTCAAGTGATTAGAGATGTAAGACAGAAAGGTGGCCTTTAAAAACTGTCAAGAGATAGAATAAATGCAAAGGGTTAAGAGCTACTGATAAGAGCGGAGCCTGTGGGTGGCTCAGTCAGTTAGTTATGCATCTGGCTTTTGGTTTTGGCTCAGGTCATGATCTCAGCTTTTGCTTGAGATTCTCTCTCCTCTCCCTCTGTTCCCCACACCCCCTCGAATATGCTTGCTGTCTCTCAAATTAATAAAGTCTTTAAAAAAAAAAACTATAGATAAGAGAATGAGAAAGTCCAACATATGTTTAATAGAAGTTCCAAAAGAAGCCATCACAAGGAACAGAGAAGCAGTATTGGAAAAATAGCAGGGAAAATTCTAGGATGTAAGGATAACCTCCTTCCCCCCATGCAAGAAATAGAGCAGGTAGCTGGCAACATCCTTTAAAATAATCCACCCTGAAACATGCCAAAGACAAGAGTAGAACCTAAAAGCGACTAGAGAAGAGGCAGCTTACCTACGGAGGAACACCGGGAGACAGCACGCCTGCCAGAGGCCAACAAAACAACACCTGTAAACTATGCTGAAGCAAGTACCTGTCGATTCAGAACCCTTTCTGTCATTTAAAGACATTTAGACTATGAGCAAGCAATTACTACAGATGGATGGCTGCTGGAATAACCACTGAAGGACAGGCTCCAGCAAGGAGGAAGCGAGAGCCAGAGAGTCCTGCCAGGAAGAATAATGACAAAGAAACCAGTAACCCAGATAAAGTGAAACAAGCGCTGACCACATACTAAACAATAAAATCGGGAGGAAATTAAAATACAAAATGTAATTAAAATAGTAAGCAGCAACCAAATATAAGATGAAAGGAAGAAACTGAAGTTGGAATATTTCAGATCATTATTTGAGAAAAGGTTAGAAATACTAATTTTAGACCTTGTTGAATTAATGATACAAACTTAAAGATAATCTAGTGAAAGCACAATTTTTAACTTTCAAATAAAAAAAACTAAACTCCCATTCAAACAGAAGTTCCTGGCAATGTTCCAGATCTTGGATGAGATCTAGCTTAGTGGATCTACTAATGGTGTAGTAGATTCAGAGGTATTCACTACATTATACATGATTACTTACCAGTTACGTTACTTTGTATTAGTAATTATTAACTGAAAGAAATGAAAAAAGAAAACAGAATAGGAAGCAGGAGAAGTAAAAGACGAGCAAGGCAAATGAAGCACAAAATATGGAAGAAATGAATCCAGATGTGGTAATAATCTAATGTAAATACAAAACCCAGCTAAAAGCTAGTTCAGCCACCTAAACCATGTGGACACAGAGGCTGAAAGTCAAGGGATGGAAAAATAGTCCAGCAAGTCCTAACTGATGAAAGTTGAGCTAGCCATATTAATTTCATATAAAGTAGGCTGTAGAGTAAGAACTAAAGGTCAAGATTAAAAAACCCAAGTCAGTTCCAAGTACAATTATGTATATATCTAATAATACAGCTACAAAATATATAAAATAAGAATAGGAAGGTCACTAGAAGTTGACATATCTAGGATTACAGACAAAGGCAAACTCAGCTCACAGATTATGAAGATTAAAACTGTATAGAAAATTAAAACAATGTAGTTAATGAATCTACTTCAATGGATTTATGTAATCCTTCACCCAATTATTAGAAATGACCTATTCCTCTCAATCCTAATAGAATTTCTATAAAATCTGGCCAGCAGCTAGCACAAAACAAAAACAATTAATAGCATAACATTCTCTAAATACAAAACAATCAATTAGGAGTCAACTTAAAATTTTAAGAAGACTGGAAATTTAAAAAGTTGCTTCTAAATAACTCATGGGTCAAAGAAGAAATTTGAAAATATTTAGAACTAAACAATAAGCAGTTCCTTATCCAAACTTGCGGAATCAAGCCAGAGTGTTGCTTGGACACAAGTTTATAGCCTTAAGCCATAATATTAGTGAAGAGGGAAAAGTAAAAATTTAATCATCCTCTCCTGAAATTAGAAGAACAAAATAAATCTAAAGAAAGTTTAAATTAATACAGACAAGAAATTAATGAAATAAGAGACATACAAGAGAGAATAAAACTTACAAAGGAGTCTTCAGAAAGATCAGTTAGATCTCTGAGCAAGATAGTGACCAGTGGGGAAAAAAAGTAAGAACAGGTACAAACAGGCAATACTAAGAATTCAAGGGGGTCAAAACTACGGCCACAGCAGAGACTATGAAAGATCATACAAGAATTCTACTAAGACAAGCATTATCAAAAACTTGAGGGCACCTGGGTGGCTCAAGTGTCTGCCTTTGGATCAGGTCATGATCCCAGTGTTCTGGGATGGATGGGGACTCTCTGCTCAGTGGAGTCTGCTTCTCCCTCTACCCTTCCCTGCCTGCTTGTGCACACACTCTCTTTCAAATAAATAAAATCTTGAAAAAAAAAAACCCACAAAACCTGAACACTCACATACACACGTACACGCACACACATACCTTGAAAACAAGAGGAAATAGGCAACTTCAGAGTTAGAAATGGAGTTTATATAACCAATCCTCCTAAATTTTCAAAGAAACAAATATAAATATCTCAGCAGAGAGGCCCACCTGCTTTCATAAGGAAGCCCTAAAAAATTACCTTCCCAATTCACTTACAAAGCTAGGAGGACTTTAATATTTCCTAGACAAAGATAACAGGAGAAAAGAATGTATTACTTCATAATCTAGCAAACTGTTCTAGAAAGTCAAAACAATATATAACTATAATGTCCATTTTATTCCAATCATGCAAGGTGGTGTAATATTGGAAAGATTAAGTAGGGGTGGGCACCTGGGTGGCTCAGTTGGTTGAGCGTCCGACTCTCGATCTCAGCTCAGGTCTTGATCTCAAGGTCGTGAGTTCAAGCCCCACTTTGGAGCCTACTTAGAAAAGACAAGACAAAGTAATTTACCACATATTACACCAGGGCAAGAATGATTTTTATCACCTCATAATATTCAAATGAAGAATCTGATATAATCTGCCCATTCCTCATAAAAAGGAAAAATACACAGACATCTCCCTAGCTAAATGTTAGGCGCCTACCAGAAGCTCTCATGAGAAGCATTGACTTTAGGATCGCAAAGACCAATAGGGTTGCAACTGGGCAATTTCCCTATTCTAACCTAGGCTTAAGATGCTAGCCAGGGCAGGAAGGCAAGAAGAAACTGAGAAACTGGAAACAACTGTCCAAGTACAAGAGCCAGGAGAAGCTATGGATACACTATTAGAGCTCAAAGTTTCCTGGAAACAGGATCAGTACACAGAATCAAACATGTTCCAAAACACCAGCAACATCAGAACATCAGAAGTCAATCTAATAAGAAAATAATAGGATTTATAGAGAAGGCTCTAAAAACCTTTGTCAAAATACAGAAAAGACCTAAAATTAAATGGAGAAATGCCACATTCACCTATCTAGGAAAACTTAATCATAAAGACCATACTTCTCCCCTAATCAGACTAGAAAGTCATGCAAATGCAACTTAAACCTCAAAAGGGGGTGTGTAGGTGTGTGTACATATGAAATCTTGCAACATTTTATGCAATTTTTATTTAGGTAATATTACTATCTACCATTTTTTTTTTAAAGATTTTATTTATTTCTTTGACAGACAGAGATCACAAGTAGGCAGAGAGAGAGGAGGAAGCAGGTTCCCCGCTGAGCAGAGAGTCCAATGTGGGGCTTGATCCCAGGACCTTGGGACCACGACCCGAGCCAAAGGCAGAGGCTTCAACCTACTGAGCCACCCAGGCTCCCCACTATCTAACATTTTTATAATACTGTATTGTGTAACAATATTTCTGTAAAAAATTTTTAGAATATTTACATATGCAATTATATTTATTCAACAAATCTTATACAAAAGATCAAAGGCCAAGAACAGCCAATTACAGCTGAAGAAAATAAGGTAGGGAGAACCTGCCCTCCCCAATACCAAGCTTTCACAGCTATAGTAATTCAGACAGTTTGATGCAGGACAGAGAACAGTGGAGCAGATGGGAGGCACGACGCAGACATCCTAACAGACAACTGTCACTTCTATCAGAGATCAACTTGTGGACAAATCACAATTGATGCCTCCGTGAGAACTGGCTATCTAGATGAGGAAAAAGTGCAGGTCCTTACTTTATACCACTCACAGGGCCTTCTAAGGCTGAAGATGCAAACACCATGAGACAGCAATCCCACTTTTTTTTTTTTTTTGGAAGATTTTATTTTATTTGTAAAGATTTTATTTATTTATTTGACAGAGAGACACAGCGAGAAAGGGAGCAGAAGCAGGGGCAGAGGGAGAGGGAGAAGCAGGCTTCCCGCCGAGCAGGGAGCCTGAGGTGGGGCTCGATCCCAGGGCCCTGGGATTATGACCTGAGTTGAAGTCAGACAGTTAATGACTGAGCCACCCAGGTGCCCCTGGAAGATTTTAAGTAAACTCTATACCCAATACAGAGCTCAAACTTACAATCCTGAGATCAAGAGTCACATACTCCACCGACTGAGCCAGCCAGGTGCCCCAACAATCTCACTTTTAGGTATCTACTTTTGGGAAAAAAGCTTTCCCATGTGAGTAAAGGGAAACCTAGACAAGGATGCTGTCCTCACAGCACCCTGGTAGTGACAGCCAACAATACCCTGTCAATGGCTAAACACAGATAAAGGTGTGTAATTTGGGCTACCTACCCTCTTTGCTTTAGCTAATGACCTGACAGGACTCCGTGGAGTGGAGCCTTGCTGAGGGGGGGTCAGGAAGAACAATGGACCAGAGAACACCTCCGAGGCCATGGGGGCCATCAGGTCTGATCCTTGCTCAGAGGCCCTGCGATCCTATAAGAGGTGGGTGCTGAGGGATGGGAATGTTTTGCATGGTCTGCTGTCCCACACTGATTGTGGTGGTTGGGTCTGGGCAAAGAAGAGTATGCTTTCATCCCATCCTGAGAGCTCAAAAACATAAACTCATTTTAGCATTCAACTTATTCCTCCCTGGCTATAAACTGTAGTGGCAGGTTGACTGGGAGGACTTTCTAATACAGACCACATCAAAACTAGGTTCCTTTCTTGGCTCAGAAAGGCTATTTATTGCTGTAGGACAGCAGCCTTGTTCCCTAAAGTACAGCTGTCCCATTCCAGTCAGGCGGGAAGCGAACGGCCTCGGGCTGCCATCTCCACACCGCTCAGATTTCTCTTTAGGAAGTGATAGGAAGGGGACCAGAGTGTTCTTCAGGGACCCTGCTACTAGATTTCCATGTCTTTTTCTTCCACCTAAATAAGTGTGAGCTAAGTCATCACAGGCATCCACAGTGAGGACAGACTGTGTGGAGAACACCACACCTGTGGTCAAGACAAGTTCAGAGTCTTGCTTGGATCCTATTTGGGTCACCTTGGCAAGTCATTTAAGCTCTCAACTTCTACAAGTTTCCCATTTGTAAACCCTTGGGGTCTTTGTAAATTGTTACAAAGATTAAGGAAGAGAAAACTGCCTTACAGTAGCCAGCCATCTCACTGTATGAGAATATTAACATTTAATTCCTCTGAACAAATAACATTTAATGTAGCACTCCACTAATTTCATGAATACTGAAATAATCATTGTATCTTTATACAGACGTGGACAGAATAGCATTTATTTAGAGCCTAATTTAAGAGTATGTGTCAGATAAACACACATTGTAACTCTTTTTATTTTTTTTAGAAAGATTTATTGTTTATTTTAGAGAGAGTATGCAAGAGAGCACCCACGAGCCGGGGAGCAGAGGGAGAGAGAGAACTCCAAGCTGACTCCCCGCTGAGTGCAGAGCCTGTTACAGGGCTTGATCTCATGACCCCGAGATCATGACCAGAACAAAAACCAAGAGCAGGATGTTCAACTGACTGAGCCACCCAGGCACTCCCACACCTTGTAACTCTTTAAAAAGTAAATGGGACAATGAGTTAATGGATTTCCATAGAAATGAAAGGAAAACTGCCTCTTAGCCATGCTGGCCAGCCAATACTAGTGACATGTGGTGACTGATACTCGAGACATGGCTAGTCCCAACTTGGTGCATGCTTTGGGTCTGAAATATGCACCAGATGTTGAAGACTTCATAGGGAAAAAAACACAATGAAAAACACCTTGCTGATGACTCTGTACTGATCGCATGAAGAAACAATGCTCTGGATTGGGATAAACAAAATACATTATTGAACTTAATGTCACTCGTTTCTTTTTATGCTTTTAAGGTGGACAGTAGGAATTTTTAAATTCCACAGAAAACTCTTATTTGAACAATGGTGCTACAGAGTTGGTTTTCCAATCCAAAGCAGAAATGGAATCTGACAAAAAGGTTTTTCTTAATAAACTTCATATCAGTCTTTTTAAAAAGTCCCAAATTTTTAAAAAGTCTACAAATTTCTTGTTTAAAATAAATAAATTTAGATAAGGGAAGGAACAAAATGGCTACTGTGTCTGTCATGAGGGTCTCCTCTGCCACAAATGCCCAGGAGTGTGTGGCATGGGGAGCTGTCTCAAAGGCTTCCAGGAAAGAAGTGACCAAGTTTAGTGCATAGCATTCCTTCCGAGGACTCCAAAACCCATTAATAAACCAAAAAAAGGGCGAAAGATACAATCATCTTTCACAAAAGGCTAGGGAATGTTTGAGTTGTACAACAGAAAATGCATATTTCAAGTGGGAGGAGATCCTACATTATGCTTCTGTTTGGCAAAAATGAAGTTGGATGAGCGTCAGAGAAGGTACAGGAAAACTGGTGTGGCTGGCAGAATAACTGATGTGATCTCTTTGGAAAGCCATCTCATCATATATTGTAACTTAAAATACAAATATTTTTGGAATCTGTAATTCCTACTTCTTGGAACCTCTCCCACATGTGCTCACATAGGTGCCGAGAAACAAACACACTGTGGCTTTTTGGCAGGAGTGAAAGACTGGACGTCTGTGTTGTCTGTAGCAGGGGGCTGGGTAAGCAAACAATGCTGGGACACTAAGTCTCATAACGGACCTGCCGACTGAGCAGGTCTCCACCCACCTGCAAACAGAGAAAGGGTGCCACCTTCCACTCGTGCACTGCCTCCCGCAGGCCTGGAACTCCAGCTCCCACCTCTGATGGTCCACACTTGCTCCCAAACCTGTTTATGCCAGTCCTGCTTTTTAATGTAACCACATGATTTAAGAATGCAAAATAAGGAAAGAAGACTCAAATGTTTCTACAAATATTAAACTTATCAAATTGAGATTCTCAGTAAGGGCAGGCTGCTCTAAAAAAATTATGTCAGTTTGGTGAAAAATTCTTAAAAACCTCAAGGAATCTGACATTCTAATTGCTCTGTGTCTTCAGTTCTTGATCCACTTTGAAGAAACTGATGCTGAATGCCCTAGATAACACAGTAGGAGTCTGGTTTATATAAGAAGAGATTATGTAGAATCCAGTCAGCAGACCCTCAGATACAAGGTCTCAGCCCTGGACCCATGACTCGGAAGTGAATGAGCATCCCTCCCTCAACCATACAACTAGTCTCCATGTCAACTCATGAGTGAGGGGCAGCTGTGTTACATCAATATGCAGCTAGCTGTGTTAGAGAGACATGTTCGTATGTGCATAGACTATGATCTGCTCCTTGTAGGCTATCCAAGACACCGAGAATAGAAGAGGGAGCACGGAGCCAGGCACCAGGAAACACCAGCATTCGGAGCGGGGACTGTACTGACAGACTGGAAAAAGTAGCAACTATATTAAGTTGGGAGATGACCACATGTAAAAACAGCATATATTTCTTACACCACTTACCAAAAAAGGTGTGTTTTAACGGGTTCAAAAATTATAGGTAGACATAGGTTTAAGTGCTCCTGAGGGTCAGCTGCAGGAGGGGGACAGCTCTGTATTGTATGAAGCTCCTTACTTTTTCTGTGGATACTTCTGCTTGGAGAGGGAAACAAAGAGGTACTATTAAGCAGCATCTGCTACTACAAATCAGCAAAGGCAGGGTCACAAGAATTATTTTCTTCGCTGTTTTATTAGACCATGGTATCAGCAAGAGGTCTGCAGTTAAGACTTCTTTGTTGTTCATTTCCCTGTGAGGGACTGCTGATTACAGAGAATAGGTGGCCTTATACAAACTCTTCAAAGCCCCTGGGAATTGGAAGCTACCTAAGGCTGTCTTTACATATCTGGAGAGTGGTACAGGAGGGGTGAGTTCTGCCCAGCTCCAAGCACTCAGAGCTAGGAGAAGTGAGGGACAGGGAGAGACTTCGGAGACACGTCTCACCTCAGCCTAAAGAAAAATGCTCCTGAGAGTGAGCAAGCCTCCTGAGACTTGCACGCAACAAACTGGGCCCAGCTGCTCTCACCAGGCACAACCGCACACAACCACTTGCTCAGACCACTCCTCACGGTCTCCTCCACATCTAAAATCATTTGTTCTGTTACAGGAGCCAGCTACTGCTTCCAGGTGGAAATGGATCCTGTGATCCTTGGGTCATCTGTGGCTCTGAATGCCATGGTAACTGGTTTCAGAGCAGCAACAGACTGGGGGCCAGAGCAAGTCCCATCTCAGGGGAAGGTGGTGTGGGAAGGACAGCAAGGGCATGACAGGGATGAATCACCTGTAGGGGACGGATCTGGCCATAACTCCCTCAGTCCTACAATTAAAGAAATACTTTTGATCTTCTGACTATAAATCCCATGAAAATTATGAGAAACAAAATAATTCTAAGGGCAACAATTTACTGAAAAATGTATTTTCTTCCTACAATGTACACAGGAAAAGTCAGGTTTATAAGCTAGACTTTTAGCTTGTACTTATAAAACATTATGCTAAAGATACAAAGTTAGCTCAAGTCATGAGTAGAAATACCTAGGAACTAGAACCAGTCCTAGATATGGAATGGAAATGGGAATGTAATGCTTCTCTATAAAGAAACAAACATCAGAAAAACCAAGTCTTTGGATTCTCTCCTGTCCAGGGTATTAAGCCGTGGTAGACACTCAAAGTGTGACACTGGACATGTCACATCTCTTCACTTGGCCTGTTTTCTCATTTGTCACATGAGGAGGAAGAGATGACTCCATCAGCTCTTCCAGCACTGTCTTTCTGAGTCTGCTCTAGGGAGTGAACCTCACTTTTAGATTTATGGAATTGCTGGTATAGCTGCTCCCCCCAAAGAACTAATTCAACATAAAGGTGCACTAATACAAGTCCCATGTAGAGACTAAAGCAGATTTATTTCACTCTATATCCTGGACTCAGAACAGGCCACCATGTGGCCAGAGCATCTGGGGAGCAGCAACTAAGCCATTTCACCTGTCACGAGACAAAGGTGGGCAGGGCAACAACAAACGGTTGCCCCACTATTAGAAAATCAGCACCAACCGAAGAGGGATATAGGGGAGCCAGGGGTAAGAAGCAGAGGGCAGCGGAGTCCAGATCAACATGGCAGCCCCAGGAGTACCCACTCAGGAGTACCCACTAAGCCACTCCAAGCAGGGATCAGGCAGCTACTTGGCACGGATTCTACCTACTGTGTGAAGGAAGGACTGAATACACAGAAGGGTAGCAGCAGACACAGTAAGAAATAAAAAGGTAACAAAGTCTGGAAACAACCATAAGTTCATTAAGGAGGAGGGAGACTAAACAAATCATGCTATATCCATCATGAAGTAACATGCAGGATAAAAGAGATTTCCACCCACTAGTACTTGTGGTCTCCAGGGTATATGGTTAATAACAAAGGCAACAAAGGACAGCAGGTGTAGAGTATGGCACCTTCCCCTAAGAATCAGAAATACAGTGTGTCTACGCGCGCGCACCCACACACACACACTAGAAGGGCGGGGGAAGGGATGGAAATCACATCCACCTGAATACACCACCATTCACAGGTTTCCTAGTACCATATAAATTAGAGAAGTTCAAACTTTAGAAATAAAATATGTCCTGTTTCTTCATCTGGATGCTGGCTCTAGGCATGGGTTCTGTCAGTGATAACGCACTGACCCATACACACTGAAGACGGGCATTGCTCTATTACATTTCAATAAAAAATTCACTAAAAAAAAATGGAACAAATCTAACAATGTCATCCCATTGGTGGCATAAACATAACAGAAAAGGTAACAAAAAAACAGTAATTTGACAGCATATTCCAAGTGGGATGGATATATCTGGATAATGTGAGCACTGTTATTCTAAAAATGTTAAATGGTAACATTCAGGTAAAATGGGGACATACAGGTAATCAGGTAATCGAGTTAACATCCTTAAGACGACGATTTTTGGCACAAGATACACACTGAGATAGAAATCTTGTCAATATCTATTTGAATATTTATTTGAACCGGAAATGTCCATATTCATGATTATTTCCCAAGTCTGTCTACTATAAGAAACTGAAAATTAATAAAGGGAAACCTTACTAAACTGGAGTGGGGAGGATAAAAGGGGGAGTCACACAACTCAATGCCAATTACAGTAAGAACTGTCTATTACAGACCCCAACAGAAGAATCATCAATTATAGGCCCAAGAGGGAAGGCCATACACTGCCTCTCCTACCAGAAATCGACCACCCCTGCAACCAAGCCAATGAGGAACTGACATCCTAAATCCTGAACTCTTGCTTCTCTCCAATGGACATTCCTTCATCTTCCAAGTTCCTCCTCCTTCTTCATAAAATAAAGTTCCTCTTCTTTGTTGGACTTGCCTACCATTTTGCCATAGCTTGCATGTCCAGAATTGCATTTCTATCTTCTTAAATAAATCCATTTTTGCTGGTAAAATGACTGATTTATTTCTATGTTTAACACAACAACAGTGGCAGTGAGCATGCCTACCTAGCACATGGCATCCAAACACCATTTGCCATTAAAAGGAACCAGGGTTCCTCAGAAAAAATGGCTGATGGGACACCTTGCTGTGGCAGAAAGGAAGGAGTCACAGACTAACGGAGTCATGTCCAAGAACACAGAAGCCAACTTGGGGAAACAATATGTGCTTCAAAAAATGGTTTAAATGGGCCAAAACACAATTATATACGTACCTATAAGTTGATAATACTAGGGAAAAAAAGCCACAAAAATACATGGTCACTTTGGAAGTTGCTAGTCCCAATGCATTCTTGGCAATGATAAAGGAAAGGAGGAGCTGCACTTCAGGGTAATCAGAACTGAAAAGGGAAACCTTCTTTACAGGAGAATGCCAACTAATAAGTGTAGACACAGAAAGAGAAAATTCTTGGGCACCTGGGTGCCTAAGTTGGTTAAGCATCTGACTCTTGGTTTCAGCTCAGGTCATGATCTCATGGTTGTGGGATCAAGCCCCACATCAGGCTTCGCGCTCAGTTCGGACTCTGCTTCAGATGCTCTCTCCTCTCCCTCTGCCTCTCCCCACTTGTGATCTCTAATTTAAAAAAAAAAAAAAGAAGAAGAAAGAAAATTCTTCATTTTGCAATTGCCCATTGTACACTAACTCACTGTTCCCAAAGATATTCAATCATTATTCCTGGAGCCTGTGCATGTTACAGAGAAATTAAGTTAAAAATACTGTGATGGGGAGATTATCTTGGATTATATAGGTGGAACCTAAATGTAATCACAAGTATCCTTAAAATTGTGTACTTCAAAGATGGATGACAGGGTCACTAGGAATGCAGGCAGCCTCAAGAAGCTGGCAAAGGCGAGGATTCTCTCCTAAAACTTCCAGAAGTAGAACCTGCTGACACCATGACTTACCCCAGTGAGATGACTTCAGCCAAGTCTGTGGTCATTTATGATAGCAGCAAAGGATACTAAGACACCAATGAAATAATGGACACAAGCAAAATGGCTATGAGAGCCACTAGATGACTGGTTGATAGAGAGCCCCTATGAGGCACAGTCAGCCTGACACTGTACTGTAACATCACAAAGTGACAGCCACACATCATGCCTCCTAGTATACTACAATATGGTACACACCACAATCCAGGATGTATTTTTTTTTTTTTAGATTTTATTTGACAGAGAGAGAGAGCGAGAAAGAGAAGACAAGCAGAGGGAGCGGGAGAGGGAGAAGCAGGCTTCCTGCTGAGCAAGAAGCCTGCTGCAAGCTTGATCCCAGAACCCTGGGATCATGACCTGAGCAGAAGGTACATGCTCAACGACTGAGCCACCCAGACGCCACCAGAATGTATTTTTGACCCCTATACCTCCCACCCCACACAGCCCTGAAAAAACAAAAAGTCAAACCTGGAACAAATTGAACATTTAGACATACCTACCAGTTTATGGGAATTATGAGGATCACAGAAACGCACTACATACCACAATACAATCAACCCAACCCAGAAAGTGGGGTATGCCACCGCACCAACGGCCCTGTAGCTTTCATAAGTAAATGGCATTTAAAAAAAAAAGAGAAAGAAAAAATTGTAACAGATTAAAAAAAAACAAAAACAAAAACATAAAAGATGGGCCCCTGCCGAGGTGGTTCAGTGGGTTTAAGTGCCCAACTCTTGACTTCAGCTCAGATCATGATCTCAGGGTTGTGAGATCACTTGACCCTGGAGTGGCAAGTTGCCTTGTCAAGCTGGGCTCACTTGGGGCTCGGTGCTCAGTGGGGGTCTGCTTAACATTCCCCCCACCTGCTTCTGTGTGCTCAAAAAAAAAAAAAAAAAAAAAAGAGAGAGAGAGAGAGACAGAGAAAGACAGAGAAAGAGAGAGAGACAAACGTGGCATCAACCAAATGTAGTGTGGAGAAACCTTCTTTGGGTTTTGATTCAAATAAACCTTGTATAACTTTTGGAGAAAACTACACATAGAACAGATATTGGACAATATTAACAACATATAGTTAATTCTATCAGGTATGGTTTCTTTAAGTCCTCCTCTGCTAAAGATACATGCTAAAGTATTTCCAAGTGACAGGTAATCTGAGATTTGCTTATATTAAAATACTCAAAACTAAAAAAGTTTGGGGAGAGCAGAGGAAGACAAAACCAAAATGGCAAAATGTGGTAATTGTTAAAGCTGGTTTTTAGGTATCTGAGTCATCAGTATTCTCTTCTATTTCGGGGTATGTTTGAACATTTATCTAATAAAAGGCTTTAAAAAAAGGATCAGAAAGAACTCCTTACCAAAATCTATAAGGATGCTGCCAAAGCTGCACTCAGAGGGTGAATCAAACTTTTAAATTTTATTATAAGGAAGAGTGAAGATAAATGAGCTAAAGATTCAAATCAAATGGAAAGAGAAAATTTTTAAAAAGTAAAAGTAATAAACAAAAGATGAATTGGTGAGGGCGCCTGGGTGGCTCAGTCAGTTGAGCATCCACCTCTTGATCTCAGCTCAGGTCTAGATCTCAGAGTCTTGAGTTCGAGCCCCATGTTGGGCTCCACACCCAGAATGGAGCCACTTAAAAAAATAAAAAATAAATAAATACATTTTTAAAAAATCGGTGAGATAGAAAACAAAAATAAAAAATAGCTAACTTGATCAAAGCCAAAATTAGTTTCTAAAAAAACAGCAATTAAACAGCAATTAACTCCTTCTAGTCTGACAAAGAAAAGAACACACAGAGAATACAAACTCACAATGATACAATACTATCCTTTCTTGGTTTTGAAATAAGAACCGCTACAAATGGCAATAATTGTGTCTTCTGGTAGCTCCCAAGGAAGTAAGAGCTTCTTTGCCCCATGGGGCCCTCACAAATTATTTTTGTATCTCACTGGCATTAATTGGATTCTAAGCCCATCAGGGGACCAGTAACTGTAGTCAAGGGACCAAGAAGATGGGATATGTCTATTAGCCATAGCCAATCAGGGTCCACCCATGCAGCTGGGCCATTTCATCCAAAACACACAGTTTGTACTGATGGAAAGGGTAATCCCCAGAGGCAAATCAAGGCTCTGTTTGCTTCCCCAAACAATGAGTGGGTGCTGGAGAAAAAAAAGATTCTTCACTGTAAACCAGTTTACAAACATGGGAAATTTGGGGGTTTTTTAGAGAGAGAGAGAAAGAATATAAGGGTGTGAGTGGGGCAGGGAGGGGCAGAGGGAGAGACTCTCAAGCAGGCTCCATGCCCAGCACAGAGCCCAATATGGGGCTCACAACCCTGGTATCATGACCCGAGCAGAAATCAAGACTCAGACGCTTAACTAACTGTGCCACACAGGTGCCCCAAACACGGGAAGTTTTTAAACAGCAAACCAATAAATCCAGCATTTAATTCACAGAGTAAGACACCATGTCTAGGTAGGGTCTATTCTACGGATGCAGTAAGGATTCGTTATTAGGAAATGTATGCATCTCAAATTTATAGCTCAAAGGAGAACAAATAAACATATATATGACTCACAGAAAGCCCTTTAAAAATACCCCAAAGAGGGGTGCCTGGGTGGCTCAGTTGGTTGGGCATCTGCCTTCAGCTTGGGTCACAATTAAGGGTTCTGGATGGAGCCCTGCATCGAGCTCCCTGCTTGGCAAGGAGTCTGCTTTTCTCTCTCACTCTCCATCTATGTTCTCTTTCTCTCTCCCTAATAAATAAATAAAAGCTTTAAAAATAAATACCCAAAAGAATGCAGAAAGTCAACATGCAGTCCTTGCTTCCTATGGAATGTAACATCAGGAAAAGAAGAAAATGGCCACATGAAGAGTATTTCCCAGAAGTAAAATATATCTTATTTAGAGTAAAGCTAAAAATATCCTATTAAAATAAGTAACAAAATGGCAAGGATGTCCACTGTTGACATAAGACTGTCAAACATGCAACTGAACAAGACATAATTAAGCAAAGACACAAATGCCACTATTTGCAGAAGACCATCTGTCTAGAAGTCCCTCTATTATAATGAAAAGCTAGGAAAACGGAAGGAAAGTTCAGTACATCAGTATTATGAAACACACATGGGCAGCAAAGAGACATCACATAGAGGAGAAAGCTGTATGAAGATGGAGGCTAAGGTTGGGCTGATGTGGCCACAAGCCAAGGAATGTGCGGGCTGCCACCAAAAACCAAAAGAGGTAAAGAATGGTTTCTCTCCTAAAGCCCACAGAAGGAGTGTGTGGCCCTGCCAGATTTCTAGCTTCTAGAACTGTGAGAGAATAAATTTCTGTTGTCTGAAGGTACATTTATTAGGGCAGCCCTAAGAAACTAACCAAATAACCCAGGGGGTTTTGTTTTTTTTAATGATAAAAAAAATTCCCAGATTCACCTAAAAATAAAACCTGCCTAGATTATTTGGCATAGAAAAAAGAGTTCAAGAGCACCTGGGTGGCTCAGTAGGTTAAGTGGCTGCCTTCGGCTCAGGTCATGATCCCAGTGTCCTGGGATCGAGTCCCACATTGGGCTTCTTGCTCTGCGGGGAGCCTGCTTCTCCGCTCTGCCTCTGCCTGCTTGTACTCTCTCTATCTCTCTGACAAATAAATAAATAAAAATCTTTAAAAAAAAATAAAAAAGAGTTCAGATTCACCTAAAATTAGCAAAACACACTACAAAGCAATAGTAACTAGACTTGGTACTCACTAGGAGGAGGAAAAAGTATGAACAAAACAGACTGATGAGTATTTAGGAGTTTATCATTTAACACAAGTGCCCTTTCAAATTAGTAAGGAAGGACAGCAACAAACAGAAGTGGGCCAATAACAAATTTCCATTTTGGAAAAAGTACGAAAATTAATCCCTGCCTCACACCAAACTCTAAAATAAATTCCAGCTGGATTAAAGATCTGAAAGTAAAAAAATCAAGCCTTAAGGAGCTAGAAGATTGAGGAGAAAAACCTGTGATTTGGGGTTGCAAAAGCGTCCTGATATACAGGCTGTAGACACCATCAAGGAAGGTACTGACTTATCTGACCCTGCAATAGCTTGAGAATTTCACACAAGCATAGACTATGTTATATAGAAGTGAGGCTTCAAATAAGAATTTTTCTCTGGCAAACAACTCAACAGGCTAGGACACGTGGTCACAGAGTTCATAGAAAATTAATAAACATGAATATTCATCTTCACTCAGCCCTTACTTCAGGAGATCAACAAAGATCAACAAAACTGGTGCAATTTTTGAAGTGGTGAGGAAAAACAGGAACTACTGAGGACACGTAAAACTAGAGGGCAATTTAAAAACATCACCAACAACATACAATCCTGTTCAGTGATCACACTTCAGAGAAGCCACTTTCCAGAAGTACCGGCAGCAGAGTGCCAAAGGCATAGGTGTAACACAAGAAAGCAGCTCGCCGCAGCACCGTCAGAGGCAAAGAACCCAAAAAACCACAAGTGTGCGCCAGTGAGCAAGTGGCAACTGCAGTAATGTGTCCATGTCACAAGAGGTGTACAGGCACAAACAATGAAGCGGTGGGTCAGGCAATGCCCTGGAGAGGGCACAAAGACAGCGTACAGGACTTGGGCTCCCACGTTAGAGTACGTCCACACTGCTGGTGTTATCAGAGCCCAGGTGAAGTGGGAGGATGTCCATGGGTGGGAACAGCAGAGGCTGAGCAAGGTGACAAGGGCAGAGGAGACTGGTAACACACAGGGCTGACTACTCAAATAAGCAAATACAGCAAGGACACTGGCACCAATGTTGGAAATATCACTGTTGGAAAAACAGCTACCAATTTAAAAGGGAGAAACTGGGATGAACACCAAGATATTTGACTAGAATTGGAAATACTGGAATAAACTCGTTTTTCAATACAGAAAAACAGATATGATGATTGTGTCATAACATACAGTGTGTGCATACATGTACCTGTAAATTTGTACATGCATATATGTGTACACACACACACACACACACACACACACACACACACACGCATTTTCTGTGGCTCTATCCACTGAGAGGCCCTGGGTCGGTAACACTTCAACAAGCTACCTGGTGTCCACACTCTGCTTCTCTTAAGACCACCTGCCATCAAAGGTACCAGGCCTGGGGCGCCTGGGTGGCTCAGTGGGTTAAACCCTCTGCCTTCAGCTCGGGTCATGATCCCAGGGTCCTGGGATCGAGCCTCGCATCGGGCTCTCTGCTCGGCGGGGAGCCTGCTTCCTCCGTCTCTCTCTGCCTAGCTCTCTGCCTACTTGTGATCTCTGTCTGTCAAATAAATAAATAAAAATCTTTAAAAAAAAATTGGAAAAAAAAAAAATGGTACCAGGCCTCTTTGAAGGGACAGGGAAGGTATAAGCCCAGAGTGTCTTTCTGTACCAAAAAGCAAGATGTTCGAAACGAGTAAGGGGGATGCATCAGAAGGACAGAGGGCCAGCTTTAAGGGGGCTCTCACTGGTCACTCTGAACATTACCATAAACGGTGTGCCGGGGAGGGCGCACTGAATCAAAACAGGGAACAGTGATACAGGTACGTGATGAGAACCAAAGTTCGACCGAACAAACATTTAGTTTCACAAGTATCCCCCTCCCCACACCACCACATACTTCAAACGATACAGACTCCCCAGGGGAGAAGTCTGGCAGACACCACCTTAATCCATGACCAAAGTGAACAGCACCAGTAACAGGATGCACCGAATGTGTGTGCCACCTTACAAAACGCAAAGAAAACCCAGCATTCCTTCTGCACTGTTTTTTAAGCCAAAGATGCAAAGCCTGAAGCTAAGCAAAAGGAAGCAGCAGACACACCCACGTGGAGAGACATTCCACAAAATAAGTGCCTATAATCATTAAAGAGTGCCAAGATCAAGAACGCCAAGGGAAGATGGAAGAAATGCTGCACTCTGAGGAAGACTACAGAGGCCAGGCAATGAAATGTTCCGCATGCCTCTGAACTGGATCCTTCTGGTGAAACATGAATGGGTCTGAAGGTAGCAAATTATTCTCATTAACCTCCGGATTTTGATGGTTGTATTGTGGTTAGAGGGGGGAATTTTGTTTGTGGGAACATAAAAATATCCGAGGATGGTATGGTATGCCCAACTGACTCTCAAATGGTTCAGAAAAGATGTTTTGTACCATACTTGCAACTCCTATGAAAGACAGTTAAAAAAATTAAATAGAGGATAGTAGTACTTTTTAATTAAAATAAATGAATGAATGAATGAATGCATGCCAGGGTGCCTGGGTGGCTCAGTCGGTTAGGTGTCAAACTCTTGATTTTTGGCTCAGGTCATGATCTTAGGGTCCTGAGATCGAGCCCCGCACCTCACTCCACGTGAACCGCAGGGTTTGCTTAGGATTCTCTCCCTCTTCCTCCGCTCCTTACCCCTGCCGCTTGTGCCCATGAACTCACTCTCTCTTAAAAAAAAAAAAAAAAAAAAAAAGTAATACAAATAAATAAATGCCTATTTTGGAAACAAAGGTATCAATGTAATACAGGAGAGGGGTGGCCAATGGCACTGATCCTTCAAACTCAAAGCACTATTGATTATATATTTAATTTATTCAGATCAATGCATATTTCACTTACTTCTTATGTAACGTAACAAAGTTTTTTTTAACCTCAATCTTACTAAAGCCTGTTATGATCATCTTCTCGAAGTTCATAAAAGTAGATTTTCAAACCATCACAAAGTGTCAAGGAAGCCACTAGCAGCACAGCCGGCTCCTCCCAAACAGCAGCAAGATCAGCACGGACTCCACACTGGCACCCCCAGGAGAAGGCAGGAGATCTGCTGGGGCCCCTCAGTGCTGCTCGGGCTTTTCAGACACCACATCCAAAAGGGAAAAGCACAAAATGCTCCATCTGGAGTAGCCGACAGCATTGTGAACCCCAATCACAGACTGTTCTCTGAGCAAGACCCAGAGACACTAGCAGATGGGGCAAACCCTGCCACGTGAGAGGATCACCGCCCAAGACAAGGGGAGCAGTATCTAGGCTGGGCGAGGAGAGTGACCACGTCAACTAGCACTGGATTAAAAGAGCGGAAAGCACACTTCCCCCACTTCAGATATGGTGTGAGGACGTAAGATGACCAACAAAAAGTACATTCTGGAATTAAAATATTTTTGTAAGAGCCTTTAATGCACACCAAATCAGTGCTAAATAGGATAAAATGAAAACAGCCTTCCATACAGCCATTTGCCCAACTGACAGCAGATGCCTAATTCTAAGTCAAGTCCCGTGAGATCTGATGGAAGAGAAAGACCCACCAGTCACCACTGAGTCCTTCACAGGCCATTGCCTCCTTGAAGATTTAGTCCTAAAACTACCAGCACAAACTGAAAGCAAGTCCACATTTAATCCAGACGGGCTGGAGGTTGGTTGCATGTACTGTCTCCAGGTCAGTAGCATCCTCAGCAGTGGAAGGAACCCGAAGGCCCAACCAACCAAGGACAAGAAGGTGAAGCAAAGGCCAAAGGTCTCACAGGTCAAAGGAGAGCCAGCCCATGCTTTCACAGATCAGCTGTTGACTCTCCCTGAGTTAACACCATCCTTGTCTCTGTTTGCCCAATCTTTCAGAGAAGAATTGCATTTACCAATCTCCCAGGCCATGGTGATCGTCTCCAGCACCTGTAACTAAGGAGGGACCCTGATAGCACCACACCCAATGGGTCACCCTGGCTGCAGCTGGCTCTTCTCTGCATGTCCCAGACACCGCCACACTGAGCGCTGGGAGCCAAGGGGCTCTGTGCACAGGCAGCCTGGCAGCGCTGCTGAGCTCACTGGCAGGCGACAAAGGCCACACAGAACTTTGGTCTCATGGGCTGGCAAGTCAGCTCCAAGCATAAGCAAATGTATCAAAATAGAAGCCTTGTTTCAAAAGAAAAAAATATTTTTTTTTTAAAGATTTTATTTATTTATTTGACAGACAGAGATCACAAGTAGGCAGAGAGGCAGGCAGAGAGAGAGGGGGAAGCAGGCTCACTGCTGAGCAGAGAGCCCGATGCGGGGCTCGATCCCAGGACCCTGAGATCATGACCTGAGCCGAAGGCAGAGGCTTAACCCACTGAGCCACCCAGGCGCCCCAGAAAAAATGTATTCTTCAAATGGATCTCACACACACTGCTTTAAGCCAGCACCATAGGACCACCCAGCTAATCTTCTACTTACCAGAAAAAGTCAAAATGGTACATACAATCCACAATTCCATTTGAAAGATATTTCCAAATGAGCTGAGTACTAATAAAATCAGAAAGCATATCACATAAAAGCAAAAGGAAGAGCAAGACATACATCTAAGTTTGTCCATGGCAGCTGCCGGACGTCCACACGTCGTCCACACGAGTCGCCCCCGACACGCAGCGCCCGGGAGCTTGCACACCATCTCCACCAGAAAGGGCACAAAGCAAGAGAAAAGCGAACTTCAAAGTCCCACTCAAACACGCTCCAGGGCCTTCTCTAAGTTACGGGGCACCATCAACATGGTTCACGACTGTCAGAATGTTGCAACAGAAAGGTGCAAAAGTTCACACAGGGCCATCCTTTCTTCTTTTTCTCAATTTTTTTTTTTTAATTTCTAAAGAAAGAGTTAACGAGAGGTCCGAAAGTTTTCAACTCTATATAACAAGGGCTCAGAAACCACACATTTTTTATTGAGGGATCTCTGAGAAGCAGAAACACTTTGCCGCAAGTCACTCTCCTCAACCAAATTTTTTTTAGATTTTTTTTTTTTTTTTTTTTTTTTGACAGACAGAGACCACAAGTAGGCAGAGAGGCAGGCAGAGAGAGAGAGGAAGGGAAGCAGGCTCCCCGCTGAGCAGAGAGCCCGACGCGGGGCTCGATCCCAGGACCCCAGGATCACGACCCAAGCCAAAGGCAGCGGCCTTAACCCACTGAGCCACCCAGGCGCCCCCCAAATTTTTTAAAAAAGCAAAACAAAGCCAAATACACAAGACCCTTTCCAAAATTATTTCTTCTAATTCTACATTTTGTTGTTTCTTTTCCCTTGTACCTTTACTTGTTCCAAGAGGTCCGGTCCTTTCGGGGATAAGGGCGTTCTCTCTGGTCTTGCCATTTCCCCTAAGGCTATCTGTTGTGGCAACCTCTTTAGGAGTCCTGCTCTCTCCAGGGCCTCCAGCTGCAAACCTCCCAGGAGGCTGGGAGTGGTTGCCATGCAGGTAGCGCTGTCAAGGCACCTTCGAGAAAAGACTGTGTTCCCTCCCCCAGGAAACACACACCCAGAGGTTTGCAGGATGCCTCCAAACCTGGGATCAGGGGAACTCGCCACCACGCTCTCTGTGCCTGACCCTCAGTAGAGTCAAAGTTTTTTTGGCTCACGCCACCCTCCCTCCCAGCCGCATTTATTTAGTGAGGGCTGGCCTAACACCAGCAAGTACCACCAGCAAGTTCATACGTAAGAACCCCGCACCACAGTTTCTGTGGCACAGGAGATAATACACACTGAGTGCACCTGGCTGAAGTTATTTCCCTTTTTCAAAAAGAAACCCAAAGTAGCACTGGTCCAGCCTGCCCTGTATCCTGAAGCTTACTGCTGGGAAGACCGTGTGTCCTGCTCATTAGTGGTGAGAAAGCTAAGCAGCATCATGTGGTCCCCTCTCCCCAGCGCAGCAAGGCCAAGAATTACCACTCTGGTTTCTAAACGTGGTCCCCAGCTCAACCCAACCACCTAAGGCAAGAGGTTATTAGAAGGTCCCACAAAGGACTGAGTGCTGATAAAGGGGACACAGTAGAGAAGACCAGCACGAGGAGGGAGCTTTATGCCAGAACACCACCAAGCAATGCCGTGCTGTGCTTCTGCACAAGGCACGTGCTCAAAACGCCCTTGGGTCATAACAGTTTGTGAATCCAAGGACATCCAAACCTCAGAAGAAAGCTGCTCCTTGGTTGGTTGAGGCCATAAATTCAACAGTGGTTGAGGAACACAAGAGTGACTCACTGAGACTTTACCATCGGACTGGCTTATTACTATGTCCAGCATATTCCTGAGTCTAGAAAGCTGTTCTAGATTTAGCAGCCTGATGTAGTTCACCAAAGTCTGAGTAATCAACACTGTCCTGCCTATTCATGCCCTCAAAACACACACAGGGTATTTGCCACAACCACATTACTCTGCCATACTGCAGGGGTCCAGAACAAGCAACAGCCTATCAATGGCTCATCCACTTATCTAGACGGGGTGGGAACAAGCAACTGAGAGAGGACTCACTCCATGAGACCTGCAGGTCCATCAGAGGACATAGGGAGACAGCAGTGATGGATGGCTGTGATAGGATGATGGAAACACTGGTCCAGTAGGAGTCCTGAGAAGACTGATCCCTTAGGGCAGCCACAGATGGACTGACAGTAGCTGTCTGCAGGTTACTACAGAGATGGGCCCTGCATACTTGTTGACTTTAGGACTGGGACTTTAATTTGTGCACTTCCTTACCCAAAATTTACTGATGGATATGTGAAAAATAAATACTTAATTGAACCAAAGACAGAGATTCAAAATTCTAAAGGATGGCAGGGCAATTTTAGTATTTATTTTAGTATTTATTTCAGTAGAGTATCTATTTTGCTCCAAGAAAGTCTGGTTGATCCCACTCTTGGAAAAACTCAGAAAACACTGTGTGGACATATTGCCTTATTGACCCCAAGCTTTAGAGTGGCCCTAGAGACAGAGAAGAAACACTAAGTAAATTTGTCAACATGTGAAACTTCTAAAACTGAAGACAAAGATAAGGATGAAATCATCACAGGTCTTGACTCTGCTCGGTCTCCTGCCAGTAAGAAGGGACTGAAATTCATGGTGGTATCACCATAAGGATCAAGTGAGCTTATATGGAGGGCTTCACCGGAGATGGCCCAGCAGCAGCTCTGTGAGGAGTTTCTACTACCATCACCCTCCTTGATATCTGTGACATGAGGGCTCCAACAGTGCAGGCAACACAGCCCAAAACCAGCCACACCTGCAAGCAGCTTCTCCCAGCCTGTCTCTATTCTCCTCAGCTGAAAAATGGAGCCTGTGACAGCCACATCCCAGAACCCTTAAAAGACTGACCCTACAAAGCAGGGCTTCTCAACCTCAGCACTGCAGACTTTGAATCAGACAATTCTTTGTCACGGGCTGTCCTGGGCATTGGAGAATACAGAGCACCCCTGACCTCTAACGATTAGATGCCAGTAGCACCCCAAGTCATGACAACCAGAAATGTCTCCACATACCACCAGATGGTCTCTGGGGGGCAAAATCGTCCAGCTGAACCATTGCTGGAAATAAAGGGCTTGGTGCCTATTTCACAGGAATCAATGAATAAAAGCTTTACTAGACAAGGGCGCCTGGGTGGCTTAGTCCGTGAAGCATCTGCCTTCAGCTCAGGTGATGATCTCAGGGTCCTGGGATTGAGTCCTGCATTGGGCTCCCTGCTCAGTGGTGAGCCTGTTCTCCCTCTCCCTCTGCTGCTCCCGCTGCTTGTGCTCTAATAAATAAATAAAATAAAAAAAAAATAGCTTTACTAAGCAAAGCTTTCCATATCACTTGTGCATCCTTAAAATGGATCACAAAATGGGAGGTGCCATCCTTCCAAACTCAAAAACTCAACTGCTGATAAAATGAATTGACCAAGTGTTCTGTGCTATCAGGGGAGTAAAAACAACAGCAAAACCTCAGAGATTCAGCTTTCTTATCTTTCAAAGGAAGGAGTTAAAGTCCTACAGGTCAAGAAACACCCTGAGTCACAAGGCTGATTGAGAACAGGCCCCAAGGGGCGCCTGGGTGGCTCAGTGGGTTAAAGCTTCTGCCTTCGGCTCAGGTCATGGTCCCAGGGTCCCGGGATTGAGCCCCCCATCAGGCTCTCTGCTTAGTGGGGAGCCTGCTTCCCTCTCTCTGTCTGCCTCCCTGCCTACTTGTGATCTCTGTCAAATAAATAAAAGGAGAACAGGCCCCAAACTTAAGTCCAGGTCTCCTGACTCCCAGGGCAGTGAGGACCACCTTCTCATCCGTACCACCATTTCGACCCTTTGTCCAGACTGGCAGAATGAACCGATATGCCTGGCAGTATATCCTAAGGGACAAACACTGCTGCGTGTCTCACAAGGCCCACCTTCAGGAATGTCTAAAGACAGCACTTCATACAAATAAAAGGAAAACCTGAGAGTGTTTTCAGAAAACACTTACTGTAAAACATCCATACTGATTGCTCAATAGCCCTTGCTAACTAAAGGCCGGCTGCTGCCTCTCCTTGCTCCAGGTAAGGCCCACTATTGGAGGGGGGCGTGCCTCAGGGGAAGACCACCACCCAGGACACAGTGTGGGGTGGGATGAGCGGGGGCTGTGAAGGCTCCATGAATACTGGTTTTATTAACACTATAGCAAGCCTGAGGCAGGGGCCATCTACCAAGGAATAGAACTTTCAGCATAAAAATATTATAAAACACAACTACAACAAAAACAATGTAAAAATTGGCAATCCCTCCTGATTCTTCCCCCAAGAAGTATCTCCAAAATTGTTTTATCCGAGGGTTTTTCTTAGATATATTAGTCCATGAAGTAAATAAAAATAGGATCGAGTTATATGCATTGTTTCACCACTTGCTACACTTAATTCCAGTTAAAATGTATCACAGTTGTCTTTCCAAGAGGTTTGTTTTCTTTTCTTTTTTTTTTAAGATTTTGTTTATTACAGGGAGAAAGAGAGCACAACGCAGGGCGGGGAGAAGGAGAAGTAGGCTCCCAGCTGAACAGGGAACCTGAGGATGGGAGGCTCCAACCCAGAACCCTGGGATCATGACCTGAGCTGAAGGCAGACATTTACTGACCTGTTCACCTCTTCTTTTCTACGAGGGTATTTCAGCACAGGTGTAAGACAAAGCAAGATTACAAATTAAGGTAAAATTCATGTTCTAAGCTAAAAATAACATAGCTGGTGGGCACTCAAGAAAGAAAAGGGAGGAGAAAATACTATTAAAAAGGACTTTTTTTTTTTTTTTTTTATGCCTTTCACAACCAGGTCAAAGGCTGTGTTTTTTTTACCCCTGGAAAGGGAAACAATCTTTGGACTAGGGACACCCATCACAACAGAAGGTGAGACACCATTCTGAAGACAGTAGAATCAGTCTGTCCATAGTTATTGCTAAGATTGTAGTCTTCTCCCTCATTTGACCCTCTGGGCACAGGCAAGAGGCTGGAAGAAATTTTTGTGGAGAATCTGAAGAGACAGAAAGAAGCTGACAGGGCACCTTAGGAAATGACCCCGTGAACATCTCTGCAGTAACACCACAGCTGGCAAGCCCCAACTACTGACATTTGAGCAGGTGGGAAAATATCAGCAGATAGCACAGAAAAGCTTTGATGTGAAAGTCAAAATCCCTAACAAACAAAAGGAAGCGTGAAGCAAACCGTGACTTCAGGGAAAGAAAACCTGAAAGCTCAGGAATGTCCTCAGAGAGGTATGGGGAGGCACAAGAGCTATGAACCCACAGCAGGGTGTGAGAAGAGGTGGGGGTAGAGCGAGCCGGAGGACACTCTTAGGGACGTGGACAACAGCTCAAAGTCTCGGCCAGAACAAAGCTGACAGCTTCCAGAAAGAAAGTGGACAACCTGGGCACCTGGGTGGCTCAAGTCGGTTAAGTGTCTGCCTTTGGCTCAGGTCATGGTCCTGCGATGGAGCCCCACATCGGGCTTCCTGCTTGGCAGGAAGCCTGCTTCTGCCTCTCCTCCCAGCTCCTACTCTCTCTTGCTATCTCTCTCTCTCTCTCTCTCAAATAAACAAAATCTTAAAAAAAAAAAAAGGGGGGGGAGGGGACAACCTATGCAAAATCAGAGCGCCTATCCAGAAGGTCCAATGGAAAGAAATCAAAGCAAGAAATCAAGAAAAATGCCCAGCATTGAAGAACAGGCATTTCCAAATAAAGGGGCCTCAAGAGTAGGCAAGACACTGGATGAAAACAGCCTCCAAGGGCCATCACTCCCCTGGGTGTTTTGAAATTCAGGGAGAAAAAATCCTTTAAGCTTCAGAGAAGAGCTACATATACAAGCTGAAGAATCAGAATGTCTGAAGCCTTCAACAATAACCCTGAAGACAGAAGTCAGAACAAAATGGTGTCGAACTCTGACTCAGACACATGGGTGGAAATAAAGCACTTCCAGACATACATGTTCTCAAAACTTTATATCCCCACATGTCCCCAGGCAACCCCTTAAGGAAGCGCTCCATCACAATGAGAGGGGTAATAAGTCAAGAGAGAGAGAGACATGGGTTCCAGGAAACCAAGGACCCAATGCAAAGGTGTGGTGGGATCTGCAGGAAGAATCCAGCAGGTTTATTGGGGGATATTTATTCCAGATGAGATTAACGAAATACTGAATTTCACTAGTTAAGAAAGACTCCATTTCTTGGAGTCTTCTCCATCTCTTAATGAAATATTGATTTCATTAGCTAAAAAATACTCATCTCTTGAAAGGAGATTTAGACAACTGGTGAATTTGGGCTTGAATTTTAGTGACCAATACACAGAAAACAAAAAACAAGACTACCAAGAACTTCAGGGAAAACAAAAACTGATGCAGGAAAGGAAAAGTTAACCCATCACACCATCTGCCTAGCTGTGAAGGGTACTATGGAGTCACAACATGAACACTAAATTCTGGACTAACCAAACTACAGGTGCACATGCTTTAGGCAGCCACATATTTGTGCGGGGAAGGCACAGCGGTGAGAGCTAGAAATTTCACATCCACCCTCAGGGTCAAGTGAGGAGACAAGACATGCAACAAGGAGGAAAGCAATGAAACAGCAGGAGAGCACATGTGCTGTTTAGAGCAGGAGGCAAAGAGGTGGATGTGTGTGCTCTGCAGGAGAGGAAACAGGACTGGGGAAGGAATGTCAGTGTCTCCTTACAAGCCTTTCCACATGTATTACTCCTTTAAAAACCTAGTTGAAGATATAACCTTGACTTGAAATAAAATTTTTAATTTAAAAATTCAAATGAATGCCAATAAAATGTATTAAGGGAGAGTACACAAGGTCAATGTATTGTTACCAAATTAATGGCAACCATCAAGATGACTAACATGACGCCCAGACAGGTCTGGGACAACACATCTGGCTGGTCTCCAGCAGTATCTGAGGAACTTTAGAGTATTTGGTAAAACAGCCTACTAGGGATATCATATGTCTGACTTTAAGGGGCACCTGGGTGGCTCAGTGCATTAAGGCCTCTGCCTTTGGCTCGGGTCATGATCCTGGGGTCCTGGGATTGAGCCCTGGGTCAGGCTCTCTGCTCAGCAGAAAGCCTGCTTCCCCCTCTCTCTCCACCTGTCTCTCTGCCTGCTTGTGATCTGTCAAATAAATAAATAAAAACTTAAAAAAAAAATCCTTTAAAATGTCTGACTTTAAAATACAAAACAAAAAAAATTTACTTTAGCATAAAATAACTTGTGTAATCAATTTTTAAAACGTCACAAATGAAAAAAGAGTTTCATTTTCTTGGTTTTCAAATGTTGAGTGTTGTGGTGCTTTTATAACTTAAGAGAAAAGGCATTTTGACACACTGATGCTCTCTGGCTATTTTTCCACTTGGCCAAAAACTTATCAATATGCATGCTGGACCTCTTGCCACTGTAGCTTGACAACTAAGAACTTAGTTGTGTGCCGTTTCTTCCAAGAGTTTGGTTATTTCTTAATAGTTAAGGGGAAAAGGCTTCCTATGATCACTAGCCCTGTGGGGATTGATGTATGCTGAACAGGCCTCATCAAATGTATCACCTGGTACTTCAAGAAGTGTGTTCTCTGCTCAGACCCTTTTGATAAGTGGAAAAGTTTCACGTGGGAAGCATTAGTGGAGACCCTAGCTCATCCACTTGGGACTGCTCCTAAGTCATCCAAGTGGACAGTGTAATCACTTAAACCCTGTTCAAGTCACAGCATCCTCGACAGGACTAGAAGGGCATGAAGCCCTTCAGAACAGGACCTGAGCAAAGCCCTCCACCATCTGAGATGTTAGCAGTGTACCCAATTCTCAACTCCTTGCCCATTTGTGTCACCAGCTACAGCTGTCACGCATCCCGTTGGTAGAAGCTAGTCTTCCTGTTTAGAACACCCCATTCCCGCAACACTCTTACTCATCCTCTAAATGCAGTTCAACAACTACCTTCTTTGTAAAAACTTTGTAACAGGTAATTAGCGCCTCCTCCTTCATATCTCCATACTTCGTACATATTCCCACTGCTGCACTCAAAACACTGTAGCCTAATTATTTTACAGGTGAATCCCCCATACTAGACCATACACTGCTTAAGGAAAAGAAAAAGGTCTATATCCTCTTTAGGTTTCCATCCCTAGAATCCTTGTGAGTGCTCGGCACACAATTCGCAATGTATGTTCCCAGGAGAAGGGCAGTTATGAGGCCAAAGTCAGACAATCAGATGCCCCAAACAAGAAAACCAAGGGAAGCACACACACAACTTGGCGATTCAAGAAGAGTTCTATCAGGCCGGGGAGATGTCAGCCTGGCCCATGGGGGAGGGCCCTGCGACAGCCACCGGCTGGGGCCGACCGCACCTTAGGGGTGCGCGCTTTACGCAGCTGACGTCAACTCGGTGGGAGGAAATGAGGTGAACCCACGAACAGGGCCCGGCACATACAAGGACTTAATGGAAGTTACCGGGAAGTTTAGTCCTCACTGTAAGGAATTTAAGTGGCTTTCAAATGTTGTCCCTCAAGACTTGAAGGGGCGCTGCTCCGTCTCCTAGCGTCAAAGTCTCAGGACAGGCTGTCTGCCGGCTGGTGTTTCCCACCCAGAGCACCGGGAGCTCCAAAAACAGGGTCTTCTTCACCAAACCCCTTTTCCGACTCCTGTACAGCACGGCTTCCACACTCAACGAGGTTAGCTCGGAGGCGCTTCTGGTTCTAAAGCGTCAAACCCTAACCCAGGCGGCAGGTCTGAGTCCACAGACCGACACCGCTCTTACTCTGTCGTGCGGCACTGCCGGCCGCCGCAGACAAAATCCCAAGTGTGCCGTGCCCTGCCGTAATCCCTGCCAGCCAAGAGGTGACGGTCCCGCGGAGAACACCAAGCCACGGGGACGACCACTCCCTGGAGGCCTCAGAGCGCTCCCCTGCCCACAAGGAGGGCTCAGCGAAAGCCACACGGAGAGGCTTTTCCTGTGGTCTCACAGGAACCCAAACCCTCTCACTTTCCGAGGCGATGCCCTGAACACCTAACCCCTTCTCCAGCGACGCCCTCTCAGTGCCCCCAGGGACCCCCCCCCCCCACGCCATCGCCCATCAGAGCCTCGGAAACTGTTTACGCTCAGTCAGGGATCTTCCACAAGCGCTCCCCGATCAAGGCATTTGCATTGCGCCGCTGCGGGCCTGCAGGCCGCCGGGAGGGAGAAAGGACACCCCGGCCGGCACAGCTCCGTGGCTGTACCGAAGCCACGTCGCCGCGGGGGGCTCAGGGACGCTCCCCGGTCTCACCTCGCGACCTGCCCGCAAGGAGACCGCGAGACGCCGCGCCCGCCCCGCCCTCCCCCCGGGGCACAGGCCCCAGCCCGGGCGCAAGAAGGCCACGTCCCCGGGGACGGACGCCCAACTCGATGGTCCGCGCACAGCCCCGCCGGATCACGTGACCCTCAGCGGCCAATGGGGGCAAAACCCCCACACCATCGAGACGACGGCGGCCCGGGGCTAGAGCAGCCCCGTCCAGCTGCCCGCCGTACCCTCTGCAACCCTGCTCCGGCTCTCCCAGCTCGGTGCTGCCGCCATCTTCCTGGAGGAGAGGGCCGGAGGCGAAGGCTCCCGGCCCGTGGTCGCTCCGCACTCTTACCCTAACCTGTCCTACCCCGTCCACTTCTCCTCAGCGGTCACTTAGCTCCTTGTAAAGAAACACCCTTCATCCCACTCTACGTACCCACAAGGCAAAGACTCACATTACCTGTTCCACTCTTATCAGCGTAAAGAAACCAAGCTCATAAGGTAGGAACTGTGGCGAAACAGGGACAAGCCGCCATCTTGGTAAAGGAGAAGAGGCTACGCTTGACCTCCCCCCCCACCCCCAGCCTCTATATGGCCAACTGCCGTGGGAGGGGCACGGCGCCTGCGCAGAGGCGGAAAACGCGGACAGGCCTGCGCCTGCGCACTCGAAAGCCGGCAAATGGGGGTGGGGAGGAAGGCCAGGTCGCGCCGAGGCGAGGAAAGCGTTGGCAAGGGGGCGGGTCGACGTGATGACGCCATCCGCGCACGGGGTGGAACAGGGCGGAGTGCGAGCGTCCGTCGGGCACTGGGCGGGTCCACGGCGCGATCGGTAGGCGCCCGTTCATCTGCTAGTCGGCGGTGAGTTCCTGCGGTGAGTCCCCGCCGTGGCGGGGGGCGCGAGCTGCAGGCCGACGCAGAAGGAGCGGGTGTCCGCTGGCCGCGGGCGGTCGGCCGGCTACGGGAGCGCGCGGGCGGGGCGGCTTGTTTGGTGTGGGGGAGGGGCGTCAGGCCCGGGGTCCCCGGCCCTCCTCCTCCTCCGCGGGGTCCGCGGTCCCCCAGGCCCTCACAGCGGGATGTGTCCCGGAAGAACCCGAGCCACCCCCCTCTTCCGTCCCTGGGCGGTTTCGGTGGGGCCGTCTCGGCGCTGGGCCCGGGACGCCCACCCGGCGCTGGCGGTCGTGATTGGGGAGGGAAAGCCCAGGTTGCGGCCTATGAGGCGTCTGGTCGTCGCCCCGACCTGGCCCTTCCACCCCACCATCCTCTGGCGGAGAGGAGCCCTCACACGTTATTGACGTCTTGGTGAGCTCCCAAGACTCTTCCTGGCCGCAGACGAAACAGGGGAGAGGAGGAAGCGGCGGCCCCTGCCCGGTGCACCGCTGGGCCCGGAAGGATGGGGGTGGCGGCCACCATTCCCACGAAGGCCTGACGGAAAGCTGACCTGTGGCTGCCTTTGCTCTCAGGAAAGTCCCCGCTTGGTGGCCGGAGGACCCACAAGACCTGGCCGCCTTTTACCTTTTCGGCTCATTTTTGTCAGTACCAGTCCCTTATCTTGTCTGTCCTCCCGCCACACGTAGAGCTGAACTTGCAGTTCAAACTGCTGGGTCTTTGTCACCTTTGGTCTTGCCCCAAATCCTTCTTTCTGTTTGAAACCCAGTAAGCTCCCCACCTTCTTTGTTTTTTCTTGTGTAGTCCCTTCTCTGTTGTTCAGGATTCGGCCCAGTATAGATTTCCTCTGGCTGGATTAGGTGCGCGCTAGAT
Organism: Enhydra lutris kenyoni; assembly: GCF_002288905.1. Lineage (NCBI taxonomy): Eukaryota > Metazoa > Chordata > Mammalia > Carnivora > Mustelidae > Enhydra > Enhydra lutris. The sequence goes on from NW_019154085.1 coordinate 47,294,666, forward strand.
GTCGGCCCTTATTGTTCCTTTTGGTAGCTATCTACTAGATTGTTGCTCTTTAAGGGGCAGGAGATGGGCGAGTCTTGTCACCCTTACCCTGTGTCTAGCACAGTGACTGGCACATAGTAGGTTGTTAGATGTTTCTTGAACAGTCCAAATCATTGTAGTGTAGAGGTCCGGAAAACTGTTTCCTAGTGTTTGTAATTTGAGGTTGATTAATTTCCGTTTTGGTAGCTGCCACTCAAACTTTCTTTGTACCACCCATATCCTAACTCACAATGTGTACTGCTCTGTCAGATCTTGGCACTCAGCTGTGAAGGTGATCCTGATGCTTTTCCCCATTTTCCACTTGGATCTCTCACCTGGCACAGCACTCCAGCGTAAAGAACAAGGGCTTCTCAATCAGATCACATTTGCATTGACTGCCTTTGCACTAGCAGGGTGACCTAGAGAAATGGGAAGGAAAGGGGGTGAGACGGTTCTCTGTCATAATTCATAAATGTGATTCAGGTCCCCTTTTATACCCAACTCCTTCTTATACCCAAAGACAGAAACTGTTGAAAAAGAAAAAGGTTTTTTTTATTTTTTTCCCAGAGAGAAGGGAACATCAGAACTCATTCGGCAGCAGAATTGGGTTGAAGCCATTTTATATTCTGTATTTATACCGCTTTGTGTTAATGGTCATGTATGTCACTATAGAAGATACATTTGATTGTGGGGTGTGCTGTCCAAGTAGCCATTGAGGAGGTTGTGTTGTATAGTGTATGTACCTTCTTAAAATCGAAAGAATCTGAATGCTGAATGTCTCAAGAGCCCGCCCTGGATTAGGGATTATGGACATTTGGGGTCTAGTACAGCAGGGTCATTTTGTGTGTGGGGGTAATGTATGTAAATAGGAGATTAACATGTTTGTAATTGGTAGTGAGGGGCAATCTACTAGTGTAAATACCACTAGCAAAATAAATTTATATGTATTGCCAAGAATCTAATTTTATCCATCTGTTTTTCATCTTCTGTTTTGGAAAAGTTGCTTTGTTCTATGAGAATTGCTCTGTGGAAGAAGGAAGCCACATTCAAGTAAAGACAAATGTTTAAACAATTGCTAGCATCTAGGATGAGCACTACCAGAAAGAACAAAATTTTTATTTGACCACAGTGAGTTTGGGAAATACAAATGGACTACAGTCATGGTTTAAATTAATCAACAGTAATTAGCATCTTGTGTTGTAGGATCAAGGCTTTCTCACTGAAAACCAGGTGCTTCAAAAAGTTCCACTTTCCTCTTTCAATTTTCATTTTACATTCGTTAGCTAGTAACTTATATTGTTCCAAAATCGTAGTGGATCCAAATTATATTTCAGGGAAAAAAACTGAGTATAAAATAGCATATTTCAAGAAAAACTTGCTAAATTAAAGAATTCATAGCCTGTTCCGATAATTGTATTCTCCATTATTCTATACATGTGCATCCAGATAGGTCTCCCTGCCTTCCCTCCAGCAGGAAACTGATAGGGAGCAGTGAAAGTTCCCCTTCTCTCCTAAGGAACAGCTTCTGTCCTGCTGAACAGGATAAGGTGAACACAGGTGGGCTCGAGGTACAGCATTCTCACGGTGTTCAGATGAAGTTGGTTAGAACCCAAGCAGGGGTCCAGGACTCACTGAGAAGAAGCAAGTCTGTTCAGGAGAGACCTCCATGACAGTCCTGTGTCCTATTGGGCTGGTTTGAAATAAGATACATGTGATAGCTTTTAAGGCAAGTTCCCACTTGTACTCTTCCATGTAAACTTGGAAGGTCACATTATCCAGTCCTTTAAGAAAAAACCCACATTAGGATTCCATCTGGGGTTGGACCATGTTTATATACTAATTCAGGAGAAATAAAAATGATTTGATTTACCTAGGCCCTATTTTTTCTAAATTTGTTCTTACATGCTTGGTTGGTTTTTGTTCTAATTCTATTGTAAATGACATTTCACCCCTATTTCCATTCCTTTATGTTCATTACTAGTACAGGAGGGAATTATTTTGTGTCTGGCTTTTATCCAGCCGCCTTATTAAATTACTTTATTGTAGATTTTTTTTAAGATTTATTTATTTGGGTGAGGGGAGGGGCCGAGAGAATCTTGAGCAGACTTGCTGCTGAGCACAGAGCTGGAAGTGAGGTTTGGTCCTCGCCCCCCACCCTGAGATCATGATCTGAGTTGAAATCAAGAGTTGGAGGCTCAACTGACTCAGCCACCCAGGCGACCCTAGAGTTTTTGTTTAACTGAACCATTTATGTTTGGTGTATTCATTCTTATCAGTGAAAAAGCTTTTGTTTTGTTTTTTTCATTTTGTTGTTTCACAGAATTTCATGGTGAGATTACAATATGAGGATCTTGTTTGGATCTTAATTCAAATGAACAACCAAAAAATGAGACAGAGAATTAAGCGTTTTTTTAAAATAATTACAGTGGTAATGGGCCTCCCTGCCTAATTAGTGATTATAATTTAAATAGACTTAGTATTCCATTGTTGAGAGAATAACATTTACCATTGGTGTTCGGGAATACCCTGGGTTTTATTTAAGCAGTTTCCTTAGTGTTTTTATTATAGGTGGTTGCTAAATTTTATCATATGTCTCTTCAGCGTCTATTCATATAGAATTATCTCCTTTAATTTGTTGTAACGGCTTTATGTAGATAGATACTTTTGGTATATTTCTGGAACCTAATTGCTAACAAATTATTTCATTGAGAATTTTTGCAGTTTATATTCATGAGTGAGATTGACATACCTCTATCTAGCCAGCTTTCTTAGGTCTCTCTCTGGGTTTGTTGTTAAGAGTTGTAGTTTCTTCATAAAATGAATTGGAGTGCTTTCCCTTTTTCTGTACTGGCCTAAATGACATGGGTGTTAACTGTTCAGGGTTGGATGGAATGCAGCTCTAATTCTCCCTGCTTTTGGTCCCTTCTTCATTGGTAGATTTTATTCAGCTGTTCAGTGGTTATTTGTTCTCATCAGGTTTTCCAGTTCTTGGTTCCATTTTGGTAATTTACAGTGTCTGGGAAGTCATCCATTTCTTCCAGATTTTCAGATCTGTGGCCATCTTGATACATGGAGTCTCCTGAGTCTATCTTTACCTTCTTTTCTGTATTGGCCCCCACTCCCTGCCCCCCGCCCCTAAATGGGACTTGTGAAGAAATTTGTTTCAAAGAACTAGCTTTGGGGTCTATTTATTTTTCTACTGAGTTACTTCATTTCTCAATACTGTGAGAACAAATTTATCTTTTGTATTCTTTAATGAATATCTAAAACTGAAATTCTCATCAGAGTCTATGAAGCTTTTACGGTGTCCCACAGATCCTCTTTTGTCTTCTTTCCATTGTTAGCTAGATAGCTTGAGATTTTGCTTTTGTCACCCTCATTTATCCAAAGGATATCCAGAGTGTTCCAAATAATTGGGGTTGTATTTTATCCCCCCAGCCAGTTTTAACAGATCACAAGTTGAAAATATCAGTTGTAAAAATATATTTTGAAATTTGCGTAAATTTTCTTTATAATAGTTACTTAATTTTTTTCACTAATTGCTTTTCTTTATTAACTCAAGATTCTGTGTCTGTTAATTATAGCTTATTGGTTGTATCACACATTCTTCTGCCCTTGCCCATATTCTGTTTACTGAATCTGTAATTTGGAGGGATGCTTGCTATTAAAGTCTTGGATTTGATTTGTATTTTTATCAAGTTCACGTGGTATATTTCCTAGTCTTTGCTTTATGTATTTATCTACTGTAATGCTTTGTATATGCAAGTTTAGGAATGTTATATCTTCCCTGTAAATAGTTTCTTTTATCACGGTCACATTCTTACCTTAAATTTCACTTGGACTGATACTGTTGTCTGTTCTTTCTTTGTGTTTGGCCAGCCCGGTATCTTTTAGCCTGTCCTTTTGTTTTTAGCATTTTTGTTACTTTGTTTTAAGCATATCCGTCCACTTAATGATTGATTTTATTATTTTTCCTCTTGTTTCCTTTCCATAATTTTTCTGGCTTGATCAAATTGCTATTCCATATCTGTCTCTTAATTTGGAAGTTTGCTTTTTTTTTTTTATGGTTACCTTTTCTTTTATAGACACGCTTACTTTCTATATTTGAAAAAAAGATGTCTGCTGCTGCTTCTGCCCCTTCACCTCTCCCTTTGGAATGCTCTCACTCTCGTTGCCAACTCAGAGGTTTTGCTGAGGTAGTTTAATACTAATCCTTATATTATTCATAGAATTTTTCTAGGATGTCCTTTCTGTTCAAGAGACCTTAATTCACTCCAGACAGTTGGTTAATGTGTGGACTCTGATCTTTGTTCTTCTAAGGAAAATTTTTTTCTATTATTCTTTTCCTCCCTCTGTCCCTTCTTAATGAGAACTCTTTCTGTTAACACGGTAGATGGCCTAGATTGTTCCTCCAAGTCTTTTACCCATGATCATCATCTTTGTATTTTTGCCTGTGCATTAAGAATTCTTATATTTGGTCTTCCCAGTCACAGTTTGAGTCTCAGCTGTGGACGTTTGTTCAACTGAGCTACCAATGTCTGAGTTTGAAAATCATAGTTTTTAGGTCTAGCAAGTTTTGTTTCTTTTCTTTCTTTCTTTCTTTCTTTCTTTTTTTTTTTTTTTTGAGATTTTATATATTTGAGAGGGAGAAAGAAAGAGAGCACGAGTGGTAAAGTGGGGCAGAGGGAGAGGGAAAAAAATTACTACTCTCCACTGAGCCAGGAGCCTGATGTGGTAGGCTCCATCCCCGGACCTTGAAATTGAAATCATGATAACCTGAGCTGAAGGCAGACACTTCACCAGCTGAGCCACCCAGTCGCCCCCAGTTTTATTTCTTTTAAATAGTGTACTTGCATCTTCATTCTAGTGATACTATTTTTTTGGGTCAAATTATTGCCTTCCGGGGCACCTGGGTGGCTCAGTCGTTGAGTGTCTGCCTTAGGCTCAGGTCATGATTCTAGGGTCCTGGGATCAGGCCCCATGTCTGGCTCCCTGCTAGGCAGGGGGTGCCTGCTTCTCCCTCCCCACTCCCCCGCTTGTTCCCTCTCTTACTATGTCTCTCCCTCTCTGTCAAATAAATAAATAAAATCTTTAAAAAAAAATTATTGCCTTCCTCCTCCTGCACCTTGCCTATTTAACTCTTTTTGAAGAAGGGAGATGTGGTCACTGGAGTCCTTATGCTCAGGACCTCTGTTCTCCAAGCTTTTCCAGGATCCACTGTATTCCTTTCCTTGCCAAAAGGTTCTTCAGAATTCATCTCTTGCTTCTGTTCTTGCCTAACAGTCCTACTTTCCTTTAAGTTTGCCTTAATTCCCCACCTATGCTTGGAGGTTTCCATACCTCCTCAGTCAGTGGTCCTCCCTTTTAGCCCAGGCCTGAACAGACACTCCCTTCTCAGCAGTGGTGGTGGAAACAGTTTGCGAGGCCGCACATGAGTCCACAGCCCTCTTCTGCCTCTCTTCTTGTTCCTGCCAGATAGGTGAGAGTAAGACTTCCAGTGGGCCCCTAGAAGGAGAACCAAGACTATAATGCAAATCCTACAGCTGCCAGCCTTCATTAACCAAACCACACATGGGGGTGCAGGAGCCTCATGTCTTCAGAGGTGGTTGGGAACAGTGACATTCAGAAAGGAAAAAGGGTGTGCAGTTTTCAGGAATGTTAAGGTTTGGGGGATGGGGAGACAAGAACAGGAAAGAAACTTTCTACTAAGTTTCTAAGCTCCAGAGGGAATCAAATCTGACTGCATTCATATCTCTTGACTTTGTTACCAAAGGTTAGCCATTTCCAGACTCCATGTTCCCCAAAGTTTAAAGTCTTAAAATTCATTTTAAAATTCCAGATGTCTCTAGAACTGTTACTCTCCTCAAGCACTCCAGTGTGTTCAGTCCTTTTCCCTTTACTTATAAATGTTGTTCTGTGTGCTCCATTGTCAAAAACTAGTTCTCAGGATTTCAAGGAACCTTCAGTAGCAAATAGTACTCTACAAGCACCCTTTCCTTGTAGACAGGTTTCAAAGAGAGAAAGAAAAATCATAATTCAAGAGGTCATGAGCATTTGTATTTTTCTCCTATTGTGTCCCTGGTGCTTCACATATAATCAGTACTAAAGTTAGTTTGGATACTATTGGAAATATGGGATGTTTGTATGTATACATATGTATATATGGCTGATTTAATCTAATTTTTTATATTTAATTTATAATGAGATAATCTCATTTTTATAATTTGATGCAATTGACAAGGTGAGTGAAACATAAGGTGTTTATGCTTTGTGTGTAAGTCTTTACATGTCAATTCATGCTACATCAAATGTGTGTATACATATAAACATACACTTTTTTTTTAACAGATCAAGGAAACTTCACTGAAGATGTCTAAGGTAAGAGATCTTCTCATTTCTCTACAATACAAGGAGAAACTGCTTTGTGTTTTCAAGCTGTTTATACTCAAGACTTATATGACTCATTTTTAGTATAACTGATATATTTGATTCATTGAGACAGTTCTGATTTGACATTTTAAAAGCTTTGAGCTTTCTTTTTTCAGATTTCCAGTTTCTTGTTTCTAAATGCATGAGTACCAATCCATTTAACCTACTTTGATTCATTCCCAGCAGACCAATCAAATAATAATTTAAAATTCAAATAATTTATCATTATGAATTTTATAGGCACAGAGCCCTGAAATAAATTAGTTCTAAAAAGCATGCTGAGAAAAGCAGAACTTGTGGCTAAAATTGCAAGATTATTACTTTCCTTTTCTTTTGGAGTGTTTGGGTATTCATTACTATCTGATGCATAATCGTCGTACTAATTTTTGCTTTTGTAAAGTATATATATCTTAATTTGTGAGAACTAATGATACCTTTGTCACAGGTTTGGTTATATCTTAAAAGTAACTGATAAGGTTTTTTTTTTGTGTGTTTTTTTTGTAATATCTTATTTTAGCAACAGCCAACTCAGTTTATAAATCCAGAAACTCCTGGCTATGTCGGATTTGCAAATCTTCCCAATCAAGTTCACCGAAAATCAGTGAAAAAGGGTTTTGAGTTCACACTAATGGTGGTCGGTAAGAAATTAGCTTATATCTTCAAGCTTATTAAATAAGTGGATATTTCCCCTTCCCAACTTTAGGGTTTAATAGTGTGGCCTATAAAGTCAAAAGAAAGATTCCTTTGTTGCCAGAATCCAGTAACTGGGAATTTGAAAAAACAGTTCTTTAGAAAATTTTGTTGAAGAGTAAAATTCTAATATTTCTGTCATTTTCTTGTTTGTATGTGGTAAAAGTGCTGGTGACCCTCCAAAATGGCCACAGTGACTCTTGCCTCCTGGTGTTTGTGATACTTTCTACCCCCTCCCCCATTATGTAGGGCTTACCCATGTAGCCAGTAGGATATGGCAGAAATGAAGGTGTGTGATTTTGAGACTGGGTCATAAAAGAGATTGCAGCTCGCACCTTAACTTCTCTTGAATCACTCGCTCTGGGGCATGCCAGTCACTGTGTTAGGAGGACCGGCCTGCAGCTTTATAGAGAAGTCCCCCAAAGCAGGGAGCTGAGACCTGCCAGTAGCTGAGTGTAAGCTGTTCTGGACCTTCCTGAACAAAGTTAGAAACAAGCCCTGTAGGATCAAGCTGATTGACAAATAAGCTGTTGTCAGGATAAAAGCCATCATTCATTAAAGAGGGATGTCAAAATCCAGTTTACGATGTAACATTTAAAATTGCTAGCATCCAATAAAAAGTTACTGTTTATGCAAAGAAACAAAACAATGTAGCACATAACCAGGAGAGAAATCAGGCAATAGAAACAGATCCAGAAATGACAGAGGTGATAGAATTGGTGAACAAGAACTTTTACTATTTTATTTATTTTTTTAAGATTTTATTTATTAATTTGAGAGAGAGAGAATGAGAGAGAGAGAACATGAGAGGGGGAAGATCAGAGGGAGAAGCTGAAGCAGGGAGCCTGATGCGGGACTCAATCCAGGGACTCCAGGATCATGACCTGAGCTGAAGGCAGTCACTTAACCAACTGAGCCACCCAGGCACCCAAAAACTTTTACTATTTTAAATATGCTTCTGGTACCTAAAAGAGAATATAAATGAAATAAAGATAACCAAAAAGCACTTAACAAAAGAACTAGAGATTTTTAAAAAATAACAATATTTGAGATGGAAATTTTTCTGACGTATATAACAGTGAATTGAATATATCCAGACCCCAGGTAGAATATATATAAAGAAAACAACACTAGGGCACACAATAAACAGTTGGTGAAAAGCAGTTATAAACAGAAAAATCTTCTAAGGAACGCGGTGGGTGGTGGGAAACAGGCACATTGCATACAGAGGATGGAAGGGTAAAAGGACCACTGACTTAGCAGGAATAACATAAGCCATAGGAAATGATAGTTTAAAATACTGAAAGAATAAAACCATGAGCCTGGAATTCTGATGGAGACTTTAAAAAAATGAAATACAGGGCTGCCTGGGTGGCTCAGTGGGTTAAGCCTCTGCCTTTAGTTCAGGTCATGATCTCAGGGTCCTGGGATCAAGTCCCGCACCGGGCTCTCTGCTAGGCAGGGAGCCTGCTTCCTCCTCCCTCTCTCTCTCTCTCTGCTTGCCTCTCTGCCTACTTGTGATCTCTCTCTGTCAAATAAATAAAATCTTTAAAAAAAAATGAAATACAGACATTTTTAGGTAAAAACTGAGAGAATTTATCACTATCAGACCTACACCAGAAGAAAGATGGTTTTTTTTTAAAGATTTTATTTATTTATTGGACAGATAGAGATCACAAGTAGGCAGAGAGGCAGGCAGAGAGAGAGAGGAGGAAGCAGGCTCCCCGCAGAGTGGAGAGCCTGATGCAGGTCTCGATCCCAGGACCCTGGGATCATGACCTGAGCTGAAGGCAGAGGCTTTAACCCACTGAGCCACCCAGGCACCCCAAGAAAGATGATTATTAAATGGGATTTTTCAGGGTAACAGAAAAGGTAGAGCACTAGAAATGGCAACTGTGTTGGTAAACAAACACTTTTTTTTGGTTTTTCATTTCTTTCAATGATAATTACTTTTATAGCAAAGTTAATGAGGTATGACGTTGGAGTATGATGAACCAGAGTAGCAAGGGACAGGAGGGTGTGTAGAAGGACTGCTGTAATACATTGACCTCATGGAATATTCTGTAAGAGAGGGATGCTAAGTTAACATTGCTTGTTGTCAACTCTGGAGCAGCCATTAGAAAAGGAAAACAAGGGTTTGACCAGAAGCAAATAGGTTTGATAAACTAGAACACAAGAACCTGTTTAATCCAAAAGAAGGCAGATAAAGAGGAGATGAGACAGATGGGGAGAGGGCAGCTCTCTGGCTGAAGGGGCACAGCCATGACCGTGACAGGTGAGAGACAGGCAGGATGAGCCTGAACAACCAGAACAGAAAATCTTCATGCGGAACCCAACCATGAGAAACCTCACATGGCTCTATCAATACCAGATAGCAGACTTCAGGTCTACTACCTGGATGTTCCCAGACACCAAAAAGTAGGTATCAGAAAGATTCAGGGGACAGTGGAAAACAATGTCTTAACTGTATGTACACTTAATAACAAATCTCAGTGAGGTATGGTGCAGAATCAGGAAAAATAATTTGTGAGAGTGGGTTTTTAACATTCTGCATAGTAATTTTTGAAACAAAATCAGTAATGTTTCAGAATATTAAAATAACGCTATCAAACAATGTGACCTAATTGACATTCAGAGCACTGTGCTGAGGGACTACAAGGTAACACATTCTCTTCAAGGGCACACGGAACTTTCACAAATGCTAGTCTTTATTATTTTTTTGTTTTTTAAGATTTTGTTTATTTATTTGATAGAGAGCACTAGCAAGAGGAGTGGCAGAGGGAGAGGGAGAAGCAGACTCCCCGAAAGCAGGAAGCCAGATGTGGGGCTCAATCCCAGGACTCTGAGATCATGACCTGAGCTGAAGGCAGAAGCTTAACAACTGAGCTCCCCAGGCGCCCCCCAAAGATACTCTATGGCGAGAGTATTTTGGTAGGCCAGCATTACCCCGTAATCAGTAATGAGAAAAGTACAGACTAACTCTTAATGAGCGTAGACACAAACATCTCAGTGAAGTTAAGGCAAGTCCAGCAATACATAAAAATGCTCATTAACACAGTCACTTTTGCTACAGTACAATGTATATGTGCTCCTTAAAAATCACCATGTTAGGGGTGCCTGGGTGGCCCAGTCATTAAGCATCTGCCTTCGGCTCAGGTCATGGTCCCGGGGTCCTGGGATCAAGCTCTGCATCGGGCTCCCTGCTCAGTAGGAAGCCTTCTCCCTCTCCCATTCCTCCTGCTTCTGTTCCCTCTTTTGCTGTGTCTCTGTCAAATAAATTTAAAAAAAAACCCAACAACACACCATGTTATATAGTAATGCAGTTGAAATCATAGGCTCCTAAAGAAAACAGGGGTATAAGACTCAAAACCCAATTTCGGTGGCATATTTAGAAGAGAGTGAGGAATGTAATCAGGATGGTTTTTACATGTAAGTTGGTTAAAATACTATCTGATGTCAAATGTAGTCACTATGGGTTGACTAGTCCCTGAAGTTTGTCAAAGTGGGCATCAGGAAATGGTGGAAGGATGGCTGTGTGAAAATGGACGGGGAGCTGTGCCAAGAGGACTGAGTGGCCGTTTCCCACGATACCACTTTACTGAGGTTGTTGGGAGCTCTGGGGGTACATGTTGGGAGTAAACTTTCATGGCTTGATATTACTGGGTGTGGTTGTCTGTGTTCACCTAGTTTAACAACAGTGAAATTACACATAAACAGATACAAAGTTTATATTATGTCGAAATTGTTCCCAAACATACCAGTTGTGTTGGCACAAATTCTCAACTTCAGGGCTCATGTTTTGGCAAAGCTGACTGTATATCCTAACCAATGGGGCTTATCCCAGGAGTGTGTGGTTTAACATTGGAAAATGAGTCCTCATGGTTCTGAAGGGGAAATGCATGCCGTCACCTAAAACATGCGGTTGTAACGATTTCAGACCCTTTAAAGGTTTTAAAAATTAGTAAGCTAGGGCTCCTGGGTTGCTCAGTTGATGAAGCAGCTGTCTTCAGCTCAGGTCATGATCCCGGAGTCCTGGGATCAAGTCCCGCATCAGGCTCCCAGCTCCAGGGGGAGTCTGCTTCTTTCTCTGACCTCCCCTCTCATGCTCTCTTTCTCACTCTTTCTCTCAAATGAATAAATAAAATCTTGAAGAAAAATATTAGTAAGCAATAAGTAAAAGGAAGTTTTTTCAACTTAAGGGTATATATTAAAAACCTATAGTTAGTGTCTTTCTCATGAAGAAAGAAAATAAAACATGCTTAATTACAAGTGAAAAGATTTTTGAGTATGTTAAAAACTCTAAGGAATCCCAAAACTACTAAGTCTAATAAGTCATTTTTATCAAGATTGCAGGTTCTGATCAGTACACAAAAATCAACTTGATTTCTCTGGATTACCAACAGATAATTTTAAAATGACCTTTAAAAGACAGTAAAAAACAATAGTAATAAAAACATTTCAAAAGACAGTATCATTTGCCTTAATACAAGAAATTCATACTGCTGAACATAACGTAGCAAAATGGTGTGCACGTCCCCCACTGACAACATGACGACTGGGCTGAGTGAAGGAAGGTCAGAGGAACTGTGAGCACTACTGGCATGTTGGGTGTGCCCATGACCGTGTCCTGCTGCCCACATAGTGATCCACAGAGTCAACACAGTGCCCGTCAGAGTCACACCAAGCTTGTGTAAGGTAGAAATGAACAGTCTGATTTTGAAGTGTAAACATAAGTGCAGAGGGCCTAGAATAGACCAAATCACGTAGAGGACTCTTACTATCTGATTTCGAGATGTACCAGCAGGAACTGTGAAGTGTGGTAAATGTAGACAATCAAATCTAGTGAAGAGAATAACAGCCCAAAGTAGACCCACATACACGTGGTCAGCTGATTCTTGACAAAGGTGCCAAGGTGATACAAAGGCGGAAAGGTTGGTCATTTTGGAGATAGTGCTGTAAAAAAGTAGGTGGTCATGTGCAGACAGGGACTGTGCACCCCTCCTTCACACTGTACCCCATAGTCACTAACCATACAGCTGTAAGGAGTCTAGAAGAAGATGGGCAAGAAAATTTTCTTGACTTTGGAGTAAGCAGATTGCTTAGAATGTGAAGAACATTAGTCACAAAATAAGTAAGTTGTACTTCATTAAAAATTTTACTTTCTTCTAAAGACACCAACAAGAAAAAAAGGCCATAAACTGAGAAAGCGTTCACAGCACTACATACGAGGTAGGACTTGTATCCAGAACATAAACCCGTATAGCTCAGGAAGAAGACACACTCCCCAGTTACAAAAAGGACCACGGGATTGGAACAGACATTTCATAGGAGACACTGAATGGTCAGGACCCACAGCATCCTCCTTGGTTATCAGGTACAAGTGCACACTGACCCACAAGACGCCCCCGTACTCCCTGGAGTGGCTGAAATTTTCCAAGTCTGGCCATCTAGGTGTTACCAAGGATACGGACAACTAACGCCCTCCTAACGGCTGGTGAGAATAAAAAGTGACACAACCGCTTTGGAAACTAGTTTTATGCTTTCGCAGTTACACACATACCTTGTAGCTTGACAGTTCCCAACCTCCGTGGTCACCTGGGAGCAATGTGATGGCATGTCCGCAGAGACACTTTATGGGTGTGCAGAGGCACTTTTCCTGCAGTAGCCCAGACTGGAGGTGATGCAGGTGTCCAGCAGGAGGGTGGGTTAGCACATGGTGATGTGTCCGTGTAAGGGTGAATTGCTAGGCGGTACAAAGAGCAGACTATTGGGAGATGCAACAACATGGATTCATCTCCAGAGCAAATTGTGCCGAGCAAAAGCAAAGCAGCCAGGCACAAAAAGGCAAGCTGTACAGTCCCTTGAAGTTCTAGAATAATTTTCTGTAGGGACAGAAAACAGCTTGGTGTATGCCTGCAGTAATGCTAGACAGGTAGAGCTGACACTGACTTAAGCAAAGGAGCTCTGGTGGTACAGAGATCCTTTGTCTTGGGTGGAGTTTATCTGAGTGTGTACTTTGTCAAACCCATCAGCACAGTTGAGATGAGTGTAGGGAACTATTGAACTGAGATGTATATAAGTTACACCTCAGTGAAGTGGGTTTGAAAGAAGGCAGGTAGTTAGGGGGTTAAGGGTGAGATGGGTAGTGAATAGCAGCTAGAAACTTAACCACGAGAACCCTCAACTTTAAATGGTAACTATTAGCAGCTTAAGAAAAATGGTATACACGTATCCCCTGCTTTCTGAAAGTTCACATTAGGTCTTGTATGAAAGACATGCTGTCCTGCCCATTTTCACCAACTGAAAGACAAGCAGAAGAGCTTGGCATCGGTTTTGCGGCGAGCTGTGACAGAGACAGCATGCCCTCGGAGCGCCTTCGCACTCTCAGCATCATGGTGTCCAGCCCCCAGAGTCCTGAACTGTGCGAGTATCTGGGCTTCACCTTGATTGATTTTGCACATCTGTTAAGGTGTATTCTAAGCTATCAAAAGCCTGAGGTGTGATTTTTTGGGGGGCCTAGGAATGTCAAAAAATGTTCCCATACCAATTAGTGGTATTTGCTTTTTTGCTTTCTGCTGTTTGGGCTAAGGAACACGACTTTTGGGTAGAGGGAAAACCCATATTGGGAAAAGGCCAATGTACCTAACTTGTAAGTCAGACTGTTGAGAAGGCATTGTTTTTAAAACTGTGGCTTATTTCTAAGGAAATAAATTTTACAAAATGATCACATGCAAATGAAAAACTACAAATGTTGGGGCACGCGGGTGGTGCAGTTGATCAAGCATCAGACTCATGGTTTCGGCTCAGGTCGTGATCTCAGGATCATGAGATCGAGCCTGGCATCAGGCTCCAGGCTCAGCTTCAGATTCTCTGCATCTGCCCCCCCCCCCACGTGTACACCCTCTCTCTGTCAAATAAATAAAATCTTAAAAAAGAAAAAGAACTTCAGATGTTTGGGTGGCAATCTGCAGGAAATTTTAAAATTACAAGTATGTTTTTGTTTTTTTTTAAATTTAACTTTTTTTTTTTTTTTTTTTTTTTTTTTTTTTTTTTTTTTAATTTTATTTGCTTATGTGAGAGAGAGAGAGATCGCAAGTAGGCAGAGAGGCAGGCAGAGAGTGCGGGGGAAGCAGGCTCCCTGCCTGGCAGAGAGCCCGATGCGGGGCTCAATCCCAGGACCCTGAGATCGTGACCTGGGCCAAAGGCAGAGGCTTAACCCACTGAGCCACCCAGGCGCCCTGACAAGTATGTTTTTTAAAGATCCCAAGGACAGAGGCAAGGTGGCAGGCCAGTTGCTTGTGAGGGACCTTGATGCTGCTGAAGTCTGATCAACTGGTCACATAGTTGGTGATAGTTTATATCAAGTGTCCAGCCTCCCACAGTGATGATGTGAGGTGGGTTTTGGCTCCATTCACAAGAAATGCGAGATTAAAAATATAAAGCTTATTGCCAAAATACGTTACCTGGTAGAACCATAGGTCAGTTAATGTGACCAAATTCACGAGCGGGTTATAGAGTGAACACTCGGAGAACTTGGGAACTAAGCTAAGAAGATGGAAACTCCCTTCTGGCGAAAATACACTGGCGTCATTGTAGGTTCATGGGTTCTGAAAATGCACACTCATGTTCAGGGGACTCCTACCTCAGGGCATGTGCGCGTGGGACAGTGGCTGCTCCAAGCTGCATGGGGCCCCCCTGAGCATCCTTTCCCTGTGAAATAGCACCTCTTTGTGCGGCTCTCCACTCTGAGGACCACTTAGGGTGCTGCCCTTCAGGGACCCTCTAAAATGGCCATGTTGCTCAGTGTTTGAGAGAGTACTGCCTTGTACTATTTAAAGTTGAAAAGTAAATGTGAAGGGGACCAGCCCCCCAGGTTAGAGAGCTTTTTGTTTTTGTTTTTTGTTTTACTGGTATTCCTGGATTGGCCTAAATTTGGGGGGTGAAGGAGTTTAGAAGCTCCTGGGACCCTGTGCCCTTCGGGATTGCAGAAGGCTGTTGTGAAATGTTGCTCACCTCCATCACCTGCGCGTATCTTCTTGTGGTGACGCCACCTTGTGCCCAGTGCTATATGTATTTCTCCCTAGTGGGTAAAAATATGAGCCGTTTTGTAAACCTGGAGTACCTCCCATCCAGTCAGCCTTTGCTGTCATCACTCGAACAGGACTGCTAGCTCAGGTGGCTGGTGCATCTTGTGCTGTGGGGCTTCCACTGCACATCTCCTCTTGAGTTCTTGTGCCTCTCACGTAAAGGCACCTGAGAAGCTCCTGTGGGATAGAGATGCTGGTGAAGGTGGATTCAAAAAGCTAGTCATTTAACAGAGATTTCAGCCCAAAAGCATCATGTTCTGAGTTCACGAGTTGATTATTTATAGATGTTGCCTGAAAGCCATTCCAAGTGAAGATACTTCTACCCTTTAAGTGAAGGTTTATAATTTAGAGTCAGCCATTGGAATACTAGCTGTTTTTTTTCAAAGAAGCTGTCTCTACTCCGACACTCTGCTGAGAGGTCTTCTGTGTCACGGTCCCTTTTAGCTTCATTGCCCACAGCTGTCATCACTTTGTTGGTGACAAAGTGACTTTGCTTACTTGTCCTCTCCCCCACTGGACTGCCAAGCTTCATGGGAGCAGGGATTTAGCTGTATCCCAGAGCCTGGACCTGTGCCAGGCACACAAAAGGACTGAGCACTTATTGGTGAAAATTCTCTCATTATGTGATAAAAATGTAAGGGGACATGGGTTAGGCAGTTTAAAAGGGTAATTTGGTGTGCTCATAGAGTTGTACCTGTTGAACCTGTAATTCTGGTTTTGTCTTTTTGACATTCCTTTCCATATATGAAAATTGCAATCTAGTTAAAGTCCAGCCCTAATTGTGTATGTTTACACATTTCAGATTCATTCTTCATTTTCCTGGAAATAATGATTTTTAAAATAGATGTGTGCCCCTTGCACGTGCTACGCAGGACTGAGCAGAGGGAGGTTCAGATCAAGGAGCCCTGGGCACAGTCAGGCACTTGGTTCAGAAGGACTTTTCTGGGCAGAACTCAGCCTTAGTTGATGGCCTGCATGGAGACGGTAGAATCTGCACGTACCTCCTTAGGTTGTAACACTTAACTTGAGCTGTCTTGCATCCTCCTGGAAATTAAGTTTCAAATACTCTACAAATATTACAGAACTCAAAACATCCTGAATTCAAGTATAATAGTAGTTGAGGAAGAATTCCTAACTCATTACATGCTCAAGTGAGTATGTGTTGTCTTAATTGGTCCTGTCACACTCAACAGTGTTGAGTGGGCAGGTTGCCTGACATGAGACCATCGCCGGTGGTGGGGCACGGAATGTGTGATAGCAGGAAAGGGGGAGCGGTGGCCTGCTCCTGCCCTGGTGACAGGAGGGAGAGATTGTGGGCTCCATTGTGGTCTCGGGCACGTGTTCTGTGTGTCCCACAGCTGGGCAAGCCAGAGTGCTGTTGACACTGTTCGATAGATTTGTTCAGTTGCCTGAAAATGTGGTAGCTTTGACAGCAAAAATCATAACTGGAAACCTAATCTGCATTTTATTTATTAAAAAAAATAAAGCTCCACCTCTAAAGTCCATCCCACACATTTTGTGAAGAACTAAGAGTGTGTTTCTGATCTTACCATGTGGGAATTCTGGAGACTCAAAGACCTGGATCCAGATCAAGGCCCTGATTTCAAATAAATGGCAATTCTTGATTAGATCTTTGTCTCCTAGGATACGAAGTACACATCTTTTCTCATCAAGGCCCTGCTCTGGATAGCTCTCCAAGCAGAGTCACCCGTTTCCCCATCAATGAAATGGGGAGAGTCATACCAAAGTGGTAGTGGTCAAATGGAGTGCAGATGAGGACGCGTGTGTGGTACTGAACCCTGTGCCACATCAACTCAGTAGATTACCTGTGTTGTGCGGCTCGTGTCCTGACAGTGTTTTCATTTTCATTGAAAGGTGAATCAGGTCTTGGAAAATCAACTCTCATAAACAGCCTGTTCCTGACTGACCTTTACCCAGAAAGAATCATCCCCGGAGCTGCAGGTATGGAAGCCCCGTGTGCTGTAGCTGGAGTTCTCTGTGTGGGAGCCGTGGAGAGCACGGGAATGGTCATTTTGCCTCAGCCATGTGGGTTGGTTCTGCTTTAAACACAAGGACCATGTTCTTTCTGTTGGGAAAGGTGCTGCCGCTGTAGGCCTTGATCTTGCTTATAGATTGCATGAATCCATAGGCCCAGCCTCTCCGTGTGTGTTCCCTTTTACTGTAGAAGGATAAGGAATAGTTTCTGCCTACAGTACATGTTTGAGGGTCACGGGAAAGTGTTCTGTCACGAAGAGAGTTCTCTGAGTAGCTGACCACTGTGGGAATAGGGTGTGCCCTCCCGGCGTGTTGTGGGAGCGTGGTGGGTTAGTGCACCCCATCGGAGCCTAGGACCCAGGCCGCCACACTGGGACCTAGAGCCCTCTTGTAAGTATCTCTGAATTCAGTTTTAAACAGTCATAAATTGTTCTCTTTGCATCAGCAGCAGGAGTCATAATTTTCAATATTGCCATTTTAACTCTCCTGAGCTGCTATTTAATCTTAGCTGCCAGGTGTTCTTGCCAGCTTGGGGCTCGCTTTACACAGTCCTGTTACCTCTGAAAACCTTCCTCCAAGAGGGGTAATGAAGTTCTGAGTCATTTATTAATAAGAAACTAACAGGTCATCTTTCCTCTTTGAAAACTGGTTGATTTTTAGGTACATTTTCTCATTAAGCTTGTTTTTCTAGAGAAAATTGAAAGAACTGTCCAGATTGAGGCTTCGACTGTGGAGATCGAGGAGCGAGGGGTCAAGCTGCGCCTGACAGTGGTGGACACGCCTGGCTACGGGGACGCCATCAACTGCAGGGATTGGTACGCCGCTCGGGGACACGGCTCCAGAAGTGCTTAGGGTTATTTGAATTCATTCACATTTACAGTGTCCAGGTGGTGATTGGGTTTGAGGTAGCTGTGTCTAATGAAGCAGTGGGACAGTTCAAAGTGCACTGATGATAACACTTTAAATGAGGACTCTCACAAAGAAAAAATTATTTTTCCTGTAAGAGCCAACCATTCATCAACTGCTCATATAAAGGAAACCCCCGGATCTGAATGAACCCTGGCCAGTGGAGAGGACTCTGATGTAGTCCTTCCTCTTAGAGACATGAACCTCAGCCTTGTGGCACAGGAGGAGAGCCGCAGACAGAAGGGCACTCGGCCTCATACCCTGCAGTGAGGCCCGCATCATGGTGGAAGCATCGGGCTCCTGTATTGTGGGGTGTAAAGCATGGTTGTGCCAGCAGCTGAGGGGGAAGGGAGAGGCTCTCCCATTCCCTTCCTTCCTCAGGAGTCGTGCCCTGCTCTGCATTGCTCCTTGTATCCTACTGCAGTGGTTCATAGTGTCACACACTGCCCCATCCTCTGTGCACTCACAGTCCTTGTGTGATCTGGCAGCCCTCTGCTCAGTCACCTCAGGTGCTTTCACTGCTTCTCTTCAGGCCTTGACACACACACATCCCCACCACCCGGCACTTGGGGGAAATTAAGCTTGGCGCACTTTCCAAAAACCTCCATCTTGCCGAATGTAGGAGCCTGTTTTCCAGTCCCATCTGTTGAGTGAGTTATCAAATTACATTTGGTAGGAGGCAGGGGACAGAAAAAAACTGGTTTTGTCTCTGAAGTTAGGAGCTCCCTGCCTTTTGTGTCCCATTGTTACTGCTATTTATGTTTCTCACAGTTTTAAGACCATCATCTCCTACATCGATGAGCAGTTTGAACGGTACCTGCATGACGAGAGTGGCTTGAACAGACGGCACATCATTGATAATAGAGTGCACTGCTGCTTTTACTTTATTTCGCCCTTTGGACACGGGTAAGTGGACCACTTACAGTAGAAACCAACAAGTTCTTAGAATTTCCTTTCTGCTTGGTGGGTTGACAGCTTCCCCCAAGTTGTGTATTTTAATACAAGAAGTGAGAGATAATTTTGAGAGAAAAGAAATGTGTGGTCTCCCTGTTCTTCCCCTGAATTTGTGACAGTCTCACTCCTTTCAGACTTAAGCCTTTAGACGTCGCATTTATGAAAGCAATACACAATAAGGTGAACATCGTGCCTGTCATTGCCAAAGCCGACACGCTCACCCTGAAGGAACGGGAGCGCTTGAAGAAGAGGGTATGTGTCTCACACTGAGGGTAGCTGAGGGCCAGGAGCCTGGGGAAGAGTGGATGTGTGTCAGAGATATGAGGGAGCAGGTGGGGAGTCTGATGGTTTTTAAGGAACACCGAACACCTGTAGATTTTTAATATTCTCACTGTTGTCAAGTTCTTATTCTCTGTAATTCCCCTTACATGAAACGCTTTCAGTGAGTAGAAGGGACGCCATGTGCTAGGTGAGTGATGTGGGTGTGGAAGTGTGATCATCTCTGTGAAGTTGTTAGTTGATCTAAACATTTTACTACAAACTGTCCGGTTAGGAATATGTTTTAATTGTAATCTGTTATTGTGACTGTTTAAATGGCCTCTGTTTTGGCCATTAAGAGGTTGCCTTGCACTTGTCCATTCACCAGCCCAAGTGCCCCTGGTCTCCCAGCAGCCGTGTGCTGGTTGTTCGTCTTTGGTGCCTTTTTCTATGTTATCCTAAAAGCCTCTTCGTGGATTCTTTGGTATATATTTTTTAATTATTTGCCTGTTTTCTATTTGTATGCTCATTAAGAAAGTCCAAGCTCATATGCTGAATTCTACAAATAAAAGTTCTTTCTTTCTTTCTTTTTTTGAGAGAGAGTATAAATAGGGATGTGGGTGGGGACAGAGGGAGGGAGACAGAGAATGGCAAGCAGGCCCCACACCCAGCGTGGAGCCTAACACAGAGCCTAACTCGATATCACAACCCTGAGATCATGACTTGAGCCGAAACCAAGAGTCTGACGCTTAACAGACTAAGCCACCCAGGCTCCCCTTTAATTATCTGTAAAAGCAGTGGTTGTTAACAGTTTCCTATGTACCCTTTCAAAACATAGTCTATTTATGTTTTTGTTTTTATAGAATGGGTCCATAGCGTGCATATTATACTGTCACTTGACTTTCTAAGAATTCCAGCATACATAGAAAACACTCCCCCGCACCCTTACACAGCTCAGATCAACGTACACACACACTCTCTCTCTATCTCGAATAAGAGCATTCCCAGCACACACAAAAATATTTCTTCAGTGTGTTTCTTGGTCCTTCCACCATCATCCCTCAATTCCTGGCATCAGGGGTCTTTGCTTAGCTTCCTTGTATATTCCAAGAGTCTAGAACAGTACCTGGCACAGAGTAGAGTAGGTATATGTCTGCCTTCTCAGAATTGTTTAAGTCAGATTCTTAGAAAGATATGGATGGGCATTTTAAGTATTTAAAGATGGACATTTAAAGTTTTAATTTCCCTAGGATGTCTGGGTGACTCAGTCATTAAGCGTGTGCCTTTGCCAGGACCCTAATTGAGGGTCCTGGGATCAAGTCCTGCATCAGGCTCCCTGCTCAGCAGGGAGCCCAACACTGGACTTGATCCCAGGACTGAGCCACCTAGGCAACCCTAAAAAAAAGTCTTTAAAAGAAAAAAATAAAGTCTGAATTTCCCTCAAAACAAGTTTGTAACACCTTACGTGCCCAAAGCAGTGTGAGCACTCTGCCCCCTGGCACACCTGGAACCATCCTAGATGTGTCACCAGTTTTTCTAAAATGTCTCCCATCTGAGAAACAGGAAGTGGCATCTGGTTTCCATTTGTGTTTCCCAGTTGCTGATGTGAGTGTGTTTGTGTCCTGCTGCTTGATCCCTGTTGGTATGCTTTCTGAGGCTTTAGAGCCTGTGCTTTGTTTTCATTGCCTTTTTTTTAAATTGATTTATGGGTCTATAAAAGTGAAACAGTGAAACACACTGTTTTCAGGCCTAGTTTTGATTTTTCTGTTTTTACAATTTTCTTGCTGTCTTCTGTCACGGCAGAGTTTTTCATTTGTATGCATGCATGTTTGTCAGCCTTTTCCTCTGTTGTCTGAGTGCCTGCCAGTCCTTTAGGAAATATCCAGGCCTTTGGGAGAGCCCCTGAAAGCTTTGACACGTTTATGCTGGACCATATGTATTTGAGTAGCTCCCACTTAGGGGAACTCAATCTTTTCTAATAAAGAATGTTATGCTGGATTTCAGAGAGGTAGGGGAGCAGGGACAGAGTTAGAATGTTGTGTCCTCCCATCTCTGATCCTATGTCCAGAACTCTAGGGCTTGATTTCAGTCTGAGATGAAGTGAAATCCCATTTTGCCCTTACTGCTTTCATTTTGGGTCTTCCTAATCCCTCCTCTTGATCTGGTTTCTCCCCTGTACCTCCTGGTACCTCCCTAGTCCCTGATCTAGAAAAACTTCTGGCAGACCTGCTTTGGTCTTATACTTCCCGGTATTGGTTCCTACCCTCTCCTTTATCTTGAACTCTGGCTCCCCATCAGCCAGCAGCAGCTGTCCCTCCACTTGGGCCTCAGCAGCGCGGTGTGCTGTGCTTTCAGAAGCTCAGCACTTGTCTTTCTGCCTGTTTCATTACCTGTCTTCCTAACCCCTGAATGTTGGCATGGTTTAATATTGTTTTTTTTCCCTTTTGAGAATCTTCTTTTTCATGTCTGTAAACAAGAGTCTCTTCTTCCCCCGCTCCTGAGCTTGTCTCCCAGCTTCCCTGGCCCTGTACCTGAGTTCATCTCTGGTGCAGTCGCCCATACAGAGAAATCTGTGATTGTTGTTGATTCATCACTTCCTTCTTCCTCTTTTCCAATTCAAAATAGCCTTTTTATTACGTATTTCTCCACTGGATTCTCATCCTCAGTGTACACCCTGTCTTGATGGGGCCAACATAGAGCAGATGGGCCAGCAGAGATGGGTAATGGGCAGGAAAAGGGAAGAAATACAGCAGGTTTATGCTTACTGCCTTCCTTCTCCCACGGGGGAGATCATTCCTCTGCCTCCACTAAGAATGGGGATGCTGGAAGGACTTTGGGAGGAGGGAGAAAGACCTCTTCGTGAATCCTGACTTTGTGCAGACAGTGTGTTAGGTTCGAGGTCTTTGATCAGAAAGACCTGAGAGTTCCCATTAAGAAGATCCATTGCCAGATTAGGGTCTAAAGTAGGGATATTTCTCCTGACTTGGCATATGTGCTTGTCCCTTGTGGCCCAGGACCCTACAGGAGGGTAAGGGGAGCTCTAGCCTGCCTATACCTGCTGGAGTGCCTGGCACAGAGGGCATTTCGTCCCCTCTAGGCCACTCTACGGCCTGGTTGGTTGAAGGGTGTGGTTCTTCTGCTGCCAGTTGTTGCCTGTTGAATAAAACCCAGAGCCCAGCCTGGTATTGGGTTGTCCTCTGGCTTACCCCACTGAGAGGCTTACTGTCCAGCCATCCCGGGTGTCTTACTGTGTCCTCTCCTAGGAGCCTTAAGCAAGATTATTCTGCTATGTGCCTCTTCCTCCTCTGTTGGCCTCCGGCGAAGCCTGTGGGTCTCTTGGTGCCTGTGGCCTCAGGCTGTGCTGCTCCCAGGGCATGTGTGGTTCCGGAGGTTGGCTGTGGTGTGTGATCGCCTCATCGCTGCTGTGCTGGCATTGGTTGTCTGCTGCTTTATACGCTGAAGCTGGTGCATTATTTTTGTTTACTCTGGACAGAGGAGTGCCTGAAAGGCCAGCATAAATACTGCTCCAGCAGTGTATAAAATTATTTGAAAACCAGTAATTGGTTTAATTCTGTATTGACAGTTGGATAATTCTGATAATATTTTTAATAGATTTGATTGAAATGTCATGTGGTTTTAAAATTGCTCCTGGTTTGTCATCCTTTCAGATTCTGGATGAAATTGAAGAACATAACATCAAAATCTATCACTTACCTGATGCAGAATCAGATGAAGATGAGGACTTTAAAGAGCAGACTAGACTTCTCAAGGTAAGAGTGCTCTCCAGATGCCTAACACGATTCAGTCCTGTGCCTGTCATCAGTGCTGTGGAAGGAGTTGATAGAGGGCCACCTTGTGGAAGGCTGGCCTTTCAGATTGTCTGGTAGATTCAGTTACAGTAGTATTTTTACTTTAAATATATTTTGACATAGCTGTCACCTAAAGTTTAGAAATGTTATTATGGGTTTAATTTGTTCCATATAATTTTTCCCATGTGGAAAATACTTGTCACTTCTGAGTAAAATGTTTTAGTTTGCCAAGGAAGCATGTAATAAGCAGCAGTGTGCTCAGCCCATGCCTGTGTTCTTGTGTTCGCAGTAGAAGCTGGGGTTACCTGTGTGGAGCCTCTCTACCTGGTGTGTCTCTTTCTAGGCCAGTATCCCATTCTCTGTGGTTGGATCCAATCAGTTGATTGAAGCCAAGGGCAAGAAGGTCAGAGGCCGCCTCTACCCATGGGGTGTTGTGGAGGTGGAGAACCCGGAGCACAACGACTTTCTGAAGCTGCGGACGATGCTCATGTAAGAACCCCGGGTGTCCCCGGGCGTCCCCCTTGCTTCCCTATACGTCCCCGTGTGTCCCCTGTGCATCCCCGGGCATCCCTGGGCATTCCCATGGGCAGTGTCGAGCACAGAGCGTGAAGCTTTTTGACTGTTGGGCATGCAGGGGCCGCTGCAGCCTGTTGCGGAAGGCCGTCCCTGGGAGCTCTCTGGGACTCACACTGCAGAACCCGCCTGTCCCTTTCGAGACCAAGTGCTTAGCACACCCTCCTCCCTAGTCTCCCAGCTCTCTTGACGCTGAAAGTAGACCAGATGTGCACTGTGGCATGGCCGCACCGAACATGGGACGTCTCCTGCTCTGGGGGCAGATATTCAGGCTGGCTGCACGGTGGCCTTTCCACCCTCGGCCGCCACACACGACCATTTCAGGTCCGCCCCGGGCAGCCCTGAGGTTCTTCCGTGTGTTCTTAGCACCTGCAACAGACCTAACTACAAAAGCAGATGTTTTCCTCTAAAAAGTGTTCATCTAAAAGTGACAGTAGTTGATGCTATTCTTGAATCAAGAGGCATGCAAAGAGTATTGCTGAAATCAAAGATCCCTTTACTGCATCAGAGAGTGGGTGATCTAGGTAAATTTTGAGTAACTGAAAATTGATTAAAACCACTAAGCTTTATCAACAATTCAGTCACCACATAGGAAGCTCAGGACGGGTTCTTGTGGTCACGCTGCTGTTGTGGAGGCTGCAGATGGAGCCTTCCTGTGCTTTGTATGTTTCTTAGAGCAAGCGAGAGCATGCCAGCCCTCTGCCTGCTCTCCATCCCTTTCCTCACGTTCTGAGCAGACGCAATATGTTACCTTTACTCATTCTTGGCTGCTTAAGTATTTGAAAAAGCTGAGCCAAGAAAATGATAAATGTTTTCTGAGATGATTAGAAGATTTAAAGTCCTGTTTCTGGTTTATTCAAAATATTCGTGCTTCATTGTATGGTCTTTTCCATAGCTTAAATTAATGAAGTCTTTAAGCTGGAGAATTCGATTATATGAATTGCATGTTTTCCCTAAGTTCTTTCAGAAAAGCATGTTCTGTTTCAGACATTGTTTACCTAGAATGATCTGCTAAAATCTTACCTGGGCACTGGTGATGGGCTCATGCAGAGCTTGGCAGCATCTGTGGGAGAGGCCACTTGGAAGGGTCTCCTCTCCTAGCCCTGTGGGCTGTGCTTCCACCTGTTTTGGGGGGAGGGAGGAGCGAAAGCTGCACAGCTTCAGCCCCATATCCCAGACTCCAGCAATTTTGTGTACGATTCAGCAAGTAACAAGTGGGGTTTTGACTAGTGGGGCTTCTCCGTGCCGACAGCTCCCACACACAGCCAGCCTTGCCGCGCCCTTCTCTCTTCCAGCACCCACATGCAGGATCTCCAGGAGGTGACTCAGGACCTTCACTATGAAAACTTCCGCTCTGAGAGGCTCAAGAGAGGCGGCAGGTTGTTTCCCCCACCTCATGGCTGTCCCCTTCTCTCCATACTGTGTCACAGATTCACCCTGTCCTGCTGGGCTTTCCTGACTCTAAGCAGCACAATTTGGTTTCCTACTCAGAAGCTATTACTAGGCATTTGTTGCTAATGTCATCTTACCTTGCTTTCTGTAACCTATCAAAGGTAACATGAACCATCGGCACTCAAAGAGCAGGTTTAGCTGGAAAGGCCAGAGATTGGTCTCAAGAACATCACCCTGTCTGTAAATGAGGGCAGACCTACCTGCCATTAAGAAAGTCAGCTCCAGAGCACCTGGGTGGCTCTGTTGGTTAAGCGACTGCCTTCAGCTCAGGTCATGATCCCAGAGTCTCCGGATCGAGTCCCACATTGGACTCCCAGCTCCATGGGGAGTCTGCCTCTCTCTGACCTTCTATCCCCTTCATGTTCTCTCTCACACTCTCTCTCAAATAAATAAATAAAATCTTTAAAAGAAAAAAGAAGGCAGCTCCACTCCTCAGAAATGCACACAGTGCCCTCACCTTTTCTCTTTCACCACTGTAATAGATTTTATTCAAGATCTGTGTTTTGTGACCTGATTTATGCCTGATCACATCCTATCTCTGCTTAGCTTACGTATCAAGTGATCTGTATCATTTATAATAAGAATTTTCTGTACAGTGGTTGCTCCCACACTCCTGATCCACAGGAATCCGTTCCAAGACCCCTAGTGGGTGCCTAGAACTGAGGAGGGTGCCGAAATTTATACGCACACCCCTATTTCCTGTACATACCTGTCTATGATAAAGTTTAATCTCTAAATTGGGCACACGTGAGGGATTAACAACCACAATAAAATGAAACCATTACAGCTGTAGCCTACCATCAGGGTTATATGAATGTGGTCTGACTCTCAAAACCTCTTCTTGCCCTGTACTCACCCCTTTTCCTGTGGTAATGTGTGGGGAGGGTCGGAGGCTCTGGGATACGGTGCTGGGATGCAGCGCTGGGCTACTGCTGACCTTCTGACTGCCCTTCAGGAGGGTCATGTGTGTCCAATCCACGGCCTGGCATGGGGCACAGTAATCGCAGATCCAGGGGGTGGCTGTGTTGTAATTTATTAAAATATTCACATTTTTGAAATCTGGTGGATTTGTGTATATATACAGGGTGTATGTTAAGGTTTGCTTAACCTTACCTGGGGACCAGGTATTAAGGTTTTAGAGGCCGATGTGGAAGGGAAATGTGCACTCATTAAGAGCTGTGTCCTCACCACTCAGGGCCTGCTCAGCGGGCCTCCCCCGCTGGCCTCCTCGACCTGGATGCTAAGGCCCTACTTCTTTTCAAGTGTCCTTGTCACAGTCTATGTCCATTAAGACCTGTCCATCCTCCCGATGGCAGCTGCCACTCTTCAAGTAAGGAAAGACCAGAGTGTCCCACCCCTGCTTGGAGTTAGAGAAGTTTCTCAAATTCACCATCTTGTGCTGTGTTTTTTCTCATCTTTCTTTCTTACTCATTCGTGTTAGAAAAGTGATAAACAGGTAATTTTAAATACTTTTCTCAGAAATGTAGAGTGAAATTTTACTTTGGGTATTTGTCATCAGAAATAACCAATTAAGTTTGTTACAATATTGAAATTGTAATTTCTTTCAACTCTTAGGAAAGTGGAAAACGAGGACATGAATAAAGACCAGATCCTGCTGGAGAAGGAAGCAGAGGTAAGGAGAGAAGGATATTGTTGGTGTACATCACAGATCATTACAGTTTTTCTTCCTTTTTTAAGAAGGAATATATTACATGTAATCTATTTTATTGTGTGTACATTTGTATAGTATAGATATTGCTTTACATATGTTATCATTTGATTTTCGGTAGCCATTTAGAAGGGAAAACCTGGGAATAGTGCAGATTTAGTGACTTTCGTCCCTAAAGCTTAGTGAATTTAGTAATTTAGTAGAGTACTCAAAATTCAGTAGTTTTTCTATAAATAGATAATAGATCTAGACAAGTTGGAAAATACAAAGAAAGAGACTGCCACTCATTAACAAAAATTTGAGAACTATGCAGGACTGATATGGAGAAGAAACTAGAAAATTCTCCTGGAAACAATTTTCAGAATTTAAATGGACACATGACTTTAAATTGCATGTTAATGACTTTAAATCACCCATTGCAAAGATCACAGTTCTCTCTAAACTGGATGCCATTCCTGCAGAGTGGTTTGGTTTGTGAAGTTCTTCTGGGGGAGAGCTTGCTGAAATAGTTCCAACGCTTGGTCTGGAGACCGGGAATGGAAAGCACAGGAGGCCCTGTGAACGCACACTGATGACGGAGGGTTAGCTCCACTGCTCATAGAAATCCAGTGTGTGGCTTGGGCATGATGGGCTGATGGAATTCACATCCAGAAATGGGTCTGAAGTATGGAAAAGTGTCTGCGAGAGGTGGCGTTGGGGTCTGTGGAATCCATACATATCCAGGAAACCCTCCAATGGGCCAGCCTTTGGAAACAAATAAGACTCACTACTTTGGAAAAATTAATTCAATATGGATTAAAGTACTTAAATGTTAAAAACATGACTACAAAGCTACTTAAGAAAATTCAGGTAAATATTTTATGACCACATGCCTGGAGGCCTTTCTAAACCAGTGGAAACCATAGTCACGAACAGTGGTGAAGGTAGTGGAGAAGAGCCATCCACCCGGTGAGCAGTGGGCGCCTTGTTGCCCCTTAAGACAAGTCCTAGGCCCAGTCCACATCTGGGATTGGCAGCCCCTTTCTCACCTTTTAGGTTAAAAAGCATCTTTTGTTATCCTGTCTTTCTTAATTCTTCAGTTTGCTGTTAATTTCTGTTTCTTAATTGAATTGAATTTTTATCATTTGCTTAGTTTTCTATTGAGTTATTTGTTCTTTTACTGATTTATAAGAGTCCTTCGTGTGCTCTTTGTCATGTTTTGAGAAAGCCTGGAAGTTGAAATTTTAGGAATCTCACGGCGCCGCCCCTAGAGGGTATCCAGGGAGGACTGGCCTTGGGAACCAGTAACGAGTCCCCATTTCCTGTCCCGTAGCTCCGCCGCATGCAGGAGATGATCGCCAGGATGCAGGCACAAATGCAGCTGCAGATGCAGGGTGGGGATGGCGACGGCGGGGCCCATGGGCACCATGTGTGAGGTAATGCGGGGATTGGAGGGGGGCAGACTGTGCTTCCAGATGACTCGTACCTCTCTGTTGTCTCACTAGTGTCTTGCATTTTGAAGTTCCTGGGTTTGACTCTCGCTGG
The DNA here is from genome assembly GCF_002288905.1 of Enhydra lutris kenyoni. Taxonomy (NCBI): domain Eukaryota; kingdom Metazoa; phylum Chordata; class Mammalia; order Carnivora; family Mustelidae; genus Enhydra; species Enhydra lutris. Next base: position 47,323,030 of record NW_019154085.1, read on the forward strand.
CGTTCAAGGAGACCAGGCAGCTTCTAAAAAGTGGAAGTTCCTCCTCAGCTCTGCTTGTCTAGTGAAGATGTTAACGAAGACAAATATTAAAATAACCTTTATTAGTCATGCAGTTAGAAACTTACTACAGCTGAAAACAGAGTTTTGAAGGTGTTATTAAAGCAGATTATGCAGACCAAAGGTAAAGATGGCATAAAGCGGCAGATTAGGTCAGGTGGGCCAGGGACCTCGAGGGGGTTGCTGACTTCTGCTGTCACTGCAGTTCTCCACCCCACGACAGTCTGAGAGTCATGGCAGATGCCTGGCCCGTTGTGCGCTGGCCTCCCTGTTTGAAGGGAATCTGCAGACACCAGGGACCCTGGACCAGGAAAAAATAAGTGTCTCTTCCCCTCTGTCCTTTGGACAGGTGGGCATTCAGAGCTTTCTAGGTGACTGCTGTCCTTACCTTGCAGAGGAAGAGAGGTGAAGTCAAGTACAGGCCAGAGGAGAAAGCAGCTATGTGTGGTTGGGGCTGAGGCACACAGCTCCCTAGAAGAGAGATGCCTGGGGCTAGGCAGACTGAGTGGGTACTGGCCACAGGCCCAGATCTGGGGACGGGAAGCTGGGGTGCAGCTGCAGAGTCCACTACAGGTGGGGGCCTGACTGTAGAGGCAGGACAATGTACGTGGTAAGAGGAGGAGATTTGGGGACATGAGTGAACTGAGGCTTTGCCAACATGGGGCAGGATTGATGATACAGAAGGCAGGGAGCCCCGACCCTGGGACATCCATCAGGAGTCCCCCACGGCAGACATGCAGGTGATAGAGGAAGGAGCTGCAGGGGTGTGTGGGAGCATTGGCCACCAAAACAGCACCCTGCCCTTGGGGCTTATGGGGAAAGGTCTCAAATACATACGAAGCACACAAATGCATATGTTGGGTGTAACCAGTTACTGGAATGGGAATGTCCGTGTAACCCCCCCTCCTGGGCCAGAGTTGGTTGTTTATGTTCAGCATCATGTTAACACCTTAGAACAGTTGGAACAGTGTGTACTGAGTCCACATAGCACTGATGAGGACACTGTGGTGTGCCAGGGTTTTAAGTTATTTGCCTGTACACCTATAACCGGCGGAATGTCAGCACCGCCGACCCCATGAGGCTGAGGCTGCATGAGCAGGTTTGGTGCCTGATGGGGAAAGCCTGGTGAGTTAGAAAGAAATGGGATTTCTGAGCTGTGGAGCTCCTTTGAGGCAGGCGGGGTGTCAGATGTTTGCTCATCTCTGATCTTGCTGCCTCTCTAAATGTTAAAACTTTATGAAGTTATGAGGAATCAACTTTAGGTTTATACAACTGATTTATATTTTGCACACACTGCAGTTTGGTGGTGCTCCTGGTTCCCAGGAGATGTTTTGATTTAGTTAACTCTGGTCATAGGAGTCAACTTCTGCCCAGTTTGTGCCCTTTGTTACACAGAAAATGATGCTGTTAATGGTCATAGCAGTGAGCATTGCACCACTTGCGTTTAAACATGTTGTGTTTTTCCAGAAAACGCTTTGCAAGATACAGAAAACATTCCGCATGAGTTCTACAGCTGCGTGTTTCCGAGAGATCATTGGAAGGGTGCCCATCCACATTTTACAGTACCTGTGCCTGAGAATTTAATTTTTTTTTTAACTTTTGATGTGTTGTTTTGTATGAAGTACTTTTAACATTTGTATTTCGTTGCTATGTTATACTTTATATTTTGTGAGGTGAACCTTGCATTTTTCATTTTTCTTCCACCTTGACTAACCACTAATGTTGGAACTGATTTCCAGGATCAGTCAGTATATATAATTAACATTGAATTTCTTTGATTTGGCTGGCCTGACTAGTTGTTGAGGAGCACTCTTGATTTCATTTCTAGAACATTTGGACATAGCCAGCCTGTGCCTGGGTGCTAGCAATGTGGACCCAGTGATGTGGAAAGATGAGCTGGCATCTGCAGGGCACTCACCTGCCAGGTCACCAGGATGGCGCTTCTCCCTTGCTTCACTTTGCTTCGAGCACAATACCTAAAACCAGTTTTGCTGCTATAATTCAATACTGTTAATTCATCTGCACATTTGCTTTTTTACCAAGTAAAACAGAACTATTATCTAATACGGTATGTGTATACTTAAATAGCTCTTTTAAAAACAGGTAATCAGGGGCAAATTTTAAGAAGTCTTTGGCTTCTGATGCTAGGTCATTTTTTAAGCTGCTCTGCAGAGAACACCACAAGCCACGTTTCGTAGTGTTCCCCGCTGATACTGGTAATACTCCGCTATGTCATGAGTGTCCGTGAGCACCAGTTTTCATATTATGGCAGCGATTCTTACCCACACAGAGCCAATAAATTATTTTTACTCAACTAACATGAAAAGGAACTTTTTTAAGGAAAATTAATAAATGATATATTTAGAAACCAGCCTTTTTTATATTTTTCTATGGCACTCTCATGTGCTTTCTGTATCTATAGGTTTATAAGATCTGCCTCAGCAGTGAGAATCGGGGTCCTTTGGAGGGTAGCCCTCTGAACCCAGACCAGTCCTGGGCCCTGAGGCTCATGACCCCATAATGCCTGAATTCCGGGTTGGCTTTCTTTTAACTGGTTCTCTAAAAATTGTTAACAGTTTTCTGAAATGCAGATAGGAGCGATCATTTTTCTATGTGCAGACTGTTGTACATTTTCAGCTACCATCACACCCTTAGTTGTGTCGGGTGAGACTGAAAGACATTTCAAATCTGTGCCGTGGTGTAGGACTGTTCAGTGCCACCGGTCCAATTGGTTTTCTGTGGCCTTGGCCGCTCCCTTCCCTCCAAGGGGCACTAAGGGGCTCTGGGGCTTGCTTTTTTCAACATTTCTACTGACACTGGGAAACTGGTCCCCAGAAAGTGACAGGTGAAAGGACACCTGGAGGGAGCAGGTGTTGGCTCCGTGTTTTCATTTAGCTCTAATAGGAGGGACAGAGATGCAGAAAATGCTTCACCTGAAGATGGGAAGAGTTTTTTGCTTGGGCCAAAATAAAGTGACGTGGTCCAAACAGGTTAGTCACAGAGGCGGGCTACAGACAGTAATCGGGTGTTCTCAAGAATTTTGTCTTCTCATTGTTGCATGAAGAAGCCTTAGGTTCAGGTACAGTCATACAAAGGTCCATCAAGAGGAAACGTAAAGTGTTTGATGACTTTAGAGCACCTCCGTGTGAGGCCAGCTATCTGGGTTACGTTGGCATTAAGTACACTAGGAAAAGCCATTTAAAAGGTGGTGCTGGGGGCACAGTTGTGCGTGGTGGCTGCAGCCCCCCTTCCCCCCAAGTTTGCAAGAACTGCTAGGGCCAGCCGTTAGTCACATGATAAGGGCTATTTGGGTGGGCAGACCTATATCCTCTCGCGTCTATGGCCCCCTCTGTTTTGCTGCCCAAATCTAAATACAAACTTTCACTTAGAGATAATTGTTTTACTAAGGGGTAATCTTTACCTATAGAAATGTATTTTGAAAACTTATTTCACACAGCAATTTTGTATCCATTGAAACTAACCTTTTATCAATAAAGCACTGTTGTTTGGCTATTAAGTGAGGAGTTATTACTGGTTCTTTATGAAGGTGTGAAGTCTGCTCAGAAAGGGTCAAAGCCCTGCAGAATGTCTATGCATAAGATCAGGAGGAATTATTGGCACCCATAACCTCAGTACCCAACTTTGTATTGGTGATCCCAGCCCAGAAGAGCGAGCCATAAAGACTAGGGAGAAATTAATAACAGGTGATCTGATCATCTACTTAAAGTGAGAGGATGTGTGCTAAAAGTTAGCATTAATAAGAGTTCAGTGATGTCTACTCACAAATTAGAAAACGGAGCTAGAAAAGGGATCTCAGTCACTGTAGCAGTAACTAAATACCTAGAAATATAAATGACTGGAATAGATGCAGGAAATTCTATTCTAAACATATTTTTTTAAGATTTTATTCATTTATTTGACAGAGGGAGATACAGCGAGAGAGAGAACACAAGCAGGGAGTGGGAGATGGGAAAGCTGACTCCCAGCAGAGCAGGGAGCCCGATGTGGGCCTCAGTCCCAGAACCCTGAGATCACGAGCTGAGCCAAAGGCAAACGCTTAACAACTAAGCCACCCAGGCGCCCCTACTCTAAATATTTCTAAGAAAAGATGACTATGGAGAGCTCTACAGCTTACTAGAGGACACTGTTTACACCAGGACTACCAAGTCTGGTCTGGGTGGCTGGATGGCCCTTGGGCTAGCCCACACCACTGAGCACCCGAGGCCCCACCAGTGCTGCTTGAAGCACCTTCTCTCTGGTCTCACACCTTGTACTCTCCTGTTGGGTGCCGGCAGAGGCCCTGCATCCTCCAGGGAGTCCCCTACCCCTCTGACCAGGCTCTCTCCTGGCCCCCACTGGCCCTGCCCACCTTTGTCAGCACGGGGGAGGTCAGTCTACCCCTGAGATGTGTGTGCAGCCCTGTGGGCTGTGAAAACAGTCCACTGGACTCTCACGGGGCTGGGGACCATTTAAAGGAAAGGCCTTAAGGAGTGATGGGGGTCATGGGGACAGGAGGTGGAGGGACCTCTGTGCAAGGCTGAGCCCTTCAACCATGTGCCTGCCAGGCTGGCTCCCTGCTGAGCCTCAGACCCTGAGGCTACCCTGTAGGGAGGGTCAGCTTTTGGAGCCTCCTCTTTTAGGAAATGTGATGAGTCCGGCCAAGCCCAGGAGGTGAAACTCCTAAGAGGGGTCCCCCTCAAGGATGAGCCCAGGTCCATCCTACATTTATCCCCTCGAGGGCAGCGCAGGGCAGGACCCGCCCCTGCGGGCCAGTTGGGTAGGATCTTGAAGGATGCGTAGGAATTCACTGAACCCTTTGAAGAAGGGGTGTGTGCTCCTGGTGGTCGCGGGCATGGGAGGCCCAGGAGTAGTGTCATATTTCCGTTCCCGGGTGGGGGGTCGTGAGGCTAAAGGGACCACAAGGCTGAGAGGATCATAGGCCTCCCCCACGAGGCCAGTCTCCACTGCACCATAGCCTTGCTGGGCCGTCAGGAGGCCCCAGGAGTGCAATAAGGGTAGACTCGGGTGGCTGGCGGGGTGGCTGGCGGGCGGGGGCCGGGAGGAGAGGGGCAGCGCGGAGAGGGGCCGCGCCCGGAACCGCCCCCAGCCCGGCGAGCCAAACCCTGGTCCTCAGGCCGAAACTCCGCCCAAGGCTGAAGCCAACCTCCGGAGCCGAGCACCGCCCCACGAGGTGCGTCTCTGCTGATTGGCATTCGACTCCTCCAGTCCCCTCTCGCCCCTCCTCCTTCCAGTGCATTCACCAATCATAATTCTGTGCCGCGCCGCAGGGCCGCGGGCCGTAGAGACCCCGCCCCAGAGGCTCGCAGGCCAATCGGCAGCGCGTCCGCGGGGGTGGAGGCGGGCCCAGGCGGGGCACGCGGCGCGGGGCGGGGCTTGCGGCGCGGAGGCGGCCCGCGGACAGTCGGGCGCGGCGGTCGGGAGCGGGAGGAGCTGGCGCAACCCGAAGGCCGCTGCGGGCGACGGCGCGGGCCGGGTCGGCGGGTGAGGACGCAGGGCCCAGGGAGCGCGAGGGTGGCGGGCCGAGGCCGGACTGGCACTGAGGCCCGCGGCGGCCGGGCGCCTCAAGACAGTGGTCCACCCGCGGAGTCCGCGCCCGGGCTCCGGAGGCCTTCCAGTAGGCTGGCGGGGCCCGTGAGTGCGGAGCCTGCCGCCGGCGGCAGCGTGCAGGCCCAAGGGCGGGCCAGACAGGGTCTCGCGTGGAGGCCCGGGGAGGGGTCGCGGTGGGGGCGGCCCCGGGGGCGTCCCGGGTGGGGGCCGGGGGGGGGGGGGTCGGGCCGGGGGGCGTCCTGCGTGGAAGCTGGGTGAGGGGGTCGGCCACAGGGGCCGTCCCTCGAGGAGCCCTGAGGGGGTGGAGTCTGGGGTGGGTCGGCGGCGGGGGGAGGAGGCGTCTGCCGTGGAGCCCCGGGGGAGGGTCCGGAAAGGTCCTGCTTGGAGGCCTTGGAGTGTCCCCCTGGGGAGCGTCCCGCGTGGAGGCCCACGCAGAGCCACAGGTGGAAGCTCAGACTGGTTGGGACCACACCCTTCTTGGCCTTCACGTCAATTGTATCTTAAAGGTGGGGATGAGGTGTTAATGTTTTTAGTCCACTAAGGTCTAGAAATAATCCTAAGGCATTGGGGAGGCATCCGAAGTTAAATTGAGACCAGAATATGGCCTAGTGCATCCCACAAGCACTTTTTCCATTTATGCTGATGGCCACAGCCTCCAGTGGCCTCTCAGGTGCTAGTCAGTAGTGGCTGGGAAAAACAGAAATTCAATCTTGTGTGGAAGGAAATAATGTCAGTACATAGTGTAAGGAGACGATGGAAAGATTTAAAACCCGGGGCTAAATCTTTAAAGGGTGGTTTTTCTTTCTCCATCTGTTTTGTTTCCATGAGGTCGTCTTGCCTGGACTGCTGTGGATAGTTTGATAGCCATCTGGTGGCGTTGGGTTAGAGTATTGGTTTCGTGCAGACTGTGTAAGGACAGACAGCACAGATTTTCTCTCTGCCAGAGAGATGGGACAAGACGTTTGAGGTAGGAAGGCATGGAGTAACCTTTGCTTGTGGACCAAATATGACTGATTTTGTGCATCCGCTGTTTGTGGGACATGTGTGAGTCCCTGTACAGCAAAAGGGAGAATTCTGTGTTAGGGGTCGTGAGGAGCTTCATGCTGGTGATTTTATTTGGTTCTCTCCCAGTCTGGGAAGGAGACCTGGCCAGGTCTCACTGCCCTGTGTGAAAGCAGAGGAAGTGGAGGGACCGGTTTGGGGTCACACCCTGGCTGTGCTGCTTCTGTGTCTGCCTTACTGCAGACTCTCAGTGCCCTGTTGGCTCTGAGCTGTCCAGACTAGATGCTGACGTGCTATTTCCCCAACTACCAGTTTACTGGTGCGCTTATATGCGGGGCCTGCCTTTCAGAGTAGACTTCCAGGGTCCTTCTGTACTAATTCATTTCCCAAAAAAGGAAGCGTATGTGATCTAGTCATTTGTCTCTGTTCCATACTGATAAAGTGGGGTTAAAATTTAGCTACCTCATATGGTGGTTGTGAGGACTCAGTGTCTATAGATGAGCTGTTTGTAGGTGTCTAGCACACAACAAATGCTTAATGAACATTAACCACTGCATCATCAGGTGGAAGAACAACCTGAGCACACCATAGAGCCAAGTGGGCAGGATTCAGGCAGGGTTACACTGCTTTGGGGGAAAGATAGGACCTGACTGGCAAAATGAAGTTTGATAAGAGTAGAAGCTTAATGCCTTCTGTCCACACAGCCTGGCTTCTGGTCACCTCAGTACCTCCTAAGTAGTCAGACAGTAACAGTTCTCTTTATGCTGCTTTTCAGTTTTGTTCTGTTTTTCCTTTACCCACTTTCTTATCAGCTTACTGTCTGCCCCTTTCACTCAGTGGGTCGTGAGCGTCCTACATGCAGCAGTGGTGGTGAGCATGCAGGAAAGCCCACTATAAAGTTGAGTGTCCAGGTGAGGTCACTTGGGTCGTGCTCTGAGATCTGAGTGTCCGGGGCATCAGGGGATTGTGGTGTATTTTTCTACTCCAGGTTTTACCTTGGCAACAGGGAGTCAAAAAAGTAGGAGTTACACAGAACTTAATATGAGAAAGCCCAGTGTTTGGTGGGTTTCCGGGGATTGTTACACTGGTGGTGATTCTGTAAATTGGTCTGCTCTTTCTGGGGATCAACTAGCAGTATATGGTAAAGATTTTCATTTTTCCCAGTTTTGAAAACAAACTCTGATATGCAGTTCCTGTCAGTAGAGTCATGATAGAGTACTCCACAACCAGTAAACATGCTCTGGCAATCCTGTTCCTGTCCTTCCCTCTACACAAAATTTCGAACATTTGATCTATGGAAATCTGTTCAAAAACATGCCTTAACCAAAAAGGCGAAAGCAGGGTACACAGCGGTTATACTATTGTAACATCTGTGAAGACGTGGACAAGGATGAGAAGGGATGTTAGTCATATAAGTAGTTTTATTTTAGGGTTCCCCCCCACAAACTGGTGTTTTAATTTATAGTCATTTTGAAAAGCAAAAATCAGAAGGTACTTTAATATAGAATGTGGTGATGACTCTCCCAGCTGCAGGACAGAAGAGAACATTCTATGTTATAGTACCTTTTTATTTTTTTACTTTTCAGAATGACTATAAATTAAAATACCAGTTTGTGTGTGGTGGGGGGTGGGAGGCGGAGCAATCCCATGACACTAGAATACACTGAGAGGAGATAGCACACCGTGGAGTCAGGGTCGGGTTGAGGCCTCCTGTAGAGCTGAGTACTGTCATTAAGTCACTAACCTTTCTGAGGCAGAGTCTTTGATTTGTGTGATGGGGGTCATGAGGATTGAATGAGATGATGTTGGCAAGGGTGTGGTGTGGCCTCCTAGCAGTGGCCATCCCTTGGGACTCTGTGGCTCTTGCAGTAGTATGCTCCAGGAGAGTCTTTAGGCCTGACACAGATGCCCTCTTGTGGAGGCCTTCTCCCTTTCTTGCCACCCACCAAATTCCTGTCTGCCAGCCTAGATTTCCTTTCTCAGTGGTGCCCACCACCATTTAACACACTTCTTCTGTCTTCTCCCACTGTGATAAGGGGTGTTCTTGCCCATAAACTCCCATGTTCTTACATACTTAGGCTTTTTTGATACTGAGTCGGTCCTCAATAAATGTTTGAATGAATTAATCAAATTTCATTTGGGGCAAGGGCAGATGCCAACTTTTATAGGTCCTGAAGCTTATACAGTTTGGGGGAGGTAGTCTCTTTAAGAAAAAGAATATAATGGAGGCGCCTGGGTAACGCTGTCTGTTGGGCATTCGGCTCAGGTTTTGATTTCAGGGTCATGAGATCAATCCCCTGAGTTGGGCTCTGAGCATGGAGTCTGCTTGGGACTCTGTCCTTCTTCCCCACCCATTTGCTCTCTCCTGTGAACTTCCTTTCTCAAAAAAATAATTTTTTTCTTTTAAAGAATACAATGTTATAATTAGCTGGAAAGTGAGTATTTATTTAGAATGAGAAAAAGTTCTACATTTGAAAAAGCTAATAATTAGAACAATAAATAGCATAAAAGTAGCCTGTGTCCTTTGAGATCACCTCTTCACATGACAGAGAATAGGAAGAGTTCAGTGATCCCTCTAGCATAGTTGACCACAAATTTTTGATAGTTAGGATGCATAAAACATGATTACACCTGTAGATAATATGTTTGCTGTTTCTAGTACAGCTACAGGTTTGTGTCTCAGAAAAGCAGGAGTTCTGATAAATTCTGTTTTGTACAATTCCATTAAAAAAAGGTGAAAGGAAAATGGTGATACATTTATAATTATACTACAACATTAACAGTTATTTTTCTGACAACCCCAGTTTCGTTTATTGGGTACTAATCTCTCTGGTTACAGTTTTAACAGGTCTGATGATCATTTTCCCACAGATGAGCCTCTGGCTCGCCATATTTCAAACCTTATTTCTTTCCCATAGCCCACACACCTCCACTGCTGGGCACCATTGGATCTGTACAGGTTGCCACAGAACCCCAGCCCTGTACCTTTGTTTCACATACCTCTGGTGGGCAGGCATAGTGGGTGACATCAGTGTCCCTAGAAGCTCTACCTGCACTGAGATGGCTGGGGATAAGTGTACACAAGAAGTAATTGAAAACATAAGTACGTCCCACTAAATCCAAACTAAATGTGTCTCCAGCTCATTGTGCCCTTAGCTGCATCCCCAAAATGCCAACAGCCCTTCCTGAACTGCCTGACATAAAGGGAATGACGTTGTAGTAGAAAAAGGCAACAGTCTTAGTTGATTGCAGTTAGAATGTATTCTGTCAGCCCTACAAAAGGCCACAACCATAGGCACACTTTGCTAGATCCTTTCCTGGGACTGGGGAAGAAGCCAGTGCATGTGGGGGGCCCAGAAGCTGGAAGCGGAATAGCTTTAGAGTCAAGAGGCTTTTGCAGGGGCAGCTCTGGCCCTTGGCTTGATGCCAGATAATACAGTAGTAGAAGCACGAGACAGGTGAGGGTGCTCAGTGCATCTCCCGGTGCCTAGCGGGAGTGTGTGTGGGAAGAAAGAAGCAACACTACAGAATTTGACAAATTGTTTACATTTTACTAGGCTTTATTAACTTTTGTCTCCTTCATAATTAAAGTCCCAGGTGCTTTGGTAGTAGTTAATAAGGTAAATGTTGGGGGAACAAGTCTCAATACCTAAACAAGAAATTGATTCCAGAGAGTGCTTAAAAATATTTTTATTTTGCTGAACTGTTGTAGAAAGAACAAGCATAACTCCTAGAGGAAAGACATTAGTTATCGCAACTTTCTCCTGGAAGGGGAGCAGTGACTATCATAGGTAACCCCAACCAGTTAAGCCTTCTAAAGTAGGTAGTATTTACGCGGTAGTCTGCAGAAAAGCCTTCTGATTTCAGAAGTAACATATACTCATCACTGGAGGCAATGTGAAAAATACAGAACATTGGAAAAAGAAAATCAGCCTTCCCTCTCCCAAAGATAACCACTATAAACATGTTTTAAAATGCATGGATGTCAAGTTCTGGTTCCTGGAAGATGGAATAAACACACTCCAGGCTGTCTCCCCTGCCCTGACCCTGGCTCTAAAGGCCGGAGAGCTGCATGGAGCTAGTATTTGAAGACTCTGACAGGTAAATAGTGAGAGGAGGATTGGAAACAGAGGCCACTGCACCAGCAAGGAGTTTCCTGTTTTTCCTCCAGGATTCCCTAGCCCAGTCTGAGGGTATCTGAAAGCCACAGGTGGGCCCCAGGTGCAAACAGAGAGTGCTGTAGGGAAAGCCTTCTACTTTGAGGTGCAGGAGAGAATGGGATAAGGCTGCTGTTTTCCTCCCCTCTCCCCTGTCCTCCAGTCAGGCTGTGACACCTAGAGCCTGCAGATACTTGAACTCTGAGCGAGTTGAGAGGAAACCCCCATTGCTTTTTTTCTGTCGCTCCTCCTCCTGTTTTTTAGTCCCAGGCAAGGGCGCAGTCACAGAAGGTGCGCAGCGGAGCAGGTAACTGAAGCCCCAGGTTTCTGGCTGGAGGACTAAGAAGGGAGCACTCCAGGGAGACTGGGAGAGGGAAAAGCTCAGCAAAGTGACACCTGAGGTTGCTTTTGAAACTTAGGGCCTCACCACTGAGCCATGCACATGTGGGTCTGACCCTGAACAAGCTAGCTTGCCAGGGACTTTGGGAACTCAACTGAGGGGTGGGCCACAGCCTTGGAGCCAAGCTGGCCACTGAGCGATGATGCTTGGGGAGGACGTAGCCTCTGAACGTGAAGCTGATCCTGAGTCCACTGCCTGTGTCTGGATCCCAGGCAGGCTCATGTCTGCTAAAGCAGAAACACCAGCATTCTCCATGGGGTTTAAACAAGACCCATCAGCTCATAACACAAGTATTAAGATGTCCACGATCCAATCCAGAATTACCCAGCATACACAGAACCAGGCACACACCTCCTCAGAAGACAAGACAAGCGAAAACCAAGTGGATACAGGTGTTGCCGTTCCCTGATAGAGACTTGGGGGTAGCACAGTTTTGGCTCCCATGACCTTTACTCCCTGATGGTACTTCTAGGAATATGGGATGTTACAGCAGCTGATGCCAGCAGGGATGGGGGTCAGTCCTCTACCCAGGCAGCTGAACGGGCCCAGAAATGCATTTTCCAGAGCATCCACATAAGACCCCACAGCAGCTGTCCTTTTGTGCTTGCCTTGTGAGACCCTAGGTAGAGTGCTCTGCTGGCTTACACTGACCCAAATTTCTGACCCATGGAGACTGAGATGGTAAGAGGCTTTTATTTAAGCTGCAGTAAAAACTAAAACACACTTTAAACCTACTGTTATTAAAATGTCCCAAGAAGTAAGGGTACTCTTGAAACAAATGGAAAGATAGTAAGCAAAAAAGCCGACATTCAGAAGAAACCAGTGGGAATTTTAGAACAGAAAAATACGGTAACTGACAAAATAGAGGGGAAGAGGGTAGAGTGAACTTTTGATGCAGGGATGTACAATTTTTAAAGTCAAGTTGTTTTTCATTTTTAATCTTAAAGAATTTGGACACTGGGTGCTAGTCCTTTGTCCATGAGTTGGATCTGTGGCTTTCAGCAAGCCGCTCTGTTCTTGGGCTGAGATTTCTCATGGAAAATAAGGGGCTGGGCCAGCATTTCACAGTGTACACACACATTCTTCCTCCCACCTGTAGACTATACCGAGGGCTTTGTGGATCCTTACGTACCCTGAAAATTGTTGCTAGATCTCTTGTTTTTTCTTTTTTTCTTTCATTTTTTTTTTAAACTTGTGGAAAATTCCACACCTTCACAAAAGTGCATATATCAGAACCAGCTCCAATAATCAATATATCGGCAATTGTGGTTTTTGGGGGTGGGAGCTATTATCCCCTTCAGTGATTCCTTCCTCAGTAGATTATTTTAAAGTAAATCCTAGGCATGATTCCACTTTATCCATAAATAGTTTAGTATGTGTCTCTAAGAGAGGGACTTTCCCCCTTCATATATATACAATACCATTAAAACATAAAGGAAATAAGCAGTATTTATTAAATCACCTAATATCCAGGAAGTGCTCAGATTTCCCTGATTGTTCCACAAATACTTGAATCAGGATTCAAATAAGGTTCACGGGAAGCATTTGGCAGACAACATCTTTTATCAGTTTCTATCCTCTCCCCCATTTTTCTTTCCTTTTTTTTTTAAGTGCCATTTATTGAAGAAATTAGATTATTTTTCTCATAGAATTTGCCACAGTGTGGTTTTTACTTGTAGTCTTTTTAATCCTGAGGTTGTATTTCACTAGTGATGGGCAGTGAGGTTATTGAATTTGAAAGTCACTTGGATTAATTCCTGTTGTAGTTTAGCTGCTGTCTTAATGTACAGTGAGGGTCATTTGTTTCATTTGGATTGAGTTTTGGGGCTTGCTCTTCTAAGACACTGATTTCATGCTGCTTTCTAATCATGTAAAACGTCCATGAGGTTCCTGGGTCAACCCAAGGAAACCCTGCACACTGGAAGAAAGGTCTCCAGGGCTGAACTCCCAGTGCCTTCTGGCCCACGACAGCCGCTATCCGGTTTGGTTTATCCTCCATTGTTGTTTGAAGATAGGCAAAAACATGTTTCTACAGTTCTTTCATTCACTTCACGCTGAAGAAGCATAGAGAGAGGAGCATCTGGGGGGCTCAGTGGGTAAAGTGTCTGCCTTCAGCTCAGGTCAGAAATCCTTAGGTCCTGGGATCAAGTCCCATGTTGGGCTCCCTGCTCAGTGGAGAATCTGGTTTCCCTCAGCCCCTCCCTGTAGCTTGTGTGTGCACTCTCTCCCCCTCCCTTCCTCTCTCTCTCTCAAAAAAATAAATAAAATCTTTCTTAAAAAAAGAAGAAGAAGCATAGAGATCCTGTTTTTTGTCTATGACGACTTTGGTGTTCAGTTGGGCAGCTTTATACCAAAGAAAAAAGTGTTGAGAATCAGTCAGTTATCCAGATTGTTTCAGCTCTTAAACTTTATTTTTCAGGGGGAGCCTGAGTGGCTCAGTTGGTTAAGCCTCTGCTTTCAGCTCAGGTCATGATCTCAGGGTCCAGAGATTGAGCCCCACATCGGGCTCTCTGCTCAGCAGGGAGCCTGCTTCCTCCTCTCTCTCTGCCTGCCTCTGCCTGCTTGTGATCTCTGTCAAATAAATAAATAAAATCTTAAAACAAAACAAAACAAAAAAAACCTTTATTTTTCAGGGCACCTGGGTGACTCAGTCAGTTGGGTGTCTGCCTTCAGTTCAAGTCATGATCCCTTAGTCCTGGGATCGAGTTCTGCATTAGGCTCCCTGCTCAGCGGGGAGTCTGCCTTTCCCTCTGCCTCTCACCCAGCTCATGTTCTCACTCTCTCTCTCAAATAAATGGATAAAAATCTTTTTTTTTTTAAGATTGGGTTTTTTAAGGTAGGGTTGATGCGAGGCTCAACCCTAGGACCCTGGGATTATGACCTTAGCCGAAGGCAGAGGCCTTTTTTTGTTTTTTGGTTTTTTCTTAAGATTTTATTTATTTATTTGAGAGAGAGTGAGAGAGAGCATGAGAGGGGAGAAGGTCAGAGGGAGAAGCAGACTCTCCCTGGAGCTGGGAGCCTGATGTGGGACTTGATCTTGGGACTCCAGGATCATGACCTGCGCCAAAGGCAGTTGGTTGAGCGTCTGACTCTGGACCTCAGCTTAGGTCTTGATCTCAGGGTCATAAATTCAAGGCCCACACTGGGCTCAAAGGTGGACATGGAGCTTATTTTAAAAAAAAAAAAAAAAAAAAAAAAAAAAAAACACTTTGTTTTTCAGTCAATAGAATTTTGTTTAACATCGAGTCAGAATATCTGATGGTCTGAATTATTGACATCTGTTTATTGTTAAGGCAACTCCTTTAAAAACCTAGCAAGTAAATTGTAAGGTCTGCAAATACTGGTTATGTCCAAAGTCATTTCTCTGCACCAATAATATGTTTATATTGTGTTGAATTTGTCTGAAAGTAATGTTCCTTTTCGTACATACACTGGCCTCTATCTCATATGGTTAGGTATGAAAGATGGGATAACAGGATTTTATCAGGTACTTAATTTTGGCTAGTAAATACTATAAATTAGTTGGAATCAAGAGCACATCTCCTTGCATTTTACCTTTACACTGAGCTGTCTTTCTCAAACTCAGAGATTCGTAGAGTGAAGAGGATGTGATTGACCATACTCTCCCCCTGTCATTTTCCAGAACAAAAAGTGGGCCAGTAGTGGGGAAGTGAGAGGTAGAGTTAGATCCCAGGTGTCCTGCCTTCTAGCTTCTACCCAGGCTGCTGATCTGCACTTCCCTGTTTCCCACAGGGCCTGCCTTTTTATCCCAGCTTGGTGGACACCTTGCTGCCAGTGTGGGCTGCCCTTCCTCGTGTTTGAGGGGCTGCGATGCCAGAGATTCAGGTCCTCATTGGTCCTTAGGCTTCCCATAGGTAACACAGCATTCTGGAGCACCTGCTGGGGCAGCATGTGCAAGAGTCCTACAGCACTCTTCTCCCCAGGTTTCCAGCACCAAATGCCATTTCTGTGGTGATCCGACCAAGTCGCCTTCCAGGGGCCGGGGGAGCTGTATTCTGGAGGAGGGGTGTGTTTGTGCAACACATGGCTGTGGATGGCCTGCCTGCCCTCTATCTGGCCAGCCGTCCCTTGTCAGCCCTGGGAGGTGCTGCCTTACAGCACTAGTTCCGACATTGTTGTTTCTCATTCCTTACATTGATTTAAGTACCTAGTTGCTTGTTTCAAAAAACGACCAGTGGTCCTGGTTAGGGAATAAAAGGACTTGTCTCTCACTCAGCTGTAATGAAGATATGATGCAGACCAGGGCCCAGGAGCCGGGTGAGAACTCCATCTGAGCGCTTGTGGCCAGCACTGCTGTGCATTGTAGGTACTTAAGAAAAATGCAGTGAAAATAAGCATCATGTTCTGTTTCCTGGTCAGTATAGACATATGATTTATAATTCTCCTGAAAGAGGTAACTGAAAATATTTCAAGGGAGGTAGGTGTTGTTTTTGCACGACAGAATTTTAAGCCCACTCCCTTTACGGCAGAGCATGGACTGTGCTTTTTCCTGGGAAGCCAGGTTTTCTAGTAGACAGGGAGGAGGCTTCCTGGCCAAGTCCAGGCTGGACTTGAGTCATGGCTCTGCCACTTCTGTGTTATGTGTTCTGTGGCAGGCTTTTTTTTTTTTTTTTTAATAGACATTATTTTCTAAAGATTTTGTTTATTTATTTGACAGAGATCACAAGTAGGCAGCGAGGCAGGCAGAGAGATGGTGGGGGGAGCAGGCTCCCCGCTGAACAGAGAGCCCAACTCAGGGCTCGATTCCAGGACCCTGGGATCATGACCTTAGCCGAAGGCAGAGGCTTTAACCCACTGAGCCACCCAGGCACCCCTAGCTGTTATTTTTGAGAGTAGTGTTGAGTTCACAGCCAAGTCAAGCTGTAGGTGCAGAGATCTCCGAATGCCCCTGTCCCTCTTAGGCACAGCTGTTCCCACTGTCAGCATCCCACCCCTGACAGACACACCTTTGTTAAAGCCTGCTTTGCCATGTCATCACCCAAAGTCTTGACAGACTTCTGAGCTGAATTTTTCCAATTTCAAGATGGAAATATGTGACAAGGTGGTTTTTAAATTTTTTATTAAATCCGTTTAGAAGCTAAGTTTATGGTAGCATTAAATGTCAGTGCTGGAAATTGTATCCAGCTACAGAAATATTTTTAGGAATGAAGACTGCAAGGCATTTCATTCACACGGAAGGAAGATGGGAAAATAAACTGGAATCCCTTGTACAGCCCTGGTTCTTTACATCACGGCTTCCCTCTAGATTTCTGGAGGGGTTCTCGGGCAGCAGGAGAGGTGAGCAGGGACCCACGTCTACCGTGGAGGCCTCCCAGGGCTGCAGAGTACCTCCCGTGCCAAGGGCTTTTAGTGGCCTTGCTGTGTTTCTAGTCTGTCTTGCATACTCTTGCCCTTTTAATATTTATTTATAAGCACACGAGGCAAAACAAAGTAATTTCTGTCAAGTCATTTCTTCCATCTAAAATTATTAAGAAAAAAATCTAAATGAGAATATACAATAGAATAAATGAGAGAAGTGACTTCTTAAAATTGGTTTTGGTTGTATATGTATTTTCAGAATTGTAGCTTTCCTTCAAGGGGAAGAATCAGTTTGGTGCCCAGGGTAAAACATCCCCTGGCTCCTTCAGAAGGACCTGCTTTTGGTGCATCAGTCACAGGTGAATGCCAGGAGCAGACCCAGGACTCACACTCCTCTGTTTGCACGTGGCACACACCCTACAGGTGGAGTGTTCCTCACTCCCCTCCCCTCCCTTTTGCATTAACTACTCACGTTTGTGAATTTGAAATGAAAATGTCATACTTAGGGTTCTCAGAACCTCCTATATCCCACGTTTAATATTACCAGCATGAATATTAGTGATCTTCTAATGTGTTCTGTTTGTGACCATAGTCGTGGCCTTCCGCTGCTGCCGTCTGTACAGTGCATTGCCTAATGAGGCAGTTCATGTTTCTTTGATGTCAGTACCATGAATTAAGTAAATGCTTAGCAGACATTCACAGTAGGTATTAGTTCCTGCTCTCAGCGCACATACAACCTGGAGAGAGAATTCGGAGATGAATGTGATCCAAACATGTCTGTCCACCAGGGGCAGCCCATTCATGTGCAGGAATGGGGGTGGGAGGTGTATCTGGCAGAACCCACATGCCGCCTTGTCATTTTGCTCACTCCTTTACCAGTTCACTGCCCCTGAGGGTTTTGGCTTTCTTGTGTTTTGCTGCTTGTTTGATAAATCACATGTTTGTGAAAGTTCACGCTCATGTGAGCTGGGAGCCTTGTCTTTGCTGGGTAGGCTATCTTTTCTTTTCTTTTTTTTTTTTTAAGATTTTATTTATTTATTTGACAGAGAGAGACACATTGAGAGACAGGACACAAGCACAGGGGGTGGGAGAGGGAGCAGCAGACTCCTTGCTGAGCAGGGAGCCTGATTTGGGGCTCGATCCCAGGAACCTGGGATCATGGCCTGAGCCGAAGGCAAATGTGTAACCCATTGAGGCACCCAGGCACCCCTGCTGGATAGGCTTTAAGTGTGCAGCAGAGGTTGCTTGGCAGGTGACTGAGAGGCTTTTAAAGTTAATTCAAGAGACAAAAGTTCATGAGATGGTTCTTCTCGATAACAAAATAAGCTGAAAGGGTCAGGGGACTCAGCAGTTAGGTTGGAGCACGAGGGAATGGATTGGAAATTAGTGAGATTAATTCTCTATTAAAATTGCCTCAAATTAGTAGGAGGCTTGCCAAAGGCAACTGAGTGAAATAAAATAGTTTTTGTAGCAACTCCGTTATTTCCTGAATTAACATCTGGCATTTGTTTTTTTGCCATACTATGTTTTACTGTTAAATATTTTTCTTGAAATTGACTTTCAAACACAAATACACACATTTAAGAAAAAAATTTGCCATAAACTGAAGGAAACTATATTATACAAAGAAAAGCAAGCCATAATTATTAGATTCTAGCTGATAGTTAGCCTCTTCTTTCTTTGTTAAAAATAGTAATGTGATTGGGGCGCCTGAGTGGCTCAGTGGGTTAAAGCCTCTGCCTTCGGCTCAGGTCGTGATCCCAGGGTCCTGGGATCGAGCCCCACAGTGGGCTCTCTGCTTAGCACAGAGCCTGCTTCCCCCCTCTCTGTCTCTGCCTGCCTCTCTGCCCACTTGTGGTCTCTATCAAATAAATAAATAAAATCTTTAAAAAAAAAAATAGTAACGTGATTAACCCCATTCAACTTAATAGCCTGAAACTAGAAACCTTTCCCATGGTACAATGTGGAGGATTGAAAAGGGCATGAGTGCCTCGCTGGGCCGTCCGTGTTGTCGTGTGTTCGGCGGGTGGTGGGTGGTGAGAACAGGGACATTGTGAGGGCAGGTAAGTGGTGCTGGGAAGGACCTGGCCTGGGGCAAGTTCTCGTCACACCAGGCAGGGTCCTCATGTCACTCTGGCAGCACCTGTGGAGGCTGATAAGACACCACTTCAAAAACCAGGGAGTGCAAAGCTGGCCAAGAGCAGCCTAGCTGTCCTCACCTGCTGTTCTTGGCATTCGCTTCCCTGTCCCCCAGCACAGCCATGTGCTGCCTAGTGTGTGTGGCACCTGCTCCTCTTTGCTGAAATGTACCATCTAGCACTTAATCGTGTGTGGTTGGCACAGTGACTCTCTGGGCTGATGGAGAGAGGATGTGCTGGGGGATTCTAGGCAGCCAGACAAAGGGACAGGCCACTGTTGGATGTGAGTTCAATGAGGTGACGCACTGCCTGGCTCGCAGAAGCACCAGGAAATACTGTCTTTGGGGACAGTGCTTGGTATTTTATGCTCCACCAATTTATGTGTGAGTAGAAGGTAATCTTAACTCTGTTCTGATGTAAATGACTGTCTAGAAGTTGCAAAACTAGAGCAGAGAATTCCTGTGCATCTGATAATTTTTTAACATTGTTTTAATATCTAAGTAATCATTGATGACTCTTTGGGGGTTTTTGCTTTGTTTTAAAGGATTCTTCATTCTTAGCTGGTGGAGAATGGGGGAGATAGAAGGAACATACAGAGTCCTGCAGACTCCGGGGACACGCTTGGGCAGCCCGACCCCAGCAGGGGTGAGCACCCTGGAGCCTGGGCAGACACTCTCAGTAACAGCGGCACGGGCATCCGCTAGAATGCAGGAGAAGCACCTTCACATCCGAGTGAAGCTGCTGGACAACACCGTGGAAATATTTGACATTGAGGTAAGAAGTGTAATGTTTGGAAGAATATTTCCTTATACTTTCTGAAAGTCAAGTATTATGCACCATATTCCATGTTGCTGATCAGACTTTGACTTTGCCTATTTAACAAGCTGACCAAGAATGGCTTTGGTAGCACTTAAGATCCTTGGAAACAGTGCATCTGAGCTTCTCCTTTTATTTGGAAAGTGGTATTCTCCTGTCTCTCCTTAAAAATTCTGATACAGGGACGCCTGGGTGGCTCAGTTGGTTAAGCAGCTGCCTTCAGCTCAGGTCATGATCCCAGCGTCCTGGGATCGAGTCCCACATCGGGCTCCTTGCTCGGCAGGGAGCCTGCTTCTCCCTCTGCCTCTGCCTGCCATTCTGTCTGCCTGTGCTCGCTCTCTCTCCCTCTCTCTCTGACAAATAAATGAATAAAATCTAAAAAAAAAAAAAAATCTGATACAGTGGTGCCTCGGTGGCTCGGTTGGTTAAACGTCCAACTCGAGATTTTTCCGCTTAGGTCATGATCTCAGGGTCGTGAGATTAAGCCCTGGGTTAGGCTCTGTGCTCAGTGGGGAGTGTGCTTCTCTCCCTCTGTTCCTTCTTCCACCATCACATGCGCACACACATCACTCTCTCACTCTCTTTAAAATAAAAGTAAATATTTTAAAAAAATAAATATTTTTTAAAAATTAAAGTAAAATTCTGATACAACAGGGTCTTTCCATTCTTCTTCTGAAAGGTTGGCTGAATGCTACAGAGCACAAACCAGACCAAGACTGCCTCTGCCCCATTCTGCCTGGGCCCAGGGGGGCAGTTAGCCTCCAGTAGGTTAGCTCCTCATCATAGCCCACCTTCTTGGAGTGAGAGGCCTGAGCACTCCAGATGGCCATGAGGAGGACTGAGCATTCACCATGCAGGGAACCTGGCATGTAGCATGGGATTTTTCTGTATCAGCAGTAATAGCATTTTTATTTTGAAAAATTCCCTAATAGATTGCACTGGTAATGTTGGCAAAACCAGTTGAATATAACAAAAATGTGTAACTGTATATAAGTGTATATATATTTAAAGAATATTTTTAGACCCGTATAATACTTTAGAAAGCACTGATTTTCTAAATGGCATTAGAATGCGTATGATTTTTTAAAATTACTTATTTTATATGTAATGCATGAATATGTTCTCTCTTTTCTAATATTTTCATATTGGTTTAAAGTATCTTTAGAAGTTTTTCCTGCTCTTGATGTCATAAAAGGAAGGACAAGAGAATGAATTTAAATTTTAGCAGGAGGTTTATTTGTGCTTAGGATGTCCATCAGGAAGTCAGGATGCTACATAGAAAATGAGATTATTGAGGTAGAGTCCAGGCTCTGAGGAACCTAAAGGAAACCTCTAGGCTCTGGTGGTGCCTAATTGCGAAATACATTGCATGGGAAGAGGGAAGGAGGGGGCGAGAGAGTGACCCATGGGGCAGTGGGGAGGGGACCAGCTGGA
This sequence comes from Enhydra lutris kenyoni, assembly GCF_002288905.1. Taxonomy (NCBI): domain Eukaryota; kingdom Metazoa; phylum Chordata; class Mammalia; order Carnivora; family Mustelidae; genus Enhydra; species Enhydra lutris. The sequence goes on from NW_019154085.1 coordinate 47,343,921, forward strand.
GGTCAGGGCTGTGCTCCAATCCTCTTGCTTTGGGCCCCAGGCACACCAGCCTCTCTTGCGTCTCTTGTGTGAGTGTTTGATGGCAAGTATCTAGTGCATAGACTCATAGTATCTGAACTCAGGGAGCCCCGAATGCTTCTTTTGAGGTCTTGAGGAGGAAATCAAATACCATTTCATCAGGGCAGTAGTAATTAAAACTGGTAGGACCTGTCTGTCCCAACTTCCCAAGTCATTTGTGTTTAGCCAGAGGCAGCCTCTGCCAGGAAGGTAGTCCAAAACAGGCAACCTTTGAACCCTGGAGAGCTAGTGGTTGGCCGTTGGCTCTCTTTGGCAGCATTTCCTAACTCTGCTTGGTACTCTTTGATGAATCACCTGCAGGAAAGGGGTTGAAGATCTGGGAGGTTAGTTGGGGTCCCAAATCTCTTCCAGCCAGGTGCTCGCAAGAGTTTCCACCATGTAGACATCCTTTGATAAACACACCCACTGCAGTTTAGGCTCATAAAAGGTTCAAAATTTTTAAAAGAAAGAAAGGAAAGGAGGGGTGAGAGAGGAGAAAAGAACAGGAAGAACTGGACTATTTAAAACTTTTTTCAAAGCCTCTTTTTTTGTCCTGCTTAATGGTCTTTATCCACCAGCACTAGGACCAAGAAAGAAGAAAGCATACATTTATTGTTGAGTCATAAATAAGAGGTGACGCTTCTCTAAGATACACCCTATTATAGTACTAAGAGTCTGGGTCGCTTTATACATCAGGAACTCAGAAGTGACATTTTGTAAAGGTTTCAGTATATTTAAAGCTTCTCAAAGTTGAGATTGTTGTATCCAGGAGGAAGAATCTCCTTGGCCCTTCTGGGTTCTTGTCGCTGGACGAAGAATCAGATTGTCGTGAGACAGATTAACTGGTGAAAATCAAACTTAACAGTACATGTACAGGGAATCCACAGATAAGGAAATTCCAAACACAGGCAACATGATGCTTATATGAGCAAAGGAGAGGGGCTGGGGCACAAAGGGGAGAGGGACCATTAGCTGGGGGGAGGGGGAAGAGGTCTGGGAACAGGGGTTGCTTATCCTGTAGAGAAGAGTCTCAGGTGAAAAGGAGTGTTAATAGCTCTCTTCCTGGTATGGGCAGGCAGTTAAGGGGGTCGTAAAGAGCTTTTCCTGAATCTGCTGGGTTTGGGTTGCCTTTAACTCAAAATAATGTTCATGCCACAGTGGCCCATCTGGGGTGGCCTGGTCTTGGCCCTTGTAGTGCTTCTGTTAATCAGGTATAACCATCATACTCATTTCCATGCAGGTGTGTTATTTTGATAAGCCTGGCAGAGTCAGAGTCAGAAATTAAAGAATCACATTGCTGCCACGTACCCCAAGTTGGGTGGGCTGCTTCATGAATTGCGTTACCCACCAATGCATACCTTTCAGGAAGAGTTAAAATTCAGTTTATTTGTATTCAGCTTCCAAATACCCTGTCTTCTATAATTATATCAATTGGTTTTGGTAAGTAACCACTCCAAACCTAGTAACTTAAAACAACAAATTCTGAATGCATGTTTGAGTATTGGCTTGAGAGACTCTTCTGGTCTGGGCTGGCCTAGAGAGGCTGGTGGTCTAGGATGACATGTTTTCCATGTTTCGAACCCCAGCTAGAACCTCTTTCCATGTGGAATGTCACCATCTAGGGAGTTAGCTGTGCCTTACCTGCATAGTGATAGAAACGTTTTCAGGAGTGCAAGGTGTGAGGTGCCTATAGGCTTGGGATTCATGCATTATAGCTCCCACCATGTTTAACTGATCATAGCAAACCATCAGGCAAGCCCCAGTTCTGGGAGCACGAAGCAATAGGGCTACCTTGATGGAAGATTGCCAAGGAATTTGTGGCCATTCTTTAGAGTCTGCCACAACAGCTGTTGCCAATAGATGGGGAATGTAGTCTCTGGAAAGACTACTGTCTCTGTGAAGCTCTAATATCTCCTGTCAGTGGGCTAGTCTCCTTTGCCAGGCAACATACTTTGTGGGGCCTGCCCCAAAGCAAGGCACCTGGCCTTCTCTGGGGGGATGTGCTTCCCCCATAGCCCTCCATGAGAGGCTGGCCCAAGAAGGTAGGTTTGCCCTGATCCTTTCTCCCCAGTGTCTCCCATGAACCATGGCTCCAAAGATTTAAAATATCCAGAGATAAAAACTGGTTGCCCCTGGGTGCCCCTGAGTGATCCACCACCACTTGTCCTCTGACCTCTGGTAACTGAACGGACCTGAGTTCCACCTCGGTGAGTCACACATGGAAACTGCACCAGGTAAGCTGTCGCACAAAGGAAACTATTTGCTCCAAATAAGGAGATCCCAGGGAATACGTTCCAAAGCTGTGACTCCCTGAGCAAGGGTGGATGGAATCCTTATGTTTAGGGTTAGGATGAATCCTCAGAAAGAGGAGCCTTGTCACTATATGCAGAGGTGGGCACAAGGTCACGCGTGCACCTCGAGGAAAGACTAGTACTCCTCCTTGGGCAGAGGTCTTAGTGTCATAATGAGGTCAGGGTATCGGTTGGCCGTTCCGAGGTCCATGTGCGCAGGCGTGAGTCCTTGAGTCGGGGGCTGAGGCACTGGCCCCGGGTGGTCCAAGCAGTTGTTATTGCCCGGGGTAGGGGGACGGCAGGCAGGGAGCAGTTTTAGCATCCTTCATGGGATGCTTTACCTGTCGGGTTTTGGCCCGAGTTAAGAGATCAGCTGGAAAGAAGAGCTTCAGGGAAAACATGGGTTTGAAGGTCAGTGGGTACAAGCAAGTGGGCAGTAAAGGTCAGGTCTTGGGGTCTAATTGGTGACACTGGCACGCTCCGCCCTTTATATCTGAACTAAGAGACACAGGTTGTGGTCTGGTGGTATTGGCTCTTGTGGGACGGTGCACACTTGAGGTGTGGGGCAGTAGGCGCGCAGAGCACCGAGACCGCAGGCCAGGTCTCCGTGGGCAGCACAGAAGGCAAGTCTCCATGAAGACACTCCCCGTCCCAGAGCAAGTTCCAGGAGACGACTTTGTTTGATACACTGTTCAGACCTCAGCCTTGCTCTGTAAATATGTGTTAAATGGAGGAAATAAAAAGGTAGATGGGGTTAACATCCTTTCTTCGAGCGTGTTTTTAATTTCTCCCTCTAGAGGACAGTTTTCTGACCTCAGATTCGAGTGTGTGGCTTTGTTCGTTTGGGGGTTTGGGCGTCTACACCCAGACAATGGTCTGCTTACTTGGTTTGTTTTTACTTCAGTCTTGGGCAGCAGTGTCTGTGGACTTGCCAGGTTGATGCACTGACACAACCTTGGAAAACACTGGCTTCTGCACATAGATGGTCACAAATCACTGGCGTTGTGTAGAATCCCTGGTTGCTATTGAAGGGACCTTCTTAACTGAGGGAAGAATTTGACATTTAGTTATTTTGAAATGCTTACATCTTGCTTCAGTGAAAATACAGGGCCTGAAGACTTCCCTGTTGGTGTTCACGCCTCTTTCTGTGCAGAGGGTGTTGTTTCATGTTGGTCTTCAACAAGTAGGACAGCCTTGGCCATCCTCATTGTATTTGCTTCAGAAAGGTGAGCTACAAGCCCACAGTTTTATTTCCATTGCCCATCTCCCAGAACTTGACATCAGTGCTCACCACCTCAGTAATGGTACATGTTTCAGGTGCTAACATGGCTACAGAGGAGCTGGGGGAGCTCACTGGGTATGGGAGGATTTTGCTCCAGATTTTGCTCCAGCTCCTTCCTTCTAAGGCCAGATCACACAGATTTGTCTAATTCTTGCTGCCCATGAGTCAGCAGGGCTTAAAGCCAGAAGCAAGGGTCTGCTGTTTTCCAAACAAGATTTAATGGTGTTGAAGTCGAGCCGAAACTCTTGAGCACCCCTGAGATAAAATTCACAAACTATACAATTCACCCATTTGAGATGTACATCTCTGCAAGTTCTTGTATGTCCACAGACAGTAGTCAATTTGAACATATCTTTGTTGCCTTGAAAAGAAACGTGGGCACCTGGCTGGCTCACTTCGTAGAGTATACAACTCTTTCTCTTTTTCTTTTCTTGAGAGAACGTGCACTTACATGTGTACTAGCACACACGGTGAGGGGAGGGGCAGAGCGAGAGAGCTTCCAGCAGACGCCTGGCTGAGTCTGAGGTGGGGCTTCATCCCATGACCCAGTATCATGGCCTGAGCCGAAATCAAGAGTCGGATGCTGGAGCCCTGGGTGGCTCTGTCCGCTGGCTCAGATCGTGATCTCAGGGTCCTGGGATCGAGCCCCTTGTGAACTCCACAGTGGGCAGGTAGTCTGTTTGAAAATTCCCTCCCAGTGCACCTTCCCCTCCAGTCCCCCGTGTGTGTGTGTGTGTGTGTGCATGCGCACACTTGTGCACACCCTCTCTCTCTAAAATAAATAAATTAGGGGTACCTGGGTGGCTCAGTTGGTGAAGCATCTGCCTTCAGTTCAGGTCATGATCTCAGGGTCCTGGGATCGAGCCCCCTATTGGGCTCCCTGCTCAGCAGGGAGCCTGCTTCTCCCTCTCTGGCTCCCCATTTGCACTTTCTCTTTTTCAAATGAATAAATCTTTAAAAAATAATAAAAATTAAAAACAAATAAATAAAAGAGTTAGACACTTAAGCCACCCAGGCATCCTGAGCGTGCAGCTTTTGATTTCAGAGCCATGAGATCAAGCCCTGTGTCAGGCTTCCCCCTGGGCATGGAGCCTGCTTAAGATTCTTTCTCCCTCTCCCTCTGCCCACCCCACCAAAACTTGCTCTCTCTCACCCTTTCTCTCAAAAAAAAAAAGCGCTGTCACTACCCTGCCCTGTCCCCTCTCCCTTTAGTGCAAGCAAGCAGGAATGTACTTCTGCCTCTGTAGGCCACATGGCTCTGGACATTTCGTCTGCGTGGGGTTGTACATGGTCTTTTGTGACTGGCTTCTTTCACTGAACATCATGTTTTAGGGGTTGATCCCTGCTGTAGAATGCATCAGGACTGCTCTCTTTTCTGTGCCCAAATAATACTCTGGTATATAGATAGGCCACATTTTGTTTATCCAGCTATCAGCTAACGGGTGCTCCACCATTTGGCTGTTACGAGTAATACTGTTGTAAACATTCACACACACGTGTTTGTGTGGACATATGTCTGTTGCTCTTGAGTGTATACTGAGGAGTGGAATTGCTGAATCAAATGGTAACTGCTCAGTTATTTAAGGAACTGCCAGACCGTTTTCCAGAGTGTCTGGCTTCACATCCCTCCAGCGGGGCCTGAGATCTCCATTCTGTCTGTGTTCTCACCTGTACTTGTGTTATCTGGTGTTCTAATTCTACTCAGCAAGCATGACGTGGCAGCTCGTTATGGTTTGAGGTAAAATTCTAAATTACTTTTAATGGCTAAAGAAGGGCAGGTTTTTGGGGTGCCTGGTGGCTCAGTCATTAAGCATCTGCCTTCGGCTCAGGTCATGATCCCAGGTTCTGGGATCGAGCCCCACATTGGGCTCCCTGCTCAGCAGGAAGCCTGCTTCTCCCTCTCCTACTCCCCCTGCTTGTGTTCCCTCTCTAGCTGTGTTTCTCTCTGTCAAATAAATAAATGAAATCTTTAAAAAGGGGGGGCAGGTTTTGAACCCAAAATATAAGAATTGTGCCACTAAACATTCAGGTTGGTTCCTTGGGGAGATCGTGAGTAGTTATGAAGTTAACCCATCACAGAACCCAGGTACGCCTGTGGGATGACCCTTCCTACATGCCAGGCTCATGGAGGCCGCTGAGAGAGCACAGCTGAGGGCCCGCCATGGCATACCTGAGGGGACGGAGCCGGCCTAGAGCAGAAGTTTCAGGTTTCCTTCAGCATCTCATTGTGAATTTATAGAATGAGGAACTTTTATTGACACTGTACTTTAAGTTATTTATCTCATTTGTAAGTAACAGCTACCAGGACCCTTGATTCCGCGTGTCCGCATAAATCACTTGCTGCCACCAACTTAGACTTACCAGGGCTTTGTAAGATAGGTGACATACACTTTGTGGTTCCTTATGTTGATAACTAATGAAGTTAGAATACTTTCTGTGTGAAGGGTGTTTATCTGGTGGTACGGGGAAGGGAGAGAGGCCTGCATGGCAAAGACTAGGGAGCCGTCTGCCTCGGCTTCAGTTATGTCTCATTTCAAGTGACATTCGACATTTACTGATGGGGGTTTTAGCTACCTGTAGGCCAGTCAGTGGCCACGTTTTTAAATCTAGTAAAGTCTTGATTTGTTTTTAGTTGATTAAATGAATTTTGTGGTTTTGAAAATAGAAATCTGGCCACAGCTGTAGAAAGTCTTTTTTTTTTTCCTGAACCGTAAAAGAAACCATCTGGAAGCCATGTGTCAGCTTCTCTTGTCCTGTGTGCCGAGTCACAGGGTAGATGTGCTCTCCTTCCATGACACGCTAAGTGTGCAAAGCATGTAAACATTATTCCTGGTGCAGTGCAGGGAGAGGCCTTCTCCTAGACTTCAGAGCAAGATTTCTAGAACAGATACACCCACAGTCATTGATAATTTACCACCAGCTTTAGGAACTAATGGGAATTTTAGTTTTTCTATTATCTGGAAGCTGGTAATGTGGAAAAGGTGATATTTAGTGATTAAAAGGTGATATTTAGTGATTCCTCACCCATGGAAGTGAACATCCTGTGCCTTTGCTGACAAGTGGGGAGTGAGTTCTAATGAATTAGAGTTGATGAATTATGAATTGATTATTCAACTGTTTGCTCACATTCCCCTTTTTAATCATATTTAAAATTTGGGGAGTGGGTTTGCTTTTTTTTTTTTTTTTTGGAGAATTAGAAAAGCTTTGTTTAAATATGTGACGAGTGGGAGGACAAAGACTCAGTCATGAAGTTCATGCAAGTTGCTCTTCTAGTAAAAACTTAATGTTTTCCTTCTGGCCAGGAAGAAATAGTCAAAATTCCAGAAAGTATCATAGCCAGATGTTTGTCATTGCTCTCACATGAACATCCTAAATATGGCAAATAAACTGCCTTAGAACTTATTTTGGTCTGATCTCAGAAGAAAAGTTAGTAATTCACCCTCTGAATTTGGGGATAATATAGGCTTTTTACAAAAGCTCTTATGTATTTCTAGTATATACAGCTATTATATGACTCGGTCCTAGCTTTAGAGCCCTGTTATTTTGTCTGAGAAAGTTGATCTGTTTCTTTGACCCTGATGCCCAGGAATGTGGCAGGGTGGTACTGGGCAGGGATGTGGACATTTTTATTCTCAGTGACCGCGTCGTGGCATCAGAGCTCCCAGTGCCGGCTCCCCCAGCCAACCCCAACTTGCATGCAGCACGAGGTCAACGTACTAAGTCTCTTAGATGTGATCATGACTGGCAAGGAAGCTATACCAGCAGATGGAGACACAAAGGGAACTGTCTTCCTCCTGACCTTTGTACCAGTGAGAGTGCCATCAGTACAGTCACATAATGGGGTTCTTTCGGGGTGTCAGCGGAGGTCATCGACACGTTTTCTTGACTTGGAATGCCATTCTTTGGGCATCCGAGTTCTGGCACCTGGTGGCTTTATCTCCTGTCCTCAGCAACCCCAGCAGGAGATGGAGATGATGGAGATGCAGGGATAGAATGACCTCCCAGGTGAGCTGTGAGCCTGCTCTCATGACCATCCCCATACTGTCTACAGAAACCCTTGTGCCTTGTACATACTTAGCCCCGTGATACTCCCATTTCTCACCTGAAAGAATTTGGTTCTGCCGCAGTTTGTCCAGTGAGGCCCGGGAGCTGAACTTATATCTGATTTACTGACTTGGCCTTTGAACCATGGCTCTCCTTCAGTTCTTTTCATCTCTTCCCTGAAATTTTAGATACCTGCATTCTTGGCCTAGCTCGCCACAAGTAGGTGGCCCACTTGAGAATGGATGCTTGGCTGCTGAGCTCTTCTTTGGGGCCCCCAGGCCCAGGATGCTCATCCCCCCCTTTCTGTGGCTGGTTCCTTCTCTCTATCCCTAAAGAATCACTACTGGGGCAAGTTAGAACCAAGTTTTAAATATGAACCCTTGGGGTGCCTGGGTGGCTCAGTTGTTAAGCGTCTGCCTTCAGCTCAGTTTGTGATCCTGGGATCTGGGATGGAGCCCCACGTCAGGCTCCCTGCTCAGCAGGAAGCCTGCTTCTCCCTCTCCCACTCCCACTCCCCCTGCTTGTGTTCCCTCTCTTACTGTGTCTCTGTCTGAAATAAATAAATAAATCTTAAAACAAAACAAAACCAGAAAAAAGTATTACATCTCAACCCTTAGCTGCTTGCTGGCATGTGGAAGTGTCTTATTCCAAGTCTGGGAACAGCTTGGATCAGGTGTCCCATCCAGGTGTCACATCCCAGGTGTTGTTACTTGAGGTAACAACATGGTGCGTGTCTCCTCCTGCTGGGGCCATGGGGGTTGCAGGTGAGGGCAAGTCCCAGAGGCTGGAAAGGCGCAATGTCGTCCCTCGTGGACCTTTCCTCAGCTGCCCAGTGTGTGCACGCGCACATGCCCTAGGTGGTTCCACTGCTTTCTGAATATACTGTAGCTCATTCTCATTCCATGGGTGGACACTGATGCTATATGTATATTGTGGGCAGACGTGTGTGTTCCTCTAGGGTGTGTTCCTAGCATGGACTCTGTGTTTGTGAGATGCACCCATCCCAGCCCTTCCCAGATCATGCAGGATTGCTTTCCCAACTGATTATACCATTTGACATTCTCTCCTTCCACACAGTGCCCTCCCCGGTGTGTTTTCCTCTCTCTCCTTTTCCAGCCACCCCCTGCTACTCTGTGGCCTTTCTGCTGTCTCTTAAGCTCACTCTCGTGTGGGCACTCCTGCCTGTGCCAGGCCTGTTGTGGAGCCTAACCGATGGCTGCCACCAGCTAGGCCATCACAGTCCTCTCTTCTTCCTGCTCCTCCAGCCTCTGGGGGCCTTCCACAGCTGGCTTCAAATTTGGTTCACAAGGAGCCTGTAAGACATGCTGTGTGGCTGAGCAGGTCCTCAGGTGATTTGGGCAGGACCAGGGCCTGTGGCTTTGAGAAGAGTTGGTACATTCTGGAATTTCTACCCCCCCCCCCACTGCTGGTGCTCCCAACCCTTTGTTGATGCCATTTTTTCCTGGCCCTGCCCTTCCATTTGTTCATTCATTCATTCATCCATTCACCATTGAACAAAGAGGACATCAAGACAAACCTCCTTCTTCAGAGCCCCATCTGAGCTTCATTTCTGTGGAGCATTTCTAGGTAGCACCAGCCCCACAGTTTCAGGATGAAGAAAGCTAATTCTAGGTTATTGATCTCTCTCAGATATAGAAAGTAACCAAGATCCTCCAGAAAACTAATTGTAGAATTACAGTTATCTCTCTTTCTTCAAAGAAAGTTGTTGTTTTTTTTTTTTTAAGTTTAGTTATTTCTTTTAGTAATCTCTGTACCCAACATGGGGCTTGAACTCATTATCCTGAGATCAAGAGCTGCACACTCTTCTGATGGAGCCAGCCAGGGGCCCCTGTGTTTTCACTTCTATAGAGTGTTCTGTACATGTTTCGTTATTCTCTCACAGTGATGCAGTCGCGGGACAGCACTTGGACGGGCAGCACGTCCCCATCTGCAGGGAAGCTGTGCTTCGGTGAAGCCCCTCCCGCAGGCTCGCAGAGAGCCCCTGGCTCCACTCTGCTGCTCACTGCATGGAACCTGGAATACCAACCAGGACGTCACTTGGGGTTGCTGACACTTAAGCTTTTAGATAGAATTGACCTGCAAAGTAGTTTTAATTTCCATTATACAAATAGTACATGCTTGTTGTAGAAAAATATGAAGACTTAAATGGCCCACAACCAAGGATAACTACCCAGAGGGAACAGCCATTCACATTTTTCTGAATACCTTCCTTTATCTTTTATCTTTTGCATTTATTAAGTAAAATTGGAATGAGACTTAACATGCATTTTTATAGTCTATTTTAAACTTAATACATAATGCGTATTTTTCTATGTAATTAGTCTTTTAAAAGTTTTTAATAGTTACATAGTTTTCTGTTTTCAGTGTCTCTGTAATAAAATTTTGTACACATTCTTGATTGTTTCGTTTAAATAAATATGTAGAAGAGGCAGTTCTGTGTCCGAGGATGTCGTGCGGTTTTTTGAGGCGTGTAACTTGTGCGGTGAGATGGCTCTCCACAGGCGGGAGCACAGTCCCCCGCCCCCACCGGCAGTATGCGCTTCTGCTCATTCCTCCCCTTCCTCAGCAGGTCATATAATAACTTAATAAAATCTCCAGTTTAATAGCCAAGGGCTTATGCATTTTATACAGTTTCATCAGATAACTATATCTTTTTTTGTTTCGTGGGTTTAGGGAGTTTTTTTCTGGTATTTGATCTATATCATTTTTGTTCTATTTTCATTGTGGTAAAATACGCATGATGGGAAACGTAGCCCCTTAACCACCTTTACGTGCTCGGTTCAGGGGCATTAAATACACGCACACTCCTACGTCCTCTCCGTAGCTCTTTTCACTTTGTCAAACTAAAACTGCCCCTATGAAGCACGGACTCCCCACCCGACCCTAGCCCCTGGCGTCCACCCTCTTGCCTTCTGTCCCCATGAATCTGACAACTCTTCATGTCCCAGGTAAGTGGAATCCTACGCTGTTTGTCTTCTGGTGACACACTGAATCGCGGAGCATGACATCCTCAGGATTCAGCCATGCTGAAGCAGGTGTCAGAATCTGCTTCCTCTTTAAGGCTGAGTTACATTCCATTGTTTGCGTGGATGACATCTTGCTCATCCACCCGTCTGTCAGTGAACACTTTAGCCCTTGAGGATAACACTGCTCTGAACCCCGGGGTGCAAATATCTCACGAAGACCTTGCTTCCACTTCCTTTGGGTATGTACCCAGATGCAGACTTGCTGGGTCACATGACGGTCCTGTGTGTCATTTTTGAGGTCACCCAGACTGTTTTCCACATTGGGTATACTATTTTGCATTCCTGCCAGCAGTGCACAAGGGTTCCAGATTTCCCACATCCTCTCCAACACTTGTTTTCTGTTATTTTGATAGCATCTATGATAATGGGTGTAAGGTGGTATCTCCTTGTGGTTCTTGTTTACATTTGCCTAATGGTCAGTGTTGTCTAACATCTCTTCATGTATCTGTTAGCCATTTGTAGATCTTCTTGGAAGAAATGTTCAAGTCCTCCGCCCATTTTTAAATTAGGTTGTTTGGAGTTTTGTTGTTGAGTTTTAAGAGTTCTCTGTACAGTCTGGGTATTAACCCTTGTCAGATACATGATTCACAAAGATTTCTACATTGTATTTGAAGTTTTAAAAAATAGGAAGTTAAGAGTTAGGGAAATAGCAAATACATTGTGTTTGAAGTAGGGAAAAATAGGATGGAAATAAGAGGGGATGCTGGAGACTTCACAGAAAGTGACAGTTACAGTGATGAAAAGAACAGAAAAATTATGGAAATGACACATCAAGATTTGCTTCGTAGGCACTGGGCTGTAACTGTGGGTTTGAGCTGTTCTTACTGACCCAGTGGCTCTCAGGGCGGCATTTGTTGAGCCTGTGCTGACTGAGCAGCTGCCAGGCACTGTTTCAGAAGCTGGAAGTACAGAGGTGAGCATGATGGACTGTGAGCTCAGCCTTTGCACGCTAATTCTGCAGTGGGAGCTTGGCAGTAAGCAAGGTAAGATACACAATGCTCGGTGCTCAGGAGAAAGAAAACAGGGAGGGGAGTGGGTGTGCACCTCTTCCAGTGGACAGTGTTCAGGGTGGTTGGAATAGCACGGAGGAACCTTGAGGTGCAGGCAGAAATGCAGCATGGGTGTAATGACTGGATTAGAGCCCAGTCGGGGCCTGACCCAGGACGTGATGTGGAGAGGAGCAGGAAAGTGCTAATGGTCAGTTTCGTCCTGGAAGTATTTTGAAGCTGGAGCCTATAGGATTTGCTGTGCAGAAGATGTGGGCTCAGAAACCAAAGAGCCAAGGTGATGCAGCTCGGGCCTGAGATGGGGGCTCGGTAGGAGAGCTGCTTCGAAAGCTAGATCAGGAGCTGTGCGGGGATGCAAGGAGTCTGAGGTGATCCTCAGTGTCTGAGTGGAGGGTCCTTGCCATGTCCTTGAGTGGCCTGAGTTCTCATGCACTAGGGCAGGGGTGGCCATTCCCGTTAACCTTCCAGAAGGTGCTAGCGTTGCCTTTCTGCATTGCTGTGGTTCTGTTAGTACTGGTTCATGTTGAAGTGTGAGTATCACAAGTGTCATGCCATTGGCCAAGGAGGCAGCTTTTTTAAACTATCCTCAGTCCTTGACTCCTGGGTGGCAGTAATTATGGGCTTTTATTTTTAGAGACTTTGACTAGTCTTTAAAGAGGAGCATGAAAACATCTGTTGGTGCTTCCAAACTGCTGTTATTGGAATGCTCTGGAATGTCCTTGTGCACATGTCTTGTGCTTTTATGTGTATAATTTCATAGTTTATATAAACAGCTTCATTTTGCCACAGTGGCAGAGAGGATTTCAGCCCTTACTAAAGGGTTTTTTCTGATGATAGTGGAAAAGAAATATTTTCTTCCTCAATCCACAATCTTAAACACCTGCCTGGAACTAATAACCGTCTCTAAAGCTTCAGTTTAGCCTTCTGTAAAATATGTTTATTGATGAGTCTAAAAAATATCTTTTTTTTCCTAACATAAGTCTCATTTCCTGATTATGAAAAATACATTCTTAGTATTCCATATTTAAATATTCAGGATATTTCTTCATATCTTTATAATTATGCTTTTTGGATTTGTTTGGTCTTTACTAACATGTGACAGTATGCTTCTTTGCTTTTTTTCTTTTATTTTCATGTGTTGGTATTTGAAACTGGTATCAGACTTTTTAGCAGAAGAAAAACCAATTTTTTCCTATTAAAGTAATTTTTGTTAAGACAGCTCAGAATGACTTTACAGCTCTAGACATTGCTGTCCTCCTGGAAAGTATGTTGGAACATACATGTCAAAAATACATAGTGAGCTCTTTTAAATCAAGCTTATGTTAAATCAAGGACATTCAGCTCTATAACTGTCTGCTTCTGGCTTTAATTTACATCAGTCTAGGGGCACCTGGGTGGTTCAGTGGGTTAAGCCTCTGCCTTCAGCTCAGGTCATGATCCCAGGATCCTGGGATCAAGCTCCACATAGGGCTCTCTGCTCAGCGGGGAGCCTGCTTCCCCCTCTCTCTCTGCCTGCCTCTCTGCCTACTTGTGGTCTCTGTCTGTCAAATAAATAAGTAAAATCTTAAAAAAAAAAAAAGAAAGAAAAGAAAACTGACGTAGGGAGGGTTTTAAAAACCTAGTACTAGGGGACGCCTGGGTGGCTTAGTTGGTTGGACGACTGCCTTCAGCTCAGGTCATGATCCCGGAGTTCCAGGATCAAGTCCCGCATCGGGCTCCCAGCTCCATGGGGAGTCTGCTTCTCCCTCTGACCTTCTCACTCATGCTCTCTCTCACTGTCTCTCTCTCAAATAAATAAATAAAATCTTTAAAAAACAAACAAACAAACAAACAAACAAAAAAAACCTAGTACTAGAAGTTCTAGCCAGGACATTTAGGAAAAATAGAAAAGAAGAAATGAATGAAATAAAAGGCATCCGGGTTGGAAAAGAAGAAGTGAAAGTATCTCTGTTTATGCATGACGTTATCATATACTTGCAAAAGCTTAAGGAATCTACCTCAAAAACCCAAACAGAGAACTAGCAGAACTGATAAACAGATTCAGCAAGATGCAGGACACAAGAACAGTATACAAAGATCACTTGTATTTCTATGTATTGCCAGTGAACAATTCCAAAATAAAACTAAGAAAACACTTCCATTTACACATCAAAAAACAAAATGCTTGGGAGTAAATGTAATAAAAGAATCTCAAAACTTGTACACTCTCTTGTTACCAACTACAAATTTCTTAAATAAATGTATATAAATAAATATATAAAATAAAAAATAAACTACATAAATGTAGTTATGAGCCATAAAAAGAGTTTTTTTGTTTTGTTTTTAATTTTTTTTTATTTAGTTGTTTGACAGATTACAAGTAGGCAGAGAGACAGGCAGAGAGAGAGAGAGGAAGAAGCAGGCTCCCCGCTGAGCAGGGAGCCCGATACAGGGCTCAATCCCAGGACCCTGGGACCATGACCTAAGCTGAAGGCAGAGGCTTTAACCCACTGAGCCACCCAGGTGCCCCCATAAAAAGAGTTTTAAAAAGATAGTCACCTGGATATTTTTTTTTAAAGATCTTATTTATCAGAGAGAGAGAGAGAGACAGAACAAAAGTAGGGGGAGCAGCAGGCAGAAGGAGAAGCAGGAGCTGAGCAAGGAGCCCAGTGCGGGACTCAATCCCAGAACCCTGAGATCGTGACCCGAGCTGAAGACAGACGCTTAACCAACTGAGCCACCCAGGCATCCTGTCATCTGGAAATTTTGAGTTAAACTTTTCTTTAATTGAAGTATAGTTGGCACACAATGTTACATTGGTTTCAGGTGTTTGGGTTTTGTTTTCGTTTTGTTTTAAGATTTTATTTAGGGGCACTTGGGTGGCTCAGTCAGTTGTCTGCCTTCAGCTCAGGTCATGGTCCCAGGGTCTTGCAATCGAGGCCCACATCAGGCTCCCTGCTCATTGGGGAGCCTCCTTCTCCCTCTGCCTTTCTCCCTGCTTGTGTTTGTGCTCTCTGTCAAATAAATTAATAAAATCTTTTAAAAATAAATTTATTTATTTATTTATTTATTTATTTATTTATTTATTTATTAGAGAGAGTGGGAGAGAGCACAGTGGGGCGGGGGGCAGAGGGGGAGAGAGAGAAGCAGACTCCATGCTGAGTGGGGAGCCTGATGCAGGGTTCAGTCCCAGAACTTTGAGATCATAACCTAAGCAGAAGGTAGACATTTGACTGAGCCACCCAGGTGCTTCAGTTTTAGGTGTTTAATTAAGGTTTTTATTTTTAGGGGAAAACAATCCAAAGAGAATAACCCAGAGAGATTTTTTTTCTCCTTCCTAGTATAATTATAAAAATAATTGCAAATTCCCAAGTACAGTAAAGTTATATTTAAGATACAATCCACTGGTCTGTTTATAGACCTTAATTATCCTCCATTGTGCATTGCCCGTCCATTTTCCTATGTTTTAAAGTTTAAAGTTGTAGAGTATTTTTGTTGAATCCAGCTACAAAAATATATGCTGGGGCCCTGGGTGGCTCATTTGGTTAAGCGACTGCCTTCAGCTCAGGTCATGATCCTGGAGTCCTGGGATCAAGTCCCGCATCTGGCTCCCTACTCAGCAGGGAGTCAGGTTTTCCCTTTGACCCTCTCCCCTCTCAGGCTCTCTCTCTCACTCTTAAGTAAAGAAATAAAATCTTTTTTAAAAATATATGCTGATTTTTCCATTGCAATTTTTTCCTGAAGACTAAATAGTTATATATGTGAAGTCCTAAAAATAATTGAATCTCTGTTCTATTCTTCGTTTATATTTGGCCTGTCTAGTAGAAGTACTGATATGAGATAGAATCAGATTTTATGTTTTCTCTGAAAAGATCCATTAATTAGGGAAAACACCCTATATGCTACTAAAAACAAATTCAGTAAAACTCTGTATTTATGAAAAACATGATCTTCATTTTTTTTTTTGGAAGTAAAATGAGTCTATTTTGGAATTAGTACAGAAGCCTTACAAAACCACTCAAATGTTCTAGGAAGGTACAATGAAAGGAGCTGGTATGTCTCATGGCAACTCCTGCTTCATTCCCCCAGAGACAGTGCTTATGCACACATCTCATAACTTTCTAGGAAAAAACATGGTCTTTAAAGAGAAATTTTAAACACCAGAACTAAATGTCAGAAGACTGAGATTTTTTTTTTTAAGATTTTATTTATTTATTTGACAGACAGAGATCACAAGTAGGCAGAGAGGCAGGCAGAGAGAGAGAGGAAGGGAAGCAGGCTCCCTGCTGAGCAGAGAGCCTGATGCGGGGCTCGATCCCAGGATCCTGGGATCATGACCCGAGCCGAAGGCAGCGGCTTTAACCCACTGAGCCACCCAGGCGCCCCAGAAGACTGAGATTTTTACTTCTCTAATAAATACTTAAATATTAAAGGCAAAGATTTGACTTAGAGAACATGTATTACTCATTTCTATTTTAGGATGGTGTTTACCAAAATATAATAAATGCTTATTAGCAACTGTTCCTGGTGTTTCTAGCAAAAGGCAGTAAAAACGAAACTTAACGCACATCTGTGAAAGTCCAATTTTGTTTGGCATTTCATCATTCCTCTTCCTCCTACCCTGTTTAGGACAGCCCAGATTCCAGTGATCATGAGAGACCATTCAACAGATTTCCAAACAAATATTTTAAGCTCCAATTTTATTTAAAAAAAAAATGTGCACTGAAAACTGTACAGCTGTTGCAAGAAATTAAAGAAGATCTAAGTAAGTGGGAA
This sequence comes from Enhydra lutris kenyoni, assembly GCF_002288905.1. Taxonomy (NCBI): domain Eukaryota; kingdom Metazoa; phylum Chordata; class Mammalia; order Carnivora; family Mustelidae; genus Enhydra; species Enhydra lutris. Next base: position 47,360,404 of record NW_019154085.1, read on the forward strand.
GACAACCCGTGTTCGTGGATCAGAGGACTTATAATTAAGATGGCAGTAGTCTTCAACAGATCTATAGATTTAATGTGACCCCCATCAAAATCCTAGCTGACTTTTTTTGCAGAAATTAACAAGTTGATTTTAAAATTTGTATGGGAATGCAGCAGACCTAGAAGAGCCTAAAATAATTTTGAAAAAGAAGGAAGTTGAAGGACTCACACTTCAAAAATTACTATAATGTTACAGTGATCAATTCATAGTGTTACTGACATAACTATAGACATAAGTATCAATGGAATAGAATTGAAAGTCCAGAAATAATATGTCCTTACATTTATGGTCAGTTCAAGAAAATACCATAAAAAGAGTGCTAAGCAGGTTCTAGAGGGAATGAATAGTCTTCTATAAATGGATGAGAATGAAGCTGAACCCTACCTAACACCACACACAAAAACTAACTCAGAGTGGATCTGTGATCTAAATGTTGAGCTAAAACTATGAAAGTATTAGAGGAAAACTTAGGAGTAAATTTTCACCAACTCAGGCCAGATGATGGTTTCTTAGGTATGATACCAAAACCGGAAATAACAAAGTAAAAAAATGGGTAAATTGGACTTCATCAAAACATACAAAAAAAATTTGTGCTAGAAATAGCACTATTAAGAAAGTAAAAAGAATGGAAAAAATATTTGCAAATTCTGTATCTGAGAAGGAATTTATAATTACTTAAAATTCAATAAAGATAAGTGACCCAAGTTAAAATATTGCCCGAAGTCACACAACTAGAAAACAGGTGCAGAGGAACTGTCACCCAAGTGATCCTTTTTCTCTGATGGATGTTATCTTTTCTAGAGCTCTTACATCTCTGCTTTGTGCTCTTGACTTACAGAGGCAGTTGCTTTATTAACTTTTTAAGAATTTCATGATGAAGTTTTGGTCACAGCTTTATCTGCTAAGAGGCAACGTTATTCTGTTGAGTGTTCTTCTTACTTGTTTCATATTTTGTTTCTTTTCTCCTTTCATCTTGAGTATCTTTGAATATTTGCACAGTTGGTTCTAATTTGACTACCCATTTGGGGGACGATAAGTGGTTCCTAGATGGCTATTTTCAGGAGGTCTTGTATGGATGGCAGGTTATAGCCTAGTTGAAATTTAAAATTTATCCAGTGATCTGAGGTTTGTGAGTTAGTTTTGCCTTTATTTCCCAGCCAGTGGGAGTAGCTGGCAGTGGGGTATTTCACAGTGTAGTCTTTTACACTGTATCCCACTCATACAGCTTACTTCTGATTTCTTATTTGGTTCCGCCTCCTGTGCTCCTGCAGGCCAGACAGGCCAAAGATTGGACTCTGCTACCAATGCCTCTTACCCCTCCTTTTTGCAAACAATCGATTTAGGTTTTCCTCCCCAGGTTCTACCTTTCACTGTTGATCAGTGCTCTTTGAGGCTTCTGCTGAAATCTGCTTCTTGGCATCTTGTTTATGCCTTCCCATATATGCCAATACCCTCTGGCTCTGGCTCTGGCTCTGTGGCTAGTGACACTCTTCCCACCAAGTTTTTTGATTCAGGATTTAGCAGTTTTCCTAGTTTTGCTGAAAATGGAGCTTACATTTTTGTTTCTTATTTTCTTTGTTGATTTTGAATGATTCTAGCAAGAGATGGAGGAAATGACAACTTACACTACCATCTTCAAAAGATAAGCCACTGAGTATTTTCTGGATTGTTGCAGCATGCCCACACCCCTTGTACCCTTTCCCATCTCCATCCTGAAATCCCTCTCAGACACATTTCTGAATTCGAACTTTTCTCTCATTACTTCTATCTCCAGAAGTTTATCTCTGTTTTTCACAGCACTGGTTCAAATTCACACTTTATTCATTTTGTTATTCAGGCCTCCTGTTGAGGTTTTGTTTCTGCAGTTATCTTTTTATGTCCCCCTTTAATTCATTAGTTGCTTCTCTTTTCCCCAAAGTCTGCTCATTGCGTGAATGCTGTGACCTATTACATTGACCTTTTGGAAGACCTTAATTTTTCTTACTGCATTTTCTTTGGTATACTCCACTATCTCTCTTCGCTGGGGTCAGTTTCTCAGCTTTTGAGGTTGATATCTTTATTTCAGGGGTTTGGTTCTCAGGGTCTACTCACTCTTGGTTGTCCATGTGTATTTGCAAGTGAGGTTCCAGACTGATCAGTATTGTTTTCACTGACCTTTGGAGTGGCCACAAGTTGATTTTCCCAGGTGGACTTCCTTTCTGAAAATGACAGTTGCCCAGCTGTGAGGCTATGGGAGGGACCAAGATCCTGGCTGGGTGAGTGGGTAGGGCACACTGACAGACAGGTTTCCTCTATGTGTGTGAGTTTTTACAAGTACACACAAGTAAGGACAGGCAAGCCACCCGGAAACCTTCTGTTGATGAGGAAAAAAGAAAGGAATTACCCAAGAGGCTGACTGCCAAGCTAAGATACCCTTCCTTTCCTTTGATTTTTCCCTAATGCTAAGTTAAAGACAGGAATTAAAAAATAATTAATGAATTGATGGTCCAACTTCTAAAACTCATCAGAAGTAGCACGTTTCTTCTTTGGCTGCTGATATGTAACATACACTGTGTACAGATGTGGCGGGGAAGCAGTGAATTCTTGAGGCTGGGCCTCATTCACTTGACGTGTATCCTTTTCGAGGTGCCCTGGCTCTGATGTGAGGAGACTTTAGCAGTCCTTCCCCATAATCGGAGAGTCTCACATTTATCCCCTTCTGTGCTCGTGTCTCGGTCCCCTTGGTGCACTCCACTGCTTCCTCTGTTAAGAAGAGTGCTACTGAGAGGGTGGTTGGGTGATGGGCATTGGGGAGGGTATGTGCTATGGTGAGTGCTGTGAAATGTGTAAGCCTGATGATTCACAGACCTGTACCCCTGGGGCAAATAATACATTATATGTTAATAAAAATAATTAAAGAAGTATGCTATTGATTCTGTGTTCTCAGGCTGAAACCACCTTCACCCATCTGTGAGAGCCACTTGAAGGCACAGTTGTTGTTGCTGTTTTTTTCCTGACAAAATTTGGGGATATAAGTAGGGAACTAGTGGGACAGGTACCTAAGTGAACCACAGTTTAATTATGACTCTTGCCCTGTTAAGCCTCACTTGGTTCTGCTGAGCTTCCGCTACCATGACAGGGCGGTGGGTTGCTAATGACAGCTTGAGCTTGGACAGATTACCAGAGGGCCACTGTAGATTGGACTTTTTTGCCCCCAGTTTGAGAACTCTTCTTTCCAAGCAGAAGATATTAAGGCTGTGCCAACCACAGGCATTTTCCAGGGTCTCCCTGCTGAATTATTCATGGTCTACACCAGTAATGTGAGCTGGGAAATGTGATAGCAGTGATTATTAACTAGTGACAGGGCTGAACTACTAAGAGGAAGAGGGAATCCTGAAGAATGCAGACTAGGAGTTGGTGTGAACAGCTACGAGTGCAAGCTTGGAAAAGCTCTCTTCCCCCAAGGCCGAAGTCCAGACTTACAGATGGTGGAGGCACTGGCCAAGGTGTCCAGGAATGGGGTGGAAGGAAGCACACTGCCCCCAGCAAGACTGGAGTGGAAGGGGATCCCAAGAAGGTGCAGCCGTGGAGTCTTCTGCACACAGCTAGCAAGGAAGCTACCTACTGGGCGTAGCAGCAAGAAAGCCCAAAGCCCTAGGGTCAGGGAGAGAACCTCCTTCTTGTATCCCCCAGCAAACTTTCCTGACAAGGCAGCTTGTAAAAGAGAGTTGTCTCTCGGAGCCTGCCCACGATCACAAAGCAAGGCAAAAAAGGGTACATTTGGAGGAGAGAAGCAATAAATGGATACTTAGCTCCCCCCTGTTAATAGGTTCAAATTTGGGAATTTTAAATTGTCCTGTGTCCTTGAGTAAGAGAAACTGTCGTAGAAAGAACTGGGTACCAATGGATCCATCAATAAATAAGCTCTCATGTTATGCCTGTGTCCTATGGTAGAGATAATTTGTGCAAGATATTCTTTTCAGTCTGAGAACACCGAATGCATAGGAATATATTTCTCCTTTCAGGATATAGAATCCCCTCTCTGATAAGCAGAAATGGCAGTTATGTCTTTAGGCTCTCAAATTCAACACAAGTCCTTATGGCCTTCAGTGCAGTTTGGGTCGATCTCTGGTCCATAGCATTTTTAGGGATATGTGAGAGCCTGAGACTTGAAAGTGTGCCAGAGTGGGAATGAAATGCCTATCAAAAATGTTGGTGACCTTTCAAAGAATCTAGAATGAATGTAGCTACAGTTTCTTGTGAGCTCTCAAGATTATTTTCATTATACAGCATAATATTATAAAAGAAAATTTTTAGACACAATTATTATTATACACAAATTTTAAGTAACGAAATTATAGAGCTGTGAATTGTATAATAGGAGTAGGCATCTGGGTAGATGGAGGAGTTATAATTTAGCAAATGAACTGTAAATGGGCATATGAAACAAGTCGAAGGACTAAATCAAGCTTTTTCCAGAATTTTCCCACAGTGCTCAAGACAAAGAATAAAGGAGTACTTTGTTAGCTGAGATTTTGTAGCCCGTTTCCATCCAGACAAAATCTTTAATGGTACTTTTGTCTATGTAAATTTTTAACAATATGCTTTATGTCTAAACTTGGAGAAGAACTTTAACACTGTGGCCAACTGGAAAATGGGAACTCTGAACAAAAAATTTTGGTTTTTAACCTATATTTTGTTTATTATGTTTTTAATGATGTTTCTTCTCCAGTCTAGTGTTTGAAACACAGTTCTAATTTGAGTGGCTGCTTACCTCAGTGGGAAGTGGGTTGTGAAGGCAGTTTTCTTCTGTTTTATCTGTTGACGATGCCAGTGCTTCCACTGTCTGTAAGACCTTTCCAGTACGGAGTTCAGAAACTCTTTCCCTTTGCTACCTTGGGAATGTACAGTGGGTATGGGTCCTGCACTCCACCTGATGGTGCACTTCTGGATTTTAGGAGCAGATGATGCTTACCCCAAGCTTTATTAAGGTTTGCCTCTCCATGATTCATGTTGAATTAATATTTGTGTATGGTGTGAGGTAGGGGTTGATGTTCGTTTTTTTCCCGTATAGTTACTCACTTCCCTTGGCTCCAGTTGTTTGAAAGACCATCCTTCCTGCACTGAATCACACGGGTGCCTTTATTGTAAGTCAGGTGACTGTGCATGTGGGGCTCTGTTTCTGGGCTCTCATGTGCTCCACAGGTCTGTTTTTGCACCGATACCATACTGTCTTAATTACTATAGCTTTAGAATAAGTCCTGATATCTGACAGTCTAAATCCTCTAGCTTGGCTCTTCTTTAAGATTGTCTTTGCTTACCAGGCTTTGGTATTTATATTGCTTTTTAATCTGCTTGTCAATTTCTGTGAACGCTGACCGCTGGGATTTTGATTGGAATGGCATTGAATGTGTGGATCCCATGGGGAGCACTGATGTCTTATATGGAGGGATATGCCGTGTTCCTAGATGGGAGGATATCGAGCATATCCCACCAGATGGTTAGGTCTTCTTTAGCTTTTCTCAGCAATGTTTTTTAATTTCCAGTATAGCAGACTTCTGGGTCTTTCCACCATAGATGGCATGTCCTAGATTTCACTTTCTAGTTGTTTATTATCAATTTATAGAAATAGAATTGCTTTTTGTGCATTGACTTTACATTCTGTGACCTTGCTAATTTCATTTATTAAATCTGATAGTATAATTTAGACTCTTTTGTTTTCAGCTGCTAGCTAAATTTCTGTACTTTTTTATTTTTGAGGCTTTTATTTTGAAGCAGTCTCAAACTTATAGAAAAAAGGCACATGGTACAAAGATTTTTCCTTTCCTGAATTATTTGAGAGCAAGTTGCCCCAGCACTCTTATACTTCAAGTATATTTCCTACAAACAAGGAGGTTCTTCATCATTGGGATTCAGGACATTACTGTGGATCCCTTGCTACTCTCAGGTCCCCAGGCCCCATTCAGGTTCCCCCACCAGTAGCACTAGTGTCCTTTTTAACAAATGACCCAGTGTACAGTCCCCTCTCTATTCTCCAGCTTGTGTGACTTTCACAACACGGACACTTTGAGGTTCACAGTGGGTAATTTGTAGGTGAGTCTCCGGTGGACTCTGCTGTTTCCCCGTGATGCGATCCAGGCTGTGCGCCTTTGGTGGCGTGTTACCTACTGAATGTTTGTGTCCACCAAAATCCATATGTTGAAACCTGACCCCCACTGTGATGGTTATTTGGAGGTAGGGTCTTTGGGAGGGAATTAGATCATGAAGGTGGAGCCCTCCTAAATGGGATTAGTGCCCCTAAAAGAGAGAGCTCAGAGCTCTCAGCCCCTTCCATCATGTGAGGACACAGCTGAAAGCCATTATGGAAGCTGAAAGCGGGCCTCCGCCAGACACCCAATCTGCCAGTGCCTTGATCGTGGCCCCCAGCTTCCAGAGCCTGAGAAATCATTGTATATTGTTTTAGCCACGCAGTCTGTGGGATAGCAGTCTGAATGAACTAAGATAGAGGGATGGCATGGAAGGGATGCTGGGCCTCACTGCATTCTCTGACATGGTGTACAATTTCAGTTCATCCTGGTTCTGGCAGTGTTCACCCTGGGTTCATCCTGCTCTCTTGCTGCCCCCAACCTGGCATTGGCCCTTTCTCCAAGGAAGATCTGTGTTTGAGGTATGCTTCTGACCTTCTGAGTCTTGCTGATCCCAGGACCTGTCAGGGCACAGAGCCAGGGCCTGTGGCGCTCTATGCCAGGCCATCCTCCCACATAGACATAGTCCCTGTTGCTGCTCTCCATCCTACTGTGAGCTGCCGTCTTCTGCAGACATTACCTCCCTCTGCTCTGACCCACCACTGCACTAAGGGGTGACCACTTGCCCCAGCTAGGCTTCGGTATCCTGCACTTGGCCCCTCTGTGCAAACAGCCCACCTCCCTGACCCATATTGAGCCTACTTTTATATTTTTTTAAAAATCACATAGACTTTTTAAAAATAGGTTGGTACATGCTCATGATACAAATTTCAAAAAGTATAGAAGGGTACTCAGTCACAGCGTTTAGTTCTCTGGAAACAACCACCACTCCTGATTACTGCGCCCCTTCCAGAGTATTTTCCTGCATATATGTGTGTGTCTGTGTATTTACATTTATGTGTGCGCTCCCCACATGGACGGTGGCATAGGCACTGCCCTGCGCCTTGCTTTGTTCCCTCAGCACTATATCTTGGGGGTCTTTCCATTTCTGTGTGACCCTGGTTGTGCCACAGTTTATTGACCTGTCCTGTTGGGGTAGATTTGGGGTACTTTAATCATTTGCTATTAGAAGCATTATTGTAACAAATACTGTTTTATATGCATGAGTTTGCACTTCTGAAATTCATCCCAGAGTGGGATTTTTTGGAGAATGGTGTGGACATTTAGATTTTAGAGGTAGCTGCAGCCAGGCTCGCACAGCGTCGGGGCAGCGGTTTGCCCACAGCCCTGTGTGGGAGCGCTTGGCCCGCGCTTGCTCACATAGCGTGTCAGACTCTGAGTTCTGGCGCCCTGATCAACCCCGCAGTGGAGCCTCCGCCTCATTCAGACCCATGCCTCTCTGCTCAGGAGTCACATTGAGTCTCTCTGTGTGTGCAGGCGTCCCTTAGGCCTCTGCTTTTGCCCATTGTTCTCATCAGTTCATAATCTTTTTACTTACTGATGTTTTCAATCTGGTGTGTTTTACTTTTTTCTTAAGATTTTATTTGTTGTTTGAGAGAGAGAGCACAAGCAGGGAGGAGGGGCAGGTGGAGAAGCAGACTCCCTGCTGAGCAGGGAGCCCAGTGCGGGGCCTGATCCCACGACCCCAGGATCCTGACCTGAGCCGAAGGCAGGTGCTTAACCAACTGTACCACTCAGGTGCCCATGCAGTCAGTTTGTTTTAAAGAAATTTGCATTTTGCTGTGACATGAGCTGTTGCCTCCCCGTGTATCTTTGACTTGACAGCAGTTTCTTTTCTTGTCTTTTTTCTTTTTCTTTTTTTTTTTTTTAAGATTGGGGTTTTTTTTATTTGTTTGGGTTTTTTAAGATTTTATTTATTTCTTTGACACAGAGAAAGAGAGCACAAGTAGGCACAGTGGCAGACAGAGGGAGAGGGAGAAGCAGGCTCCCCACTGAGCAGGGAGCCTGATGCAGGACTCAGCCCTAGGATCTTGGGATCATGACCTGAGCCAAAGGCAGACACACAACTGACTGAGCCACCCAGGTGCCCCAAGATTTTTTTTTTTTTTTTTAAGATTATTTATGTGAGACACACACACACACACACACACACACAAAACACTGTGAGTTGGGGAAAGGGATGATGGGAGAGAGAGAGAATCCTCAGAGAGACTCCTTACTGAGCAAGGCCCCTGATGTAGGGCTCTATCCCAGGACCCCGAGACCATGACCTAGGCAAACTCAAGAGCTGAGTGGCCACATAACCAGCTGAGCCATCCAGTTCAGTCCCCTTAAGGTAAGTATCCCTTAGGACTATATTTTTAAGTCAGCACTCTGTCCACTGTGGGGCTCCAACTCACTGTCCCCAGCCAGCTGGGCACCTGTAACAGCTTCTTCTTGTGCACACACTTTACTTGCTGTCCCCCGTTTCTCAAGCCCCTTGTTAGGGTGCTAAACTTATGGTGTGTCCTGAACACAGCTTTCCACCACAGAGAGTATGAAACAAAACTGTCTCATTGCAGGACTTCGATGAGTGGATGTTTTTGTCTTTAGATGTTTTATTCATCTTGAAATTATTACATGAGGTAAGGGTACAACCTTGTTTTTTTCTGGAGGGACATCAAGTGGCGTTTGCTGAATAATGTGTGCTCCTCCCACTGACTGACCTGCTCCCCCAGCTGACTGACCTGAGACACCATGTTTATCAGGCCTCCAGTACTCTATATATTTGGGTATATTTCTTTATCTCCTAATCTGTTCTAGTTATTTCTCTATGTGGACAGGCACCAGAACAAAACATTTTAATTCCTGTGGTTTTCAGCAAGTTGAATATCTGGTAAGGCTAGTCCTCACCTCTTTTTCATTGGCATGCTTGCATTTAAAAGAAAATCCCAACTGTAGAATTAGTCTATCATGTTCCTCGGAGAACCCTTTTAAACCTTGTATTAGGACAGCATGAGATCTGGCTGAAGTCAAAGAGCACGAATACCCTGTGAGGCTGTTTGTGGTCGAGAAAACCATGGGCCCTGCGCCTCTTCACGCCCCTTCTGCAGTCCCCTTTTTCTCTCATAAAACTTGCTCCATGAAGCTTTTTTTTGTTAAGTTTATTCCAAGACACTTCAACTCTTTTGTGGCTGTTACAAATGTGGTTCTTCCTTTCTGTCCTGAAAATGGTGGTTAATTGTGTATAGGTGAAGGCTGTTTGGATGTATGTATAGAAATTTCTCCCCTACCGCCTAACTGAAGTCCATGTTTTTCATAGTAGCTTTCTAGTAGATGTTCCTGGGTTTTCAAAGTAAATTATCATACCTACAAATAATGATAGTTTTGCATCCCTTCTGATTTTTTTTTTTTTTTTTTGACAGAGATCACATGTAGGCAGAGAGGCAGGTGGTAGGGGTGGGGCGAAGGCAGAGGCTTAACCCACTGAGCCACCCAGGCACCCCTCTTCTGATTTTTTACCTTTCATTTCTTTCTCCACTTTGATGTTGGTGTCACATAGTAGTGATTGAGTGTGCTGTTGAGAGTGGCCTCCTTGTCTTGTTAAATGTTAAAGAATCACTTTTTCTTCCTATTTTATTAAGAATTTATATCAAGGGGGCACCTGGGTGGCTCAATCATTTAGCGTCTGTCTTCGGCTCAGGTCATGATCCCAGGGTCCTGGTATGGAGCCGTATCAAGCTCCCTGCTCAGCAGGGAATCTGCTTCCCCTTCTCCGTTTGTCTGCCACTCCCTTTGCTTGTGCTCTCTCTCTCTCTCTCTGTCAAATAAATCTATTTCTTTAAAAAAGAATTTGTATCAGGAGCATCTGGGTGGCTCAGGTGGTTGAGCATCTGCCTTTGGCTCACATCATGATCCAGGGTCCTGGATTGAGCCAGTGTTGGGCTCCCTGCTCAGTGGGGAGTCTGCTTCTCCCTCTCCTGCTGTGCACTCTCTCTCTCTTTCTCTCTCTCAAATAAGTAAAAATACTTTTTTACTTTTTTAAAAAAGAATTTATATCAAGAGGAATAATTGAATTGTATCAGATGCCTTCTCAGCTTTTCAGATTCTGGGAATAATCCTAGGATTTTTTTCCTGACACATCTACTGATATGATATAGTGATAAATATGCTGATACTGTATTGAATTATCCTGTTTTTTTATTAATTTTACATGGTTATGGTACATTAATCTTTGAGTTGTTGGTGGATTATGTTTGCTGGTATTTTGCTCAGGATTTTTTTTTTTTTTTTTTTAATTTGAGAGGGGTGGGGAGGGTGCAGAGGGAGAGAAAGAACCTTAGGCAGACTTCACGCCCAGCATGCAGCCCAACATGGGGCTCCGTCTCAGGTCCCTGAGATCACCACCTGAGCCGAAACCTAGAGTCGGACACTCAACCGACTGAGCCACCCACGGATCCCTTACTCAGGATATTTTCACTGATACCTATGACTTGGACTTTTTCTCTCAGGGTTGTCTGTGTGCTTGTATGGAGTTTGGGGGCTGTTCCCCAAGAAGGACATTTAGAAGAGACCACTACCACCACCTACCGTGTATGAGCCTAATTTAAAAAACTTTGGAAATGCTGTCCCTATGTGATTTGTGGAAACACCTGATTCTCCTGGTTGTTGTAGGAGTTCAGTACGTATTTCAGGTGACACAGAGAATACAAAGTTCCTTTTCTTTGCCTAAACATAATAATTGACTGGGAAAAGCTTTTTTCCTTGGTAAAATTTACTCCAGTCCAGGAGTTAAGCCCACATGGATATGTATATGTGTGTATGGATACATGTGTGTATATGTGTGTATATTAAAACAGAAACATGGGTAATTAAATGTTTTTTTATGCCCAGATTTAAAAACCCTGTTCTGGGTTTGGACGCTGGTGCATCGTGAATGTGCCCCTGTGTGTCTGCACACCTGACGCATGCTGGCCTCCCTCAGTCAGTTGGGCAAGCCTCCTGACTGCATAACTGTGGGTAGAGGGCTTGGGGAGGGCTGTTCACCCCACCACTGTGCTACATAGGGTGGCTGTGCTGCTAAGAGAGGAGAGGGGAGAGCTGGAGCATGGCAGAGCGAATGTGGCTGTTTCAGGTCTGTCGGGGATGCACCTGTTGTGTGCTGGGCTTGGAGATTCAAGGATGGGTAACACAGTCTCTGACCATCTAATAGTAGGAATGCCCCCAAACAGATGGGTGAACAGCAATGCCATAAGTGCGGTGCTGGGGATAAGTGCCAAGGGGTGTGGCGCGTAAGTGGAGCTGACTGAATTTGAGGGACCTTACCCTTGAGGTAACGAACTCCTCAGGTTCTCAGAGGGTCTGCCCAAGACCAACAGAGGGGGAGAGGGTGTCTCCCTGTGAGGAGCGGCGGGACATCCAGGTTGCCCCTGGATGGGTGAAGCCAAGTCATGTGGGGCTGTGCACACCAACCTGTGAAGGCATTCCCTCCTGTAGGGCACCCTGCCTGCACGCCCCTCCAGTCCTGGAGGAGGGCAGACGGCTGTGGGAGAGCTTCCTGGGGGGACTGGTTAGTGTTTGAGGAGCTGTAGCCGACTCCATGATTTCCACGGAGTGATGACCACCTCACCACCGAGCGATCCAACTGCATGTCCGTCCAAGAGGCCCTAGTGTGGGCACATTTTCTGCAGGAGCACAGGGGGCACACAGGCACTGGCGTGCCTCTGTGGCACCCGTCGCCCCAGAGTGAGCCCTGCCTTGATCTGTGTAAGAGGTGGCATTATGGTCCTTACGTCCAAAGAACTTGCTCTTCTGTGTTCTCTGAGGTGCATTGTCAGTGAAGGACCCCTTTGCAGCCCACCTTTCCATTCCCATGAGGTGTGTGTTGTGTTGTGATTCACTGCATGCTTCTTTGTCACAGTGCAGTGCAGATTTTTGTATTTTCACATAAGAATTCTCATTTTAGGGGTGTAAACACTTCTTGGGTGCATAGTGAGAGAGTTTACTGGTTAAACTTGCAGGAACATGATGTCCTTTGGGATGATGCAGATTTGCCTTTCTTCTCACTCTCATTGCAAAAATGACAGATGCTTGGGGCACCTGGGTGGCTCAGTCTGGTAAGCATTTGTCTTCAGCTCAGGTCATGATCCCGATCCTGGGGATCCCATGACCCCTGGGATCAAGACCAGTGTCGGGCTCCTAGCTCATGTTCTCTCTCTCTCTCTCTCTCTCGTTATCTCTGTCGCTACCTGTGTCCCTCTCGCTATCAAATGAATAAATAAAATCTTTTTTAAAATGACAGGTGATCTCAAAGGGAAGGCTGTCAGCTTTTCCCCATTGAGAATGATGTTTGCTGTGGGTTTTCATTAGATGGATTTTATGAAGTTGGGGAATGTTCCCGCTATCCCTATACTTTGAATCGTTTTAATCAGGAATGGATGCTATATCTTGTCAAATGCTTTTTCTGCATCTGTTGAGAGGACCATGTAGTTCTTCTCTCTCTCTTATGATTTGTTCTGTCACATTGATTGATTTGTGAATGTTTAACCACCCTTGCATCCCATGGATAAATCCCACCTGGTCATTGTGGATAATCTTTTTTTTTTTTTTTTTTTTTTTTGGATAATCTTTTTAATGTACTGTTGGATCCTATTAGCTAGGATCTTGTTGAGAATCTTGGCATCCATATTCATCAGGGATATTGGTCTGAAATTCTCCTTTTTGGTGGGGTCTTTGCCTTGTTTGGGGATCAGGGTAATGCTGGCTTCATAGAAAGAGTCTGGAAGTTTTCCTTCTGTTTCTCTTTTTTGAAACAGCTTCAGGAGAATAGGTATTATTTCTTCTTTGAAAGTTTGGTAGAATTCCCCAGGGAATCCATCAGGTCCTGGGCTCTTTTGGGAGGTTTTTGATCCCTGCTTCAATCTCATTACTAGATATTGGTCTATTCAGGTTGTCAATTTCTTCCTGATTCAGTTTTGGAAGTTCGTAGGTTTATAGAAATGCATCCATTTCTTCTAGGTTGCTTAACTTACTGGCATATAACTGTCGATAATAATTTCTGATGATTGTTTCTGTTTCCTTGATGTTAGTCATGATCTCTCCCTTTCATTCAAAATTTATTAATTTAGGTACTCTCTCTTCTTTTGGATTAGTTTGGCCAATGGTTTATCGATCTTATTGATTCTTTCAAAAAACCAGCTTCAGTTTCATTGTTGTGTTCTACTATATCTCTAGTTTCTGCCTCATTGATCTTTGCTCTAATCTTGATTATTTCCCTTCTTGTGTGTGGGGTCGGCATAATTTGTTGTTGATTCTTCAGTTCTTTAAGGTATAAAGAGAGCTGGTATATTCTGGATTTTTCAATTTTTTTGAGGGAGGCTTGGATGGCTATGTATTTCCCCCTTAGGACCACCTTGCTGTATCCCATAGGTTTTGGACCGAAGTGTCTTCATTCTCATTGGTTTCCATGAATTGTTTAAGTTCTTCTTTGATTTCCTGGTTGATCTGAACATTCTTAAGCAAGGTGGTCTTTAGCTTCCAGGTGTTTGAATTCCTTCCAAACTTTTTCTTGTGGTTGTGTTCCAGTTTCAAAGCATTGTCATCTGAGAATATGCAGGGAATAATCTCAATCTTTTGGTATCAGTTGCATCCTGATTTTTCATTCAGTATGTGGTCTATTCTGGAGAAAGTTCCACATACACTCGAGAAGAATGAGTATTCTGTTGTTTCAGGGTGGAATGTTCTGTGTATATCTATGAGGTCCATCTGGTCCAATATGTCATTCAATGCTCTTGTTTCTTTATTGATTTCCTGCTTGGATGATCTGTCTGTTATTGAGAGTGGCATGTTAAGATCCCCTACTATTAATGTATTCATATCAATATGACTCTTTATCTTGATTAACAATTGTCTTATGTAGTTGGCTACTCCCGTATTGGGGGCATAAGTATTTACAATTGTTAGATCTTCTTGGTGGATAGACCCTTTAAGAATGATGTAGTGTCCTGGGTGCCTGGGTGGCTCAGTGCGTTAAGCCTCTGCCTTTGGCTCAGGTCATGATCTCAGGGTCCTGGGATCGAGTCCCGCATTGGGCTCTCTGCTTGGCAGGGAGCCTGCTTCCTCCTCTTTCTCCCTGCCTGCCTCTCTGACTACTTGTGATCTCTGTCAAATAAATAAATAAAATCTTTAAAAAAAAAAAAAGAATGATGTAGTATCCTTCTTTATCTCTGACTACAGTCTCTAACATGACAAGATGTCCACTCTCGCCACTCTTGTTCAACATAGTACTAGAAGTCCTAGCAACAGCATTCAGACCACAAAAAGAAATAAAAGGCATTCAAATTGACAATGAAGAAGTTGAACTCTCTCTCTTCTCAGATGACATGATACTTTATATAGAAGACCCAAAAGATTCCACCCCCAAACTACTAGAACTCATACAGCAGTTCAGTAATGTGGCAGGTTACAAAATCAATGTACAGAAATCAGTTGCTTTCTTATACACTAACAGTGAAAATACAGAAAGGGAAATTACGAGAACTATAAGATACCCGGAAATAAACCTAACCAAAGAGGTAAAGGATCTGTACTCGAGAAACTACAGAACACTCATGAAAGAAATTGAAGAAGACACAAAAAGATGGAAGACCATTCCATGCTCATGGATTGGAAGAATAAACATTGTTAAAATGTCTATACTGCTTAGAGCAATCTATACTTTCAATGCCATTCTAATCAAAATTTCACCGGCATTTTTCAAAGAACTGGAACAAACTCCTAAAATTTGCATGGCACTAGAAGAGACCCTGAATTGCTAAGTAAATATTGAAAAAGAAAAACAAAACTGGGGGCATCATGTTGTCTGATTTTAAGCTTTACTGCAAAGCTGTGATCATCAAGACAGCATGGTACTAGCACAAAACAGACACATAGACCAGTGGAACAGAGTAGAGAGCCCAGATATGGACCCTCAGCTTTATGGTCAAATAATCTTCAATAAAGCAAGAAAAAATAATACGGTGGGAAAAAGACAGTCTCTTCAATAAATGGTGCTGGGAGAATTGGAAGCTATGTGTAGAAGAATGAAACTCAACCATTCTCTTTCACCATACACAAAGATAAACTCAAAATGGGTAAAAGACCTCAACATGAGGCAGGAACCATCAGACTCCTAGAGGAGAACATAGGCAGTAACCTCTTCAACATCAGCCACAGCAGCTTCTTTCAAGACATGTCTCCAAAGGCAAAGGAAACAAAAGGGAAAATGAACTTTTGGGACTTCAAGATCACAAGCTTCTGCACAGCAAAGGAAACAGTCAGTAAAACAAAGAGGCAACCCATGGATTGGGAGAAGATATTATGTACAGTACAAAGGGCTGATATCCAAGTTCTATAAAGAACTCCTCAAACTCAAAACACACAAAACAGATAATCATGAGCAAAAAATGGGCAGAAGACATGAACAGACACTTCTCCAAAGAAGATTTAAAAACGGCTAACAGGCATATGAAAAAATGTTCATCATCATTACAATCAGGGAGATTCAGATCAAAACCACATTGAGATACCACCTTACGCCAGTCAGAATGGCCAAAATTAACAAGATAGTAAAGAACAAGTGTTGGAGAGGATGTGGAGAAAGGGGAACCCTCTCACACTGTTACGGGAATGCAAGTTGGTACAGCCACTTTGGAAAACAGTGTGCAGATTCCTTAAGAAACTAAAAATAGAGCTTCCCTATGACCCTGCAATTGCACTATTGGGTATTTACCCCAAAGATACAGATGTAGTGAAAAGAAGGGCCATCTGTACCCTAGTGTTCATAGCAGCAATGGCCACAGTCACCAAACTGACAAAGAACCAAGATGCCCTTCAACAGACGAATGTATAAAGAAGATGTCCATTTATACTGTGGAGTATTATGCCTCCATCAGAAAGGATGAATACTCAACTTCTGTATCAACATGGATGGGACTGGAAGAGATTATGCTGAGTGAAATAAGTCAACCAGAGAGAGTCAATTATCATATAGTTTTGCTTACTTGTGGAGCATAAGGAATAACATGGAGGACATGGGGAGATGGAGAGGAGAAGAGAGTTGGGGGAAATTGGAGAGGGAGACGAACCATGAGAGATTGTGGACTCTGAGAAACAAACTGAGGGTTTTGGAGGGGAGGAGAGTGGGGAATTGGGTGAGCCTGGTGGTGGGTATTAAGGAGGGCACGTATTGCATGGAGCACTGGGTTTGGTGCATAAACAATGAATTCCGGAACACTGAAAAGAAATAAAAAAGGAAAAAGGGTGGGGGAATGACAGATGCCTTGATGAAAAATTTATACATTAGAGAATTTAGTCAGCAAGGTAAAAGTGAGAGCACTAGTCCCACCCACCAACCCCCCTCAGTACTAAATGGCAAATACAGTGTGAGTGCAGTTGTGTGAGAGTATCTGCAGGAGAAAGTTCTAGAAGTAGAATTGCTGGAGCAAAGATATGTGTGTATACTTTAATTGTGGAGGTGTTTCCAAATTCTCCCAGAAGATAGGATGGATCGGGGTTCGCCTGGTGGTATGTGACATGGCTATCTTCTCGTAGCCGCACCACGTCGCTCTCCCAGGCCTCTGAGATAGGGGGAAAAGACACCTTGCTGTTTTAATTTATTTCCTTATTAGAGGGCTTGAGTACATTTTTCTGTGCCTAAAAGCCATTTATATGTCTTTATCCAATTCATAAGAGCAATACGAAAGATAAATTATAATTTGTTTCAGTATGACTCTAAATTGTAACTTTGTGGGGCGCCTGGGTGGCTCAGTGGGTTAAAGCCCCTGCCTTCGGCTCGGGTCATGATCCCAGGGTCCTGGGATCGAGCCCCGCATCGGGCTCTCTGCTCAATGGAGAGCCTGCTTCCCCTTCTCTCTCTGCCTGCCTCTCTGCCTACTTGTGATCTCTGTCTCTCAAATAAATAAATAAAATCTTTTTAAAAAAAAAAATAAATTGTAACTTTGTTCACTGTTTCTCTATTCAGAAGTTTTTCATCTTTATTTAATCAGATCTGTCTTTATGCTATACTGAGGAAAACTTTACTTACCTGAAGACTGGAGAAATATTTTCCTCTGTTTTGTTCTGTTCTTCAATCCACCGGAATTTTTTTTGTGAGCAGTGCAGACCAGGGATCTAATTCCATTTTTCTTCTAAATGGAGAGCTGGGGCGCCTAGGTGGCTCAGTGGGTTGGGCCTCTGCCTTCGGCTCGGATCGTGATCTCAGGGTCCTGGGATCGAGTCCCCCGCCAGGCTCTTTGCTCACCCAGAGCCTGCTTCCCCCTCTCTGCCTACTTGTGATCTCTCTCTGTGTGTCAAATAAATACATAAAATATTTAAAAAAAAATTTTTAAATGAGGGCTGATTGCCATCTCGTGTTTGAACAGTCCATGTTCTTGCTAATGTTGTTACCAAATAATATTCACTTGGATCTTGTGCAAACATGGAGTATGAGACCCACCTTTTTAGTAAATATCAAGTTGTTTGTTCAGATGTTTTCTGAGGCTGAAAATGGGTTCTGCGTTCTGAAAATGCCTCAAGTTACAAAGAAAAATGGCTAAGGACACAACTGAGAACACAAGACTGGAGGAATTGTCTCGCTTTATACTGGTGTCAGTTTCTGAGCACAAAGAGCCTTGGGCTCTTCTATTTGCTTTGTGATGGTTTGTAAGCCTTACAGAAGGTAGAGTGAAGCCAGGAGTTCAGTAGGATGGAGTATAACATGGGGGAGGCCAGGTCACAGCATGGCGTTTCACACACCTGTCAAAGGAAGGCCCTCACCCTCCTGTGTTCCCCTCCCTGCCCCTCACAGCCTAAGCGCGACGGCCAGATGTTGCTGACTCAGGTATGGAGGCGCTTGAACCTGACGGAGTGTGATTACTTCGGGCTCGAGTTTCAGCACCCCCGGTCCTACTGGGTATGTGTCCTTGCCTTATTCTTGCAGATGGGCTCTCAGGGAATTAGGGGTGCTGACTGTGCACGTGACCGCAGAGAGCTCTTGAGGACCTGCTGCAGTGATAGGCAATATCCTCTGTCACGTTGCTGTTACCAGCTGTACTGTGCAGACTCAGACTGTGATTACCTTTTAGCTAAGCCAAGTTCCCATTCTCCTTAAATTTCTTCTCCCCACCAGTACGTGTGCCTAGGAAATCCAGAACAACCGCTTAGACATCTGCATGATAATCATTTTGAGCAAACTTCTATTAAATCCATTGGTTATCCCTCATGTGACATGATAGATGAACCTTGAAAAGTGTGGAACTTTAATATTTACAGGTAGAACTATTTTAAAGAAACCATAATTGGGCCCCTGGGGGCTCAGTCCATTAAGTGTCCGACTCTTGATTTCAGCTCAAGTCTTGATTTCATGGTTGTGAGTTCAAGCCCCTCATTGGGTTCCTTGCTGGGTGTGGAGTCTACTAAAAAAAAAAAAAAGAAAGAAACAAGAAACCAAACTCAGCCTATTCAGGAAGCATGTCAGCATTACAGAGCTCTGCCCACTCCTTCATGCAGTGGCACTCTTGTCCATTAGTTGTTTACAGGTGCACTTTGTACCAAAGATTTGTTTGGCCTTAACAGATGCCCCCCCCCCCAAAATAATGGTTGGTAACCATGCTGTGCGTAGCTACAACAGTGTGCACGTGACAGAGTGCAGGGTTTCCGGCCTGTGTGGCATCTCGTCCTCCTCCCACACTTTTCGAAGCAGGCGCTCCTGTGCCCCTCCTGGGTGTTCTGTCAGGATTTGACTGGTGTACGAGCCAGAGCCTTAAATATGTCTCCTAGTTAGAAACAGTTCTGTATTTTGGAACATTGTTATTAAATAGAGAAATTGTTGAATGGGTTTGATCTCTTTTCTTAAATCCTTTTTAGATTTGGCTGGAACCTATGAAGCCCATCATTAGGCAAGTACGAAGTAAGTCATTTTTAAAAACTCTTTAAAATTCTGTTCATTTAAGATGGTTTTTTTCTTGACTCTTCACATTGTATGTTCAGATATTCACTGTCAGCACCCTGGGGAGCAGTGGGCTGATCACCAACAGCACGTGAACTTGGAGGTCATTGTGCTGCTTAGTCTCAGCCTGTGGCAGCTGTGGACAATCAGTGGTTCTCAACTGCAGCGGTGACAGGATATGCTCTTGGATGGGTCACTTTAATTTTTGGCCAGTATGCAGAAATAAGTATGCAGTTTCTCCCCCCAAGTCATAAAAGGCATTAAGGTTCTTTTTTAATTAGCTTCTTAATTTTTTTAACAGTTTTTAAAAGTTTATTTTTTGTGGTTTTATTTTTTTTGAGTATAGTTGACACACAATTTAATTACATTTTTAATAAAATAGTTTATACTGTTTTGTAATTATAAACATTATTTTAGTTAGTCTCCGCTAAATTTTAAAATTTGGGATGCATAGTAATGCCTCTTAGTTACAGGGTGCTCTCCCAGGGTCCAGATTCACCTGCAGTCTGGTCCCATGTGAGAGAGAAGGATGAGTGCCAGTAGCTTCATTAGTCACTGGTGACCTAAGGCCATTTAGGTCATTGTGGCCCTGTAGCACAACACCTTCTCTTTTCTGCTTGGTGAAAATTACATAGCTGTGTTATTATAAAATTTCAGTAAAGCTAAGATGCTCAGATAAGCTAACACCTTCTGCTTTTTCTTTCCTGCAATCAGGTTGTTCTGGTTCAGTGTAATGAGTGATGACATTTTTCTTTCACTAAGTTTATAAAGATTTCAAAAAATAGTGGGATTGACTTTACTTGTGAAGTTTAATATATTTCCTTACAGGGACGTCTGGGTGGCTCACTTAGTGAAGGTCTGCCTTTGGCTCAGGTCGTGATCCCAGGACTCTGGGATGGAGCCTGGCATCAGGCTTCTTGCTCAGCAGGGAGTCTGCTTCTCCCTTTCCTTCTGCCTGCCCCTCCTCCTGCTTATGCACTCTCGAGCTCGCTTGTGCTCTCTCTCTCTCTCTCTGACAAATACATAAAATCTTAAAAAAAATTTCTTTTTTTTTTAAATAACTGTTTCTTTTTACAGGGCCAAAGAACGCGTTGCTTCGTCTAGCGGTGAAATTTTTCCCACCTGATCCGGGTCAGTTGCAGGAAGAATATACAAGGTGCAGTAGCCCCTTCTGAAACACCGCTGTCGCCGGCAGGGTCTAGAATTCACCTGTGTCTCCTGTGGCACCTGGCTCATCAGGGGCTCAGGATCTCTGTGTTCCCAGAATGAATGAAGCTACAACACACATAGAAGCTGTGACCCACATGTAGCATTAAAAGAAGCAGTTAACCCTTGCACAAACACAAATGCCAGCAGAGCTTAGAAAAGGGTTTATGGTAAAATTTGGGGATGAAGATGGGGGTTTTGTGTTAGTGTACTGTGAAAGTGATAGTCTCCAGCTGAGCATAGGTTTGTGCCCGTGTGTGGGTTCTCAGGAGTCTCACCCATCATAAATGTACAAAGTACACTCGGCTAGGAGAAGTCTTTATGAATTTATGGAGCAGAAATAGTTGAGGTGATTTCTTTTATGGCAGAAGTAACTGAAAGAAAATGTTTACAGTTGTTTCATCTTGGTAACAGATTATGGAAGCTTTTTTCCTTGTGTTTTATGTACCAACTCAAAACCCAAGATCAGATGTAAGATAAAAGAGAGCTAGGATATCATTGTAGTAGTAACAACCCTTCTGACTAAACATGGATTTCTGCCTGAACCATAGGCATCTTATGAACCTCTCCTTGGAACATTTTTATAGAGCCTTGTAACATCACAAAATCACAGACTGTCAGCCTCAGGGAAATGTTGGGATCCCATTATTCCAGCCCCTCATTTGATGGGTAACAAGACTGAACCCCAAGAACAGCAAAAAGTGTTTTTAAGAGTGAACACAGAGCTCACCTTCATAGTGTATTACATACCTGACATTTACCAAACGTCTTCTTTGAGGGAATAACTTAAATATATATATATACCTGGAAAGTAACAAGGAATAGGAAGTGTTACCTAATTCTGGGTCCTGGGGCCAAGGTATGTTTATTCAGAAGTTCCTTTTTTTCTATTTATAAGAAAAAATTACTATTCATGATAAAAGAAGAGAAACTTCACAGTAAAGCTATGTAGAAAGTGAATGTAGTCCTTGCTCTCTGCCCACGGCACTGTCCCCAGAAGTAGTACCACTTGAGGTGTGCCTTCCAGATGGGTTCATAGGATATACAAGTGGACCTGGGTCTTTAAAAACAATACTTTACAAAGCGGTATCACTGCACGCAGAGTACTTTAGGTTGGTTGTTTCTTGTTTTGTTTTCTACTCACATGTAGTGTTCCATGGATGTCTTTCCACAGCGGTGCGAGTGGCTACAGTCTGTGTTATTGAACTCTTTTCCTATCTGTGCAATTAGATGATTTCCAGTGTTTCTTTGCTGTATCACTGCAAGTAAACAGCCTTGCCCACATATCTTTGTAAACTCTGGAAAATATATCTCCAGGAAAGTTTCATAAAGGTGACACTGCTAAGTTCAAGGGTAGGCACATTTAAATTGTAAACTCACTCTCAAGTATAAATTCCAATAAGGAGACAGTTTGTCTTGCATTGTACTTCCACCTCCAGGAATAGTACCTGGACTGTAATACTTGCTCAGCAATTATTTGTTGATGGAATAAATGAATATATGAATACATTCAAATTGTCTTCTCTAGTTACATTCTTATCATTCAGGAGTGCCTGTTTCTCTGATTCTAGCCAAGACCAAATATCTTCAATCTGTCTACAGCTCTTAGAGCTGCATTTAAAGCCATATCTTAATTGGATATTTCTCCTCTTTCACAGCAGAATTGTTGAGCGCAGTTTTGTATGTGTAACTGAAGTAATGAGAACTTGTGAGCTTCCCCTTAAAGGTGTGGTATGTTTGGAAGGCAAGCGTCTGAGAGCTCCTGTTTGTGCAGTCTGCTGCACGTGACCCCGTCCACTGAGCCGCCACCTGCGAAGGGCCTCCTGTCACTTTGCCTTCGCTCACAGTCTGCTCTGATGTCCCTGGTCGCTGCTGTTTCCTGGGGCTCTGTGCTCTCCTGTGATGCAGACATGGGGGTACACACCAGAGCCTTCAGAGTTGACATCTGTGCTGTTTTGAACTCCTAGATACCTGTTTGCCTTGCAACTTAAGAGGGACCTCCTGGAGGAGCGTCTGCCCTGCACAGACACCACGGCCGCCCTCCTGGCATCCCACCTTCTGCAGGGTGAGTATCTCCCTGCCCTGGGCGAAGGCACCAGCCACGTCCAAGGTCTGAAATGCACAGCGCTCTTGACCACTGGCACCTGAAGCACCTTAAGGTTCATGAGTGTGAGGAAGACCGGGCCTTTAATTTGCCCATTTCCTCTGATAAGCTGGAGATTAACATCTACGAAGTGGAGGTTCTTGAGGCAGTCCCCACCCAGAAATAGAGGCTCAAGGCCAAGATCTGCAGCCACACAGGGTCTTTGGAAATGTCTCTCTTTTGTGCCTTCTTGCATTTTCCCATCAGTGTTCAGTCTGGGAGCCAAATGGCAGCCCTGACCCTCAGCACCCCTGGAAAGAGACCTCTCTGGCATGAACGTCACAGCCCCTCTGGTGACATGTTAGGTATCAAACCCTGAGAAGAAAGAACACATTTCTCAGTATGTCACACAGAGCAAGGGATGGCTCAGAAGAACAGGGAGAATTACGGCGTAGGAAGAGGTTCCGAAAGCAGCCTGTGCCTTGCTGGAGCTTTATGGAGCCCTCAGCTGACAGAGGAGGAAGAGGGAAGCACACTGCTGCTAGGCTGGAGTTCCGCCTGGTGCAGAATAATGTGTCTGAAAGTTTGAGCCCAGGACTTCCCGTCCCGTTGTGAGGTGGGTGCTGTGCCGCTGGGTGCGAGTGTCCTGGTCCCTGGCCTGCTGGGCACTGTGCGTGCACCTTGCTGTGAATTTGAGGCTGTCTCAAAACAAAACAAAAAAAAAAGCAGCTCATTTAAGGTAATTGGGCTTAACTATGATTCTTGAAACATGAGTAGCCTCAAGACTCATGAAATTAGAAAGAGACATTGTTCCTCAAGAATTTGAGAGGCTCTGAGGGAAAAAATGATTTAAAACACATTGTCCTGAAACAAATAAAATGAGAAAAATAAGATAACATACTCCTGGTCACAACAGTCTTGAGACTGCAGGTGGATAAAGGGTGGCTTTAAGACACAACAAACTGCCCAGGCTAGACTGGTGGTTCAGCATAGGCCTCCTTGGGGTCACTCACCAGCATCTTTATTCTTCAAAACTCAGGAAGAAACTTGTTTACCTGCCTTCCTATTTGCCTTTAATAGCTTAAGATATGTGGAAAAGTAAAATACAAGATCCTGTTTATTTGAGGGATATATTCTTTTACTACAGATTTAGGATAATTTTTTTTCTACTTTTAATTCATGCATTTGCATGTACAAATGCTTGTATTTTTCTTTATTTGAAAGTAAGAATCATTGTCTGTTACTGTCTCATTTCAGCGGAAATAGGAGATTATGATGAAACCCTGGACCGAGAGCACCTCAAAGCCAATGAGTACCTGCCCAGTCAGGAGCATTCTCTTGAGAAGATTCTAGAATTCCACCGGAAGCACACGTGAGTCCATCAGAGCTGACTGCTGGCCCCCTGTCACCACATTGCATGACAAACTAGCGTTTTTACATAACAGAAGCCACCACTGAGGCTTCTGCAAGCCTGACCAGAGTCACTTCTGCTGCCTGGGGGCCACTGCTGGGGGGAGGCTGGAATGGAGTCCACACCCTGACAAGAGTGACCAGAGGGCAGGGCATCAGGGGCAACTGCATGTGAGCATTCTTACGGAGTGTTGTGTGAGATGTGTGTGGTAAGCCTGTCGAGCGTCTGTGGGCCCTCCTACGAGGTGGGGTAGGGCTGGCAGATGCGGGCATCACAGATCCACCCTGTGAGTGACTTCATTTAGGTTTCTCGACGCTGGTGTGCTTTTTGAGAGTAAAGAGGTGCAGGTAGGGGCCATGAGAAGGGAGGGCCAGGGCCAAGGGCCTGGGGGAGGTGGTTGTCATCTTGAACCCACCAAAGGGAAAGTGGACAGGAGAGGGGCCGATGGCTTGGTCTTGCCCTTGAGAAGAGGCCTGTTGATGTGCGGGTTTATTTTGGTCAGATAAGCCTTGTGGGGAAAGCTCCACAGGGATCCCTTTCAACTTTTCATCAAAGGTTTGGGTGCCAGCTGTCTGTCAGTCCCTACTGTCTACACCGGGGGAGGGGGTAGCTTGAACAGCAGACCAAGATCCTCACCCTGGAGGACTTTGTATTACCCCCCAAGACTGTATGCTTCTTGTGCATTTTGCCACTCACAGTTCTTAGGGAGTGAGTGCCTTTTGTGTGCCCGCCATTGGGGCAGCCTTGGGCTGCGCAGGTGTATGTATGTTAGGGAATGTGAGCTACAGAACAGAGAGCCTCCTTCACTGTGAGGAGAAGGGTGAGTGGCTGGGCTGCTGGGGCAGGCAGGCATCTTTGAGGAATTAGCCACATCAGGTTGCTGAGGGGCATTCAGGCAGAGGCAGCAGCTTGGAAGGGCAGGAGGAGGCTCTCGGACTCAGCCTGCCACCCACTGTTCCACCTGAAGTTCTGCTTTAAGTGGGGCGAGTAACAGTGCCTGCTGCTGACAGGAGGCTATGTGTGACCCTCCTCTCGTGGCAAGACTGAGTGTAGGCACCGGCCTGATCTTGGATGTCACAGTTTGGGGCATCTCTTAGTGTCAAAGTTCAGCACACCCGGGCAGAGAAGCAAGGGGCCATCTCCCAGTGCCAGTCTGAGTCCCATGCCCGTCCCAGAGGAGACGGTGACCCATTCAGGATTTATTCCTAGAGTGGGGGTGGGGCGCTGCACTGGCGCCAGCAGGGAGATGGGTCCGGGTTGTAGGCAGAGTGTTGTCAGCATTTGAGCAGACAGGCTGCGCAGGTCACCTAGGAGCGGGAGGGGAGAGGCAGATGGAGAAGTGAACAGAACCTAGGACAGACCCTAAAGCCTGGCCATGGGAGGGTGAGTGAGGAAGGGGCACCACCAGAGGCCCTGAGAATGGGCAGCGAGTGAGGCAGGGAGAGAGCCTCGGACACCAAGGGTCAGCGTGTCAGGAAAGGGCACAGCCCCTCAGGCAGGGTCTCAGCACCAGGCCCAGCGAGTGTGGATGCAAGTGTGCCTGTGAGGTGAGGTTCAGAGTGAAGGCCAGGCTCACACTGGAAGTGAGGTGATGGGATGGTGAAGGTCTGTGAGCAGTCACTCTTGAGAGCCACCTGGCCATGAGCAAAGACGCCCCAAGGAGGGCACTTGTGCACATGTGTGTGTGCCCCTGTGCTTGTGTGTCTGTGTGTTTGCACACATGTGCTCATGTGCCCGCAGTGTGTGTGTATATGTGCATGTGTATCAGCGTGTCAGGTGTGTGTCTTAAGGTGACTGCCTTAAAAACTTGTGAAAGGGGAACCTGGGGGGCTCAGCTGGTGAAGCCTCTGCCTTCAGCTCAGGTCATTATCCTAAGGTCTGGGATCAAGCCCCACATCAGGCTCCTTGCTGAGCTTCTCCCTCTGCATGCTATCCTCCCTGCTTGTGTGCTCGCTCTCCCACTTTGATTGATAGATAAATGTATATATTTATATATATACTTGTGAAAGCCAGTTAAGAAATCGGGTGATGTGTTTCATTAGAGGACTAAAACTGGGCTCTTTCCATGGGAGGAAAGAGCATGGGAGCTCTGCTGTCACTCTCTGGGCTCTCATGATTCTTTTTATTCCCCCGCTAAAGATTTTTTTTTAAGGGATGAACAATTTCTTTCTTTCTTTTTTTTTTTTTTTAAGATTTGTTTATTTACTTACTTACCTACTTACTTACTTGTCAGAGAGCTTGAAGAGAAAGAGGCACAAGTAGGAAGAGCAGCAGGCAGAGGGAGAAGCAGGCTCCCCACTGGGCAGGGAGCCCAATGTGGGGCTTGATCCCGGGACCCTGGGATCATGACCTGAGCTGAAGGCAGAGGCTTAACCGACTGAGCCACCCAGGCACCCCAAGATTTTAATTTTTAAGTGATCTCTGCAAGCCCCCAGATCGAGTCACATGCTCGCATTGACGGAGCCAAGCAGGGGCCCTCTCATGGTTCTGATGTGTTGACTTAATCTTCCAGTCATCAGATACTTGTACTTCTTTTCCTTAAATCATTTTTTGTGGTGGGTTCTTAAATATAATGTGGTACCTTCATTTTAACCAAGATAAACAAAATTTTTAAGATTTTATCTATTTACTTGTTAGAGAATGAGAACAAGGTGGGGGGAAGTGGCAGAGGGAGAAGCAGACTCTCCACTGAGCCAGGAGCGATGCGGGGCTCAATCCCAGGCCCTAGGGTCATGACCTGAGCTGAAGGCAGATGCTTGACTGCCTGAGTTACCCATGCGTTCCCTGACCAAGATAAATTTCTTACCTAGTATATAACATCTTCCTTGGCCTACCGGAAACACACTTCAGTAATCACTGAATAAGATATTGAAGGAATTTTTTTTTTTTTTTTTTAATCACAGTTCTTTTGGATCTTTGAGAGTGAAGTAAAAGGTTTGGAAGCTGGTGTCTTAGTCCTTCGGGGCTGCTGTAACTGAGCGCCCCAGGCTGGGTGGCTTGTAGCCCACAGACCTTGATTTCTCACAGTTCTGGAGGCTAGAAGTCCAACATTTAGGCCCTGGTGGATTCGGTGGTGCTGAGGACCTGCTTCCTGTTTCATAAATGGCATTTCTTGCTCTGTCCTCACAGGGTGGAAGGGGCTGGGCGCTCCCTGGAGCCTCTGTTTTGAGGCCACTAATATTCAGGAGTCCTCTACACGGGTCCCTCCCAAAGACTCCTCTCCAAATACTCTCATATTGGGGGTTTGGCTGCAGCCTAGGATTTGGAGGACACAGACATTGATTCACCCTGTAACATTCCACCCCCCCCACAATTCATGTTCATGCACAATATATTCATTCCATCCTAATAGCCTGAATGTCCCCACTGCTCCTGCACCAACTCAAAAACTCTCCCAGGCCCACAGCCTCTCCTGAATCTCATCTTGATGAGGATTGGCTGGAAGTCCAGCTAGGGTTCTGCCTGAGGCCAAGTCTCCTCCAGCTGTGGACCTGTGAAAACAGAATACTATGCTGGGGACAGCATGGGATTGGCACTCCCCTCCAAAGGGAGAAATTGGAACAAAGGGAAGGGTAACAGGTCTCAGGCAAGCCCAACAGCTAGCAGGACAAATGACGTTAGACCTTAAGGCTCAGGAATAATCCTCTTTGGCTCAGTGCTCTGCCCTCCAGGCAGCCCTGGCCTTGGAGACCTGGTGGAGGCTGTGGGGCCCTCAACCCCCGCCCTCTTCGCCACCGCCTGTGATGGGAGGGGCAGCCTTGACCTGAATTGCCTTTGGGGTCCTTCTCCCACTGTCCTGACTTCTCTCCATACTGATCTCCTCAGCCATTTAGCTACACCCTTAGTGTCCTCATTTTCTGCAGTATGCATAGGCGAATATTTTCCTGGTCTCAAAGTTCTGTTTCTTCTCTGTCCCCCACTTCCATCTCTCAGGCACTTCCCTCTTGTGCTTTCCTGGCAGCAGTCAGAGCAGCCCAGCCGCACCTTCCCGACTTGGCATAGAGATCTCTTCAGCTAAACTTCCAGTTCCATTGCTGGCCAGTTCTGCCCTCCACAGAACACTAGGATATAAATATAATTCAGCCAAATTTTGTGCCACTTGATAAAAAAGGATCACCTTCTCTTCTGTTTCTAATACTGTGTACTCCTCACTTCCTTCTGAGACCTCACCAGAATAGCCTTTCCCGTCCTTATATCTACCCAATTCTGTTCACAAAGGCTTAGAGCTTCTCTGAGAAGAAAGGCTTTCTCTGCTCTCTTTTCCTTCTGAGTCCTCACCAGACTCTCCCTTAGCCTCCCTGATTCTAGCTTCACCTCAGAACTCCCCCAGCCTCTACCTGGCACCCCGCTCCAAAGCTGTGGCAGTGGTCACTAGAAGCATTAGGGATGAGCAAATCTTGGGGTGCCTGGCTGGCTCAGTCAGTAGAGCATACAGCTCTTAATCTCAGGGTCGTAAATTCAAGCCCCACATAGAGCATGGAGCCTACTAAAAATTAAAAAAAATTAGAAAGTAATAAGCAGATCTTCCCCATTAGGACACCTTAGAAAACAGTTGTCACACACACAGTGTTTCTTAGTGATGATTTATTAAATGTAAGCTGATAGGGTGTCCGTAACAAACTCAAAGAATGGAAATTTTAGCCCAAGAATAGAAACCGTGGGAATAGCATAACCCAGACAGTCGTGTTGTTCCTTAAAGATCCAAAAACTCAGGGGCCTCTGGGTAGTGCATTCGGTTAAGCTTTGGATTCTTGGTGCTGGCTCAGATCCTGATCTCAGGGTCTTGAGATCAAACACTGCCATTCCCCCATCCCCCTCAGTGCTTGCTCAGCAGGGAGTCTGCTTAAGATTCTCTCTCCTTCTCCCTGCTGTGCTCTTTCTCTCTCTCAAATAAAAAAATCTTAAAAAAAAAAAAAAATCCCAAAGCTCAGACATTTGGAAGTAAGAGGAAGGGTTGTTGATAGAGAGCCCCACATGTAGGACGTAGGCCTTGAGTGGGGGTCCTCTGAGTAGGACCCTCTCCCCTTGGCCCAGCTGTGCTTTGTGTGAACAGCCCCCTTCTGGAGCCTGGTCCATGTGACACGGGTCATGGGCTCTTCCCTGGAAGCATGACTGGACTGGGAACTTGAGAAACATTTCTATTCAGTGTCATAATTTTATCCTTATAAAAGTATATTCTAATGGTTAGAATTGTACATTATGAAAATGTTTTGGAAAAGTATTGAAATGGGTTGAATGAGATCCTGATGTTATCTTTGGTGTTTCCTGCATTTAGTAGTTGTCTCTGTGTATAATGTTTGCATGGGACTGTGTCAGTATTTAGGGCAAAGTATAATGCTGAGCATCTAGTGGATACAAAAACCATGCTGCCCGTCAGGAAATGGAGTACAGGCTAAAAGGAAACAGACAATTTCTTTGGTCTGTGTGTGTGGTATGCTGCATTTCCGTGGGTCAGTAAACTTAAAGGGACCAGTCTGCTCTGAAACAAAGCCTCCAGCCTTGGTTTGTTTTATTGTGTTTTGTCTTCCTAATCAATTCTGTTGTATGTTTTGGCTTTTTGAGAAATGAAGTTGCTTCAGTGCTGTGACCGTGCCATCCTTTATTACTCTAGGGGCCAGACGCCTGCTGAGTCGGATTTCCAGGTGCTCGAAATTGCCCGGAAGTTGGAAATGTATGGCATCAGATTTCACACGGCTTCTGACAGGGAGGGGGCCAGAATTAACCTGGCTGTTTCCCACATGGGTGTCCTCGTGTTCCAGGTAGGGAGGGTGGGGATGCACTCTGACTCGATAGGGCGTGAACACGTGCTGGTAAAATTTTGTTCTGATGTGTACGATCTTGGACGTGGAGGAGGAGCCTTGCATATCTTCTGATCCCACCTCTCACCCCGTGGAGCAAATGTTTCCTTGTCTTTCTCTCCTCACTGTCACAGAGCTCTCTGGCCCCTGGGGCACCCCATCACATGCCACCTCTGATGTTGACCTGAAGGTCATCCCCATAGAATCTTCTGTGGAAACACTGGCTCCTCTGTGCAGAGCCATCTCCAGGCCTCAGGTGTGGACCTGCGCAGGTCTGGACGTGATGCACTGGGGGGTGTCTGCGGTCGTCATTTCAGGACATAAAGCTAGAGCAGAGCGGAAACAGTCAGAGGCTATGGTGCGTGATAACCATCAGTACAATCGTGAACCTTTGTGTTGGTGGTGTATGCAGAGGCAGATGGTTCCATAAAGGGCCACTGAGCTCTGCCCGCAGTGAAGCACGTGTATGCTGGGGTTTGTGGTGGGGAAGCGTCTGTGAGTGACTGCTAGAGCACAGGCCCTCCAAGGCCTGGAGATGCTGGAAGGGCTGCCCACGTCCTCTGCCCCAGGCCCCAAGGCCCACTTGCTGCTGCGATCTGCCCTCTAGGGAGCCCTCTGGTCCAGCTAAAGCTGTGGGCCTCCAGTTGCACGTGGACATCCTGCCAAGGCCTGCTCAGCCCTGACCGCCATGGGGGGTACATCCTGGGCATCCAGGGCCTGCGTTAGCCGCTCCTTCCCCTGTGGGCTTTTTTTTTTTTTTTTTTTTTTAATATTTTACTTAACAGACAGAGATCACAGGTAGGCAGAGAAGCAGGCAGAGAGAGAGGAAGGGAAGCAGGCTCCCTGCCGAGCAGAGAGCCCGACGCAAGGCTCGATCCCAGGACCCTGAGATCATGACCTGAGCCAAAGGCAGAGACTTTAACCCCCTGAGCCACCCAGGCGCCCCCCCCCCCCCCCCGTGGGCTTTTTTTAAGCTATGGTAATCTAGGATGGCTCAGCTGATCCAGACCCCCATAGTCAAGCCACACTTGTTCTCTTTTTCTTTTCCTTTCATTTTTAACCTAGCCATCAAGTTTTCAATTTCCTATTAGGGGGAAAAAAAAAATCTTACTTTGTCAACAGAATGTTAATTGTGTTCTATCATATACTGAGTGATTGGTGGAGACGGTACCAGGCTCACTGTGTGAGGTGATGGACCCAGGGCCTCCCACAGCTGCTGGCTCACATGACAGTTTCTGTATCATGCAGACATGAAAGTCACACGTCCATCCCAATCGAGTTCAGGTGATTTTTCCAGAAAAGGATAATTTGTAACTGGAAGAAGTTAAAAGCAGGGATCAGAGACTTCATATTAAACACGTTAGATGCTATTCATTATTATTCCCTCAAACCCCCACCAGAATGACAATGAAGGAGTTGGGTTTTTTTGTTTTGTTTTGTTTTGTTTTGTTTTTTTTAAAGATTTTTTTATTTATTCATTTGACAGATAGAGATCACAAGTAGGTAGAGAGACAGGCAGAGAGAGAGGAGGAAGCAGGCTCCCCGCTGAGCAGAGAGCCCGACGCGGGGCTCGATCCCAGGACCCCGGGATCATGACCCGAGCCGAAGGCAGAGGCTTTAACCCACTGAGCCACCCAGGTGCCCCGGGTTTTTTGTTTTGTTTTAAATTTAAACTAGTAAGAACAAAGACTGGAAAAGGAAATCAAATGCCAGCGATGTTTTAGAAGTTGGGAAATGGGCAGATGAGTGGGAGCAGTGCAGAGTAGTGGGAAGGGAGTGGGAGGTCAGACTCCTGTGTCCGCAGGAGTTTAGGGGGTACCTTGGTGGGCCCCGGGCAGGCTGGGGCTGGTAACAGCCTGGCTGCATCTGTGGGAGGAGCAGGTACAGCCGCAGCCCCTCCCTGTACTGGGAGAGGGCAAGGGCCTCCCTCTCCGGGGTCTGGCTCAGAAGGCAGAGGACAATACGAGGTGAGCCTCCAAGTGGATGTTTAAGGGAAAGCCTGTACTCCGTGGTGCCACAGGCCTCCCCGTCTCTGCTCCCCTGGAATGGTGGACAGGCTAACATCTCAGAGACAGGAGACTGATGTCCAATAAGTCCACATGGCCTTCTGGGAGCCCTGCAGGTGTTGACACAGGGGCATCCCGTGGTAACAGGCCTGGCTCCCTACCCCCGCCTCCCCCCAACAAAGAGCCTCCAGCCAGCATTTCAGAGCCTTCTGTTTTAAAGACTTTCATTCGGGAATAACTTCCGAACTTACAGAAAAGCTGTAAGAATTAGAACACAGCGAGCCCTCATGTGCCCTGACCCTGGATTTCACCCACAACAGCATTTTACACATTCGCTTTGTGGTTTGTGTTTCCCCCAGCACGCTTCCTCACCCCCACTCCATGTACACGCACAGCCACGCATGAACATGCGCGCACATATAACTCTTCAGAAGCATTTGAGAATGGGCTGCAGACTCCTGAACCCTTGACCACTGAAGGCATATATTTGTAATCCTGGAACACTGCCTGACCGTTGTCACTGAGGCAGCTGATGTGCTGGTCGTTCTCCGGGCTTGTCAGCCAGCCAGTTGATGTCCTCACAGTGCTTATCCCTACAGGACAGGGCCCAGACATGGCATTTAGCTGTTGCATCTGCTGTGTCCTTGAAGCTAGAGCATTCCTTTTCTTCATCTTTCAGGACATTGACAGTGTTGAGCACGGTCCTTTTTATTTTTAATAGGACGTTCTCCATTTTTGGTTTGTCATTTGTTTTCCTGGGATGAGGTTCAGGGGACATATTCCCACTACCCAGGTGGTCACGTTCTTGACAGAAAGTCACAACTGAGACACCGTCCCGCCTCACTGGTGGTGTGAATCTTGATCTCTGCTTTCTAGTTCTTAATTACTAGTCTTGATTACTTGTTATTAACTTTAGTTAATAGTTACTGGTTATTGTAGTTACTAGTTTTTCTCTTTAAACCAGTAAGCAGTCCATGGAGAGACAACCTTAAGACCATGCAGTTACTCTGTCCCTCGCCAGATGGACCCTAGATTTCGCAGGTGACCAGATGGTCACAGACTCTTACAGTCCTGGGGTCTCACTTTTAAACTCAGGCAGATAACCAAGGATCACCAGAAATTTAAGGAAATCCTCTCTCTTGAAGAACAGATACCAGATTAGTGTTGAGAAGAAACAGAGCCTGTGCCAGGAACGGGATGAGAACCCCTGTAGAATCCTCAGCAAGCACGCCATCTTCTATCTGTCTCATGGGCAAGATGCAGAAAAGTCGCTTTACACTGTGTCATGCTCATGAGGAGTAGGACTCAGATATGAAAGATTTTTGTCTTGTAATTTTATATTTTTATATTTTAGCCTTATTTGTAATAGTAAAATATTGATAACTGATCATCAGGAGGCTGGTTCATCCATATTATGGACTATCAGGCAACTGCACAAAGAACATGTCGTGATACATGGGACATTGAGATGCACTGTTGTGTGGAGCAAAGATGAAAGTGTGTATGGTTTGCTACTGCTTGTGAGGAGGAGTGGGAGAATGACACACTCTCTACACCATACAAAGTAAACAGGTGGCATTAATAGCCGCTGGGAAGGGAAGGCAGCTGCAGGCTTTGGGAGCAGGTGATAAGGGGCTTCTCCCTGCAGACTCATCCTGCTGAGGTTTTGAACCTTGCTGATGTATTACTGCCTTATGTTTCCTGGGAAGCCTCACAGAAGAGAAAATTGCCTCTGAAACACAAGCAGTCTGTAGTCATAGGGACACACGGAGAGCAGGAGTGCGTGCAGATCTAGAAATGCGGTAGCAGAAAGGACCGTACTGCAGAGTGTGAGGCTTTCTGGAACTGAAGTTGAGGAAATCTCCACAGAGCATATAGAGGATTCATGATGCAGGAGGCAAGTGACAATTCAGAGAATAGCACAAAAGGCCCAGCATTCCAGCACCCAGGAGACCTAGAGGCCACAGCCCAGAGCAGCAGAGAAAACTGTTACAGAAATCACGTGAGAAATGTGTCCAGAGCATAAGGCACCATTGTCCATATTGGAAGTGCCTACACGTTCCTGCTATGGCCGATGAGTGAAGATCACCCACAGGGCACACCAGCATGAAGTGTCAGAACGCAGGGGAGACCGGAGAGCTCCGAGAAGGAGAAGGAAGGAACGGTGGGGGTAGCACTGGAGGCTACACGACAATAGGGCAGGCAGTGGTGTGGAACGTGAAAGAAAATCATTTCCCACCCAGGATCCTCTGCCCATCCAATGTGACTTCTGTGCAGAGGAAATAAAAACATTTTCCAGATACACAGTTTTTCTAAAGTTTGACTGCTGAGCACTTTTTAAAGCACGTGACAGAGGAGAGAACAGACCAGGAATGGCAGCGGATGGGCTGCACATCAGAAGCTGCCCAGGGAGCACCCATTAGCATGCGTGCAGCATGGAGAGAATTGTTTCCTGGATCAGACCACACTGAAGAGTTTTAAACTCTGCGGGGATGAGGCCCCTGGGTGGCACGGTCAGTTGAGCATCCGACTCTTGATTTCAGCTCAGGTCCTGATCTCAAGAGTTGTGAGCTCGGGCACCACGTCAGGCTCTGCTCAGTGCAGAGCTTGCTTGGGGCTCTCTCTCTCCATCTCCCTCTGCCCCTCCCATTTGTGCTCTCTCTCTCGCTCGCTCTAAAAAATAATTTAAAAAAAAATTCTGCAGGGAGAGTTTGAGCTGAATTAGAAAACTGAGTAAATGAAAAGAGGCACTTAGTATCTCAGGGAGAATTAAAGTAAAGGAGCAAAATAGAGTTACGATTCACCATGGCTCAGTCTGTGAGAAGTACTCTCATGATCAGTAAATAAAAACCAATTTAAAATTTGGCCACCGCAGAGTGGGTATGGAGGGCTCAGGGGGCCAGGTCTCCAGCAGGAGGGCCCTGAATGGCTGGGTCTTGTCTCAAGCCTTCCTAGACATTTATAATTGTGCCATGGATTATTGGATAAAAATTAAAATGAAAGCAGTAGCTCTGAGTGTTTATAGCCAGCTGCTCAGTTTTAAAAGTTGAAACTTTTAAAGTTGAACACTCTAGTTGTGATCGGGTTTTGTTTCTTCTTTGGACTTCTGATAGTGGTTAAAACTCTGGAATATCACTTTTTTTTTTTTTTTTTTTTTTTTTTGACCGAAAGTAAGTGGAAAGGTGAGCAGGCAGGCAGCACCCGTGTGTGAGACCTCTCTCACCTGGTCTGTGTCTGTCTTGGGGGGCACACCGTCTCTGCCTTGCCTACAGCCCCTGCCCAGGCACATAAACCATGTCTGGGGTTAAAAATGGTGGGGGGTGGTGAGGAGTAAGGGCGCAGGAGGGAGGCTTCTGTTTTCTTTTGTTGATGTTCTATATTTGGGTTATTTTTATTTTGTTTGCTTGCATTTTTTGAGAACATAGTTGAAAATGTGAGCAGAAATTAGAGTAATTAGTGTTTGCACGTATTTAAAAATACGGGATGCTTCTGTTCTCATGGAGACCCGAACATTTCTATCGGGACTTTCAGGACACCTCTTTTTTTTTTTTTTTTTTAAGATTTTATTTATTTATTTATTTGACAGAGAGATAGAGATCACAAGTAGGCAGAGAGGTGGCAGAGAGAGGGGGAAGCAGGCTCCCCGCCGAGCAGCAAGCCCGATGTGGGGCTCCATCCCAGGGCCCTGAGACCATGACCCAAGCCGAAGGTAGAGGCTTAACCCACTAAGCCACCCAGGTGCCCCTTCAGGACACCTCTTAACTTAGGAATTGTTTTCATGGAGATGTAAATTACTGATGATAAAGTTTACCACTTTCCAATATACATTCGTGTCTTCTTAGTGTGTTTACAGAATCGTGCAGCCATCACCATGTGTAATCCAGAGTGATTTTAATCACCCACTCTGCGCACCCTCACCGCCACTGAGCTGTGCCCTGTCTCAGGCTCTTCTCCTCCTGGGCTCTGCACCTAAACCAGGTCCTCACGCCTGGCTTCTTCCCTTGTTTTCAGAACAGGTCCATGTGGTGGCATCCCCCTTTAAGGTTGAAGTTTTTGGAGTTTCTGAAGGAAGACTTCATTCCCTATCTTGCTGTCCCCATCTCAAGTTTGCAGAGAAGAGTAAATGATCATGATGGTCAAGAGTAGAGGGGAGAATACCAGGAAGGTATCTCAGAACATTGAATTTTTATTCTGAAACAATGCAAAGCTTACAGAAAAGTTACAGGAACAGTACAAAGAACTTACTCACCTGAGACGTCCATCCAGATTTCACCAGTTGCCTAATCTTATTTGTTGCAAGAGATCCAATCTAAGGTCAAGCACGGCGCCCTGTCTGGAACATTCTTCCTTCTTTCCCTGATTCTTATGATTACAGGCCAGTCATTCTGTGGAATTACTACAATATAGGCTTGTTGGATACTTGCTGATGATCAGACCCTAGTCTAGCTTCTCGGTTAAATCATTAAAATGACCATGTTCCTGGTATGGCTGCAAGGTGGCCCATGGTGCCATCTGTCCCATTGCTGGCGGTGTCAACATTGAACACTTGGTCAGATGGCATTTGACAAGCTGGTCTACTGCAAAGTTACTTTTTGTCCTTCGTAACTAATAAGCCTTTTGTGGAAAGAGAGTTTGAGGCCATGTAGATGTCTCTAACCTCACCCACTCACCTGGTTGGATTACTCTGATGGCTGGCAAGTGGTGACTCATTTACTGCCATTTTTTGTGCTCCTGGAAGGGTTTTTGTCTGCATTTACTTACTTCGTATCACTGTGGACTCATGGATTTGTATTATACTCACATCACAATTTGAATTATAACAGTTCGGGTTATACTCTGACACTTGATAATCTGCTGCTGTCACTATCCATTTTGATCTGTGACTTGTCCCACACTGATCCTTGGACATCCTCCAAGCAGGCACTTGTGTCCGGTGGGCCTGCCCCATCCCATTGAGCACTTGTGTACTTTCTTAGACAACAGATATTCCAGGGTCAATTGGAGCTTTGCCCACTACACCCTGAAGACCCCAGAGCCCTGGCCTTTCCAGTGGAGTATCATATCTAGAACCCAAGACCCACAGCACTCAGTGTGCCCGTCGCTGCTCTGAGTGTCAGGAGCTCATGCCACCAGCTCCCTCTCCAGGGCAGCAGCCCCCAGCATCCTCTCTCCTACAGCAAGAATCCTGGCTCTGCTCCCACCCCGGCCCTTCCACCACCATCACTCCTCATGACCACCCTTTTTGCAGGGGTGGGCTTCAAGGAGTGTTCAGTATTGGCATTGATAAAAGATAATTTGTAAGAAAGCCTTACCAAAGAAATCAAGTGACTCTTCTAAAACGAGTAAATTCTTATATTTAGTATTGACGTTTTAATTCGGAGTCATTCCAGATACAAAATGTCGAGTACATTGCTGTGCTATCTGGCAAGGTTGTGATTTAAACATTCTCTATTTCATGAAAAGTTGTGTATGTGTGTCTGTGTGGATTACAAATGTGTCTGAGTGTCCATCTCTTGAATTTTAGGGCACCACCAAAATTAACACTTTCAACTGGTCCAGGGTCCGAAAACTCAGCTTTAAGAGGAAAAGGTTTCTCATCAAACTGCACCCAGAGGTCCGTGTAAGTATGATTTTAAGCACTTTCTGAATTACAAGAGAATTTATTCTCCTGGAACGTTGACTTGTTAATTATTTTATGAATCACTTCCGCATCATGCACACAAGAATTTAGGGAGGGGATTTAGAATTGGGGTGTGGAAGGGCTTTGGGTAATCTGCTCAGGTGGTCTTCTAATGAGCGTGGGTCAGTGTCCCGAAGGGGCTGCTCACACCACTCATCACAGGGCCGGCTTTCAGATTCAGCAGGTCTAGGGTAAGAGAGAAAAGCTGCCAGGGGCTGCTGAGAACAGTCGGTTGGCTGCAGCGTCTTTGTTCTCCAGGTCAGGAGGCTGAGACGTGAGGTATTTAACTGTGATCTGCAGTCTTACAGCAGATTAGCCTTAGAGCTTCTGTCCAGAGTAAGGGACGTTCCCAGGATCGTCATGGATCCAGAAATTGACCTTTTGCTAGCTCTGATGGAGAAGCCTTGATTTTCAGAAAATAAATACTCCTTCCTTTTTGAGACTATCAGTCATAAAATAATAATTACATGTGAATTTACTGAAATGTATAAAGTACTTGTCTATACAGTCTGATAGGAAAAATCCGATACTTGCAATTCGACAGTGTCCATGGTGGTGTAGTCCCAGTACACAGAGGAGGGTAGGGACCGAGAGTGGACTGGCCGTGCCACTGCAGGAGGCTGACAAGGCTATCTCTGCACAGATATGCTGGGAGTGCTGGGCCGAGGGGTCATCCCTCAGCTTCTGAAGGGCACTCAGTCCGCTAGGCTTTGGTCAAACAGCAGGTGCGCGTGTCACACACATATTTCCTTCCTGGAGAAGTATGAAAGAGCAGCTGGTTTCTTATTCAAGTATCTGTTGTAGGAATGAAAGGGAAGTCTAAGGAATACTAAAAACATGCACAAAATGCAGGTAAAGGGCTGCTTTTTTCTGT